>NC_141022.1:39415000-39765000 GCF_052040795.2 Danio rerio
CTTATTTTTTTAATGGGTTAGCTTTTATTTACCTAATTTATGTTGTTGTTTTTTCTTTTAATGTTTTTTTTTTCTTTTTTTTGCATTATTTGAATAGACAAATATTGTGTGCAAGCCTTATCTTTTCAGACATGTATCAAGTCTTTTTAATTAGCTTTTTTAAATTTTCTAATCTGCTTTTTTCTTGCTTATATTATATGCATACATTTTTACATGATTACTTTTGCCACAAACAGGTTGATCCAGTGTCGCATAAGTGATGGCCTTGTGCTCTTCATCACTGACATCCCTGAGATAGTGGTGGAAGAGCCACAGGAAAAAGACACACCGGTCCTTCAGGAGTCCTCTAATGGCGAACAGACCCCTAACGAAAGCACCCATGGCCTGAAGTCAGTCCTCTCAGCCGGAAAGAACCAGAACAGTGGGCTGGATGGCAGCGAGAGGCCCGTGGTCACATTCAAAGAGAACATCAAACCTCGAGAGCAGAGCAGAGAGCAGAACCGGAACCAGAACCAGAGGGACAATGGGAAGGACAGAGCAGGATTTAATAAAGGAAATGGGGTACAAGGGAAGAATGAGCAGAAGAAAGAGGGCAAGAGGAAGAGCGAGGTGAAGAAAAACAGTCATGATAAAACAACAGATGCTGGGAAACAGGTTAGAGATTAACTTTTATTTAGATTTTATTTAGATGTGGGAATATTTAAACCCTCCTCTTACATTTTTTTTGTTCTTCATAGGTGAAGACTCAGACTGAGTTGAGAAAGACTCCAGTGTCTGAGGCGAGGAAGACTCCGGTCACACAGACTCAAACCACATGCTCTTCACAGTTTATACCCATCCACCACCCAGGAGCTTTCCCTCCTCTGCCGAGCAGACCAGGTATAGCTAAACAGTTTACAAATGCCTCTTCTGAACATAAGGAAACAAGGAACAAAGGAACTTATTATACCCTTTTACAAGATGCAAAATTATTCTTGGGTGTCTGTGTAGTATCTGTGAAGTTTCTAAAAACCCCTTAGATTATCATCATGCTAAATGCTAAAATGTGATTTGTGGGGCGTGCCTAAAACAATCATTGTGGTATTCCCAGCTCGTCTTCACAAGAGGGTGTAGCATATGCTTTGTAACTACAGCAATAAACAGACAGTAAAAGCGTTATGAGTGAGAGAACTGGTGTTTAGCAATACATGTATGAAAAGAGTCTGGCTTGCATTGCTTCTCATTCACAAAGACTTTTAAATTCTGTTTTACGTCCAAGTCACACCACAAAATACTTAGGAGACATTGCTGCTGATCAAGCTGCTCGAGCATAGAAAAAATGTGAGACAGCGTACTGTACAACCATATACAAATTCATGTTAATAAAGCAATGCTGTCAGTCATCAGCAATGAATGGGAGCTTAGCAATATGACGTCATCTTGCTTTAGAATTAAAACCGCATGCTTGATTGGGTAAAACATTGGTGGGTTTTTTCAGCTTAGTGTGTGGTTGGTTATGTTATTTTATTGATATATTATAATATAATGTAATGTGACATAAGCTTTAATAAGCTTTTTATCTATCACAACACAAAAAAACGCACCCTTCTCAGTTTTTTTTTTACATTAATATACATTCTTTTTTTATTATTCTTATCTCTTTCAGGTTTTCCCCCACCAGCATATGTGATCCCTCCTCCTGTGGCGTTCTCCATGAGCCCAGGCTTCACCTTCCCTACGGGTGTATCTGTACCTGCACCCTTTCTTCAGACCGCTTCTCATCCTCAGTCTGCCAATCCTGTCCAGACTGGAAAACCCTCACACATTCCCTACAGCCAGCAGAGGCCCTCGGGCCCTGTAGCCCTAAACCAGGGCCCTCCCCAGCCTCAGCAGACCCAGCCTCCCCCTCCACAAACATCCCAACAGGCTCTGCAACAATCTGTGCAGCTCCAACTACAGCAGCAGCAGCAGCAGCAACAACAGCAGCAGCAGCAGCAGCAGCAGTCACCCACCAAGCAGAGCTCTCAGCTTGGGAAAAGCCCTCCTCATCATCACAGCATGCAGCAGGTAAGGTTTATTTGTGGTATTACACTATTTTATTAATTGCTTAATGTTATATTTCATATTTAACTCACAGTACAACAGTAATGTTATGGTATGTTTCTTATTTTGGTTAATATAAAATTAGCATTTCTTCTAATTCTAGTTTTGCATCACATTGATGGTGGATTGGTGGTGTTTGACAGGGTGGGCTGAAGAGCGAGAAGGGATGCGATGGGGAGGGGTGAGAAGGGTGCGCGATGTATTTGAGGCCCGGGAGGGAAACTTGCCTTTTCCGCGAGATTATCACTTGTTTGCTGGCATCCGGGAGTCTCTGTGCATTTGCAGGAGACTTCCAGAACTTCCATGAGATTTGGGATGTCTGGAATGACCTTCCGCCCTACTCCTAATTCTCTCTTCATATAGCCGTATGCCTATTACATATCCATTAAACACTGTTATATAGCCGTGCTTTCTTACTACAATCGATCCGCTCCAGAGTTCGTTTTAATCGAGCCGAGACCACCTCATTCAGGTGATGTCGGACAGATTGTTTTGACACGGATCCGAGCGTGATTGCTGGATTCACATATGCCAAACGAACCGCGCTAACTGGCCAAACGAGACAGGTTCCTGAAACAAATATCTAGGTGTGAAAGCACCCTAATATCTCAAGCATACAAATGTCAGACAGCAACTAGGCTGTTTAGAGCTGACCCCAGACCTGTGAAAGGATCCACAATTGAATAGAACACACACACACACACATACAAAGTACAATCTGTTTTTTACCCAAGGCTGTACTCTCAACCATCTTTATCAGAACTGGTTAAAAAAAAAACTATATAATCTGCATCCAAACTAGCAGCTTAAATACAAAGGAATTAACTTTAAAAGATTTAAGACTTAAAATGGCAAATATCACTTTAGACATAATTACCACATTAGCAAATTACAATATGAACAGTTGTTTCCAATTCTTCAAGTGTCCAGGGTCACTCAAAAGGTCTCCATGACCCTGTGACCTGGCTGGGTAAAAGCATAAAGCATAAAAAGAAAAGCAACCACACACACATTATACTCCAGTTTTACTCTGAAGTGGGATGACATTAACGTCATCATAAAATCTAGGCACTTAATTCAACTTTATTAATAATCATAAAGACATAAGAAAGGACATTTGTTACTCCATCATGGAGCAGACATCCATCAGAAAATCCATGCCATCGTACTTTAATGAACTAACCATGCCATTTTTTTACTGCTTTTATTTTGTCCATTTCATTTTCTCTCGTGGTGCTGAGGTTAAATATCTGTTTTCTGGTTTCCTTGACAAGTCCGATTACCATGGAGACCACTTAGAAACATGGATCCTGCTGACCTTGTTAAGTAATCACTCTTCTTTTCTGCATTTATTTTTTGTCTTTGCAGTCTTACATGCAGGTGCCTGAGCAGCCTGGCCAAATGTGGAACCAGCACCAAAATCAGCCCGGCATGCAGAAAATGCCCATGCAGATGCCAGTCAAACAGCCTTTCTTCATGCCCACCCAGGACCCAATGAAGCTCTTTGAACACCCTATGAGCATGCAGCCCCCACAGCCCAGCATGGATAAGAAGATGAAGTTTCCAGAGGTCAAAGTGCAGGATTTCTACTGGGACCCCCCTTACCACATGACAGGAGAGGGCAGGAGCGCAATGGCGGACCGAATGGGCAAACGTCAGCCTGGAGTCTTTTGCTCTGACCAGGAGAACATGCCCAGAGGCCCTCCATATGAAGTTAGCATTTTTTGATTTAATCTATTACCGCAACTGTTTTATATGCTACAAATGTTCAGGTTAAGAAATTTGTCTTTTCCCTAATGAAATCTAATGATTTTATTTATCATTATTAATATTATTACATTTATTTTTATTAACTTGATTTTTGGCAGTCTGATACTGATAAATATCTTAAATGGATAGTTAACACATGATAAATATTTTGTCCTCTTTTAACTCATCCTTCACTCACCCCCCACCCAAATTATGTTTAACAGAGCAACGACATGTTCACAGTACGTCTGATAATATTTTTTCTTCTGGAGAAAGTCTTATTTGTTTTATTTCAGCTAGAATCAAAGCAGTTTTTAAAACTTTTAAACACCATTTTAAGGTCAATATTATTAGCCTTTTTTTTTCATAAATTTTTTTTTCGAAATTTTTTTTTTCAATAGTCTACAGAACAAACCATCGTTATTAAATGACTTGCCTAATTACCCCAACCTGCCTAGTTAATCTAATTAACCTAGTTAAGCCTTTAAATGTCACTTTAAGCTGTATAGAAGTGTCTTGAAAAATATTTAGTAAAATATTATTTACTGTCATCATGACAAATTTTAAATAAATCAGTTATTAGAAATGAGTTAAAACTTTTATGTTCAGAAATGTGTTGGAAAAAGTATTCTTCCCGTTAAACAGGAATTGGGGAAAAAAACAAACAAACGGAGGCTTATAAGTCGGGGGGCTAATAATTCTGACTTCAACTTTATCTTCTTTTGGCATCAACAGAAAAAAGGAAGCCAAAGTGATTTGGAACAAGTAAACTATCCCTTTAAACAAATGTAGATTTAACATGCTTAATTTATAGTTTTCATTAATTTAAAACACATGACTTTGAAAATGCATCCTAATTTTCCTACTTATAATATGTATACTTCAGAGTAGGGATGCACCGATCCCGATACTTGGATTCGGATATTGGTCGATAATGCATATTTTTACTGGATCAGGTATCGGGCAGCTGGTACTGATCCAAATACGATCTTGCGTGCGCACTATAATTTGTGTAATTTATAAGTCAACAAAAGCCAACTTTCTCTTAGACTATTTTTTCCTGTTAATATCATTAATCATTGGAGAAATGCATTTAGTTTTGCATTAAATGGGTTCATTTTGACTTGCAACAAGAAGTTCATTGCTGTTTCTAAATCATGTTGCACTGTGTCTGTTAGATCAGCCGATCACATTCGCAACACTGGAGTAGAAAGGGTTAGGCCAACCTGAAATTTTAAATTAGAAAAGGCTCAATAAGACATTGAACAGATCCTCAATGCACTAATATTTTTTTTGCTGCTAAGTTTTGTTTTAAAAGTGTCATCAAAAACCTGAGGGCTGCGCGCTGTGTCTCAGTGATGTCTCCGCTTCATTCACGCACCGGCTGCGCAGACCCACGTGTGCTGCTTTGTAAGATTAATATCAAAAGTTTCTGTTCTCACATCTGATTAACAGACAATTATTTAGCCTAATATAGGCTATTCTGAAACTGTGAATATTTCACTGTAGTTTTATTCATATCAATATTTTATTTAACAGACAAGTTTGTGTTTTGATTAGTGTCAATACTGAGAGCCTATTACAAATTGCAAAGCAAATCTTAATATTAAAAAAAGAAACTTAAGCTGAACCACAACAGATCAATGCCATAGTGAATGCTCAAATAATGTAGCCTAGTTTACAATAAGCATCATGTTTTTAGTTAGATTGTATGGTCTGTCATACAGACCTATACGTCTTTTCTTTTTACTAAAGAAAATATATTATTTTTAAGTTTATCACAAGAAACTGTATTATGTTTAAAAAAAAAACAGCATAGTATCAGGATCGGATCTGTATCCGTTGATACTCAGAATTTTGGTATCACATCAGTTCTAAAAAATGGTATCGGTGCATCCCTACTTCAGAGTATGTAGTTCGCATTGAATCATCATCCAAAATGCAATACAAGCCATTAGAGTGTCCAAGGATCTGCACTTTTGAGTTTTTACCAGAAATAGTAGACCACCACCTGGGTTACTTTGGAATGCTCATTTCAACATACTGGGATTAGGGACAAACTAATTTTCCTTTGGACACATAATATGGAAACTGGGACTCCGCAATGCAGTGTAGTTTATTAATGTTTAAAACATTTATTGTTTCATAATTCTGTTTCGCATTATGTATTATAACTGCACTGCATGGCACCGTGTTCCCTAAACAGTAGGCAAGTGTTTCATTCCACACACGTCCTCAGCCCCTGTTATGTCAGTCAGTTCATTCCACTTTACCTTCTGTAAGCTTTGTCTTGACTCTGTGATTTATCACACGTTTTCCAGTGTAAGCTTAGCATCATTTACAGCTACAATGGTCTCTGCAGTTATTGAGATCTGCATGCTTTCTGATATTTCATCTCTTATTTCACATTTCCATCTTTATCTAAGTCTACCGTGATGGATTCTTTGATGCATTTAAGTGTTGCTTTACATTTATCACGTACTGTTCAGCAGAAGTCATGTTGAGAATGGCACTGATCTTTACAGTCTGCTGTTTTTCCCTCAGAAACCTCTGAAAAACCGCTTCCTATTTTCTTACATCCTGTTTCTCTCATCCCTTTTTTTCCCTCCCTCTCTCTCTCTCTCTCTCTCTCTCTTTCTCTTTCTCCTTCTCTCTCTCTCTATCTCTCTCTGTTCTTCCCCTTTGTGCTTCGTCTCTCACTAGGACAACAAGAGCTCCCCTCTTCTGCCCCCAGACCTGTTAAAAACTCTGGCGGATTTTGAGGAGGAGGAGGAGCTGCTCTTTACTAAACCTCATGATTTCTACCAGGCCTTGGCTGGTCCTCTTAATTCTGCTCCTGGAAGGAACATGTTTGTATGTAGACATCCTCCTATCATGTCGTCAGACAGGAGTGGATAGAGCATTTCCAGAAAGCCTTTTGTGGATGAAAAACACTCAATCAGTTTAAATTTTTCAAGTTGTTCAACTGAGCAAAGACATTTTCACAGTATTACCTAGAATGTTTTAGTTTGTCTGGAATAAAAGCAGTTGTCAAATATTTAAATAGTTTTTAGGATCAATATTATTAGCCCTCATCCAGTTTTTAATTGGATATATAAAAAAGCATTGTTGTCCACAGGGTTAGGCGATGTCGACCAGTTTGGTATCGTACAATGTCTAACATGAAACATCGTGATGGACGATGGCATCGTCGTCATTGGTGGCTGTAAATTAACTAAGTTTCAACTACCTGATCCGCATGGTCTTTGTTTTACCCATATTCAAATCATAAATAAATAATGTTAAGTTACACACAAATTACCTCCTGTCAGTCACTTTTTGTGCTGCGCTCTGGCATGAATAGGCAAAGTGATCGGTGTTTTTATAATGGCATCGACGAACTTGGTTGGTAAAAAAGTGCACAACCAACATGATCCAACCAACAGTATCTGAGGTTTTTGCTAAAATTACTAGGTACAAGCGTAAAAGCAAAAGATTGAAGCAGTGTACTGACGCTGTGACACGTTACCTGATAAACTTAAACGACCAAAGAGTGATTATATAGAGACAAAATTAATTAAATATCACGTTTAACAACCATAGTGAGTCGCGATACAGCAGTACATCCTTCATAAATTATCCAATGTGGACTGATCTCTGGGGTTTTGTGCTCAAAGCAGCCGCTAACTGCCTGGAGCTCAGATGTGCGTCCGTGTGTGTGGTCACGTGATGTGCTTTTTCAGGAGCATAGTGTGGATGCAGAGCTGTTCAGAAATGCTAGATGAAACACCAATGTGGACATAGATTGTTTTTGTTCTAAAATGCCATTTTAAAACTAACACGTATTACTGTAAATGGGACCTAAGTGTGTATTTGTCGTGAGCGGGTGGGGCAGAGGATCGAAATGCCGGCTTAGCATTATGATGTCTATTACCTAGTTATACTTTTAATTGCAATTTTAGCTAAATAATAAAATAACTAGTTGAATAAAGACAAAATAATGTTATTAAAACTATTTTGTTCAAAAAATGTGTTTAAAATCTTCTCTGTGTTAAACAGCAATTTACAGATACCTTTAGGTCTTAAATGGTTTTATGATAATGAGAATTGTATTCTAATGTGTCTAGGCTTTAGATTGTGTAGTGCACTATATATACTGTATGTATTGATTGGTTCTCTGTAAATGTAATTCTAGTACTGTGGTCTGCTTTGAGTTGTTGGAATATACATGCGTTTTGCAGATTACTTATAATTGTGCTTCTGTCTCTCTGTAGTTGCCAAATCAGTCTCGGCTTGACAGTGGAGCTGATGTGATTGGTCAGTCCTCCCTTCTTCCTCGATTTTCCATTCAGGTAAGCATGCATCTCTTTGTATCAACTTGCTCTTTAGGCCCTCCTTGCATGAACGATTGAAAGTCACTAGGTGGCAGTGCTGTCCTACAAAACGAGATTGGATTATATTTTTTGCTTTGCTGGATGTTGTATACCTGGATTTGACAGCAAATGCAATTAAGTTGTTTACACTGACAGGTAGACTTTTAGGTAGAAGTTTGAATCAGACCTGCGTTTATTTCCTTATACTGTTCTCTCTTTTTGTTCTGTCTTCACTGAATCTATCAAAATAAGGCTGATAAACAAATCAAAACAATGATGAAACAATATTTATGTTTGCTGCTGTTTTACAGGATAACTCCTACCAGAACAACAGCATTTTTAGTGAGGCCTACGGTAAAAACATGACACCTTCATCTAAGCCGGATGCACCCATGATGCATCAGGAGCCCTCACTCTATTCCCTGTTTGAAGGAAATCCCTGGTCTCCCTCCCTTCCTGCCAGCTCAGGTACCAATATTGAGATCTGTGATGTCTAAAGCATGTGAGAAGCATGATTTTTTAAATCATTTCTACCTATGATTTGTTATTGTAGATCACTCAACCCCAGCAAGCCAGTCCCCTCACTCCTCCAATCCCAGCAGTCTGCCTTCATCCCCACCCACCCACAGCCATGGCTCCATGCCCTTCTCCAACTTTGGCCCCATCGGGACGCCAGACAGCAGAGACCGCCGAGCAAATGATCGCTGGAAGGCTGAGAAGACTGGTAATGATGCTGAGCACGCTGTTGTGGTTCTGTTAACAAATAGTAAGGGTACAGTAAATAAATTAAAAGGATTTCATAAATATACATCCTAAAATACCTGGTCTTGATCTAAATGTTAAGTGACTCGCATTATATCCTGTACCTATTCCGATTATTCAAGCATTGTGAACTGAATATGGAACAGAATTTTTTTTTCAATTATCTTAATTATTAATTTTTATTCTGTAAAATTCACTTAAATGCATCAGCTGTTGTAAAAAATGAAGTAGTCTCATTGAATGTAGGTATTCTTATTCAGAAATTTAAAAAAAATGTTTTTTTCATTTTGTTGAAATGCTTATGTATTATTTGTTCAGGTGTGAGTGGCTTTGGGCTGGATTACCTGCCTTCTGCCTCGACCTCGTCTGTTCCAGAGACCAACAGCTGGCACCAGGGGGCGCCAACCAGCACCTGGGCAGCCCAGGACATGCCAATGGAGGACTCCTCTACTGTCCTACTTGACAGTTTCAAGGTAGCACAGAATGTTCTGTGTAATACATTATGTTGGACTTCTTAATTTTAACCAACAGTGACCTTACAAAAAAAGACAAATGCCATATAATTCAAGTGTTCTAGGGATAAATACTAGGTTTAGTGATAAAACAAACTGTATCTTAATGCAATTTTTTTAAAATGAAAATGCTGACCTTTTATAGTTTGTCTTGATTCCTTATTCAATTCAATTCATCTTTATTTCTATAGCGCTTTTACAATGTAGATTGTGTCAAAGCAGCTTCACATAGATTGTAGTAAATTGAAACCGTGTCAGTCCAGTTTTCAGTGTTTAAGTTCACTTTAGTTCAGTTCAGTGTGGTTTAATATTCACTGCTGAGAGTTCGAACACTGAAGAGTTTACTCAGAAAAACTAAAAACGACTGTAGATCCTTCCCTCAGTTAAACCCAAGGATTTTCAAACCTGTTCTCTTTACTGCATATGTAATATGTTTTCATAATGAGAAAGCTCTGCTAATGAACTGGCGATTTGAATCGTGTGTGCTAGATAAGAAAAAAAAATAAAGGCCCCATCTGAAATTGCCTCCTATACCCTTAAATAGTGCACTATTTGAGAGAGCAGCCGTTTGTAGTAGTGTTTTGAAAACATGGTGGATTTACACTCAATCGCTCTCACAGTGCACTGCAATAACGATTGTAAGGCAAGGCAAGTTTGTTTATATAGCACATTTCATACACAGTGGCAATTCAAAGTGCTTTCATAAATAAATAATTTTAGATGTTAAATTAACAGTTGTATACTGGACAGAAATCAAAATACTTAGTTTCATTACTATTTATAATTATTTATGTATTTATTTCACTGGAAACCCCAATGCATTTGTTTAAGTGTTTTAGCAGCATTGCTGATTCTCAACCGGTCCACGGGAGGTTTGACGTAAAATGAAAAAAAAAAATACATATACACTATTATAAACATTAAAACGCATAATAAACACATAAGCATTATAATTCTTTACATAAAATTGCTGTAAGGCAAAGGCAGCATGATCAACAAACTAATAGTAAACTATTAGCTTAAGCACTGCTGTTTTGTTTTTAACTACTTTTTAAATACACTACTAAAAACATTTATATTACTTTTTAATTTTAGGATAACGGGTAAATCATTTCTCAATTTGCTTACCTTAACAGAGAAAACAGATAGAACTGAATAGGTCTTACACTTTTTTAACAAGACAGGCATTATTAGCAGTTGCTCGTGTGACTCGTGTGAGAGGTTTAATGCTTACTGATTTGATCAGAAAACAGCATTGCAACATGATAACTTAAACATTTAAAAATAATTTAAGATAATTAAATTTAATAAAACTATCAAAACTAAAAAAGTTATGTTTACATAAAACCTTAATCATCCCATCGCATTAGCTTCAAGTCCATAATTTTAATAGGTCTAATAGATTTATTAGGTATAATAAGTCATGTTTCCAGCTCACTGAGTGTTAAATACCTGTAACCCACCGGTCCTACTGCACCCATCTCATTCTGAGGTAGGATCAAACCAGCAATTCTTTGTATGACAGTCGGTTGCTAACAAGGAAGCTAAAAATCCAAAGCCTCTAGCGTCTGTCAGTGAGGGAAGTCTACCTGCACGGCACCTCCATTACACCCACCCCCATAAACCTCTACCCATCCTGGACGAGCCCCCACATGCACATAGTGCTCAAATTCACAAGTTTTATTTTACTCCATTAACTGGATTATATTAGTAGACTAAAGTAGGGAATGTAGTGAATGAGGGTATAGGCCTGATTTTGGGATACATACCAAATGCATAAATACCACTTGAATCTTGGAAATATATGAACATGAAATAATTTTATATATATATATATATATATATATATATATATATATATATATATATATATATATATATATATATATATATATATATATATATATATATATATATATATTTTTTTTTTTTTTTTTTTTTTTTTTTTTTTGCTTAATGTTGAACCCTAATAGCCATTACACTGACAAGTACAAGCAAGACACTTTTTCTTTTGGGGCATGAAAGTAGGGAGTACACAATTGGAGCAACACTGTTTTTATTCTTTGATTTCTGCACAAACTTTGCTTACATTTTTTCCCCCTCCTCTTTTTTTGTAGTCAATCTGGTCGAGCTCCATGATGCAGCCTGGTCCGTCTGCGCTGGAGCAGCTCCTGATGCAGCAGAAACAGAAGCAACAGCGCGGACACGGCAACATGAACCCGCCACACTGAGAGTCCACAGGGTAGATGCACTTGTGTGAAACATGATTCAACAGAAGAGGTGAAAAACCACAAGCTCCAATCGGAAATTTTTCCGGCATTACCTGCGCGCGGAGACTGGAGACGGTGACTGATGCGAAGCGACAGGCTCAAAACGAACCGCTCGCCTGACCGAAGAGGGACGTGTGCAGCCCTCTCCTCTCCTCTATCTCTCTCACTCACTCTGTCTCTGTCCCTGTGAGGGCGTACAAGCACGTAGCCGCTGCCGAACACTGACTCTGAGGGGCTGCATCTCTCTCTGATTGCCACCTCGCTTCCTTTGGGGGTCTAAGGTTCATTCTCCTGTCTCATCTGGACTTAAGACTCTGGACTAGATGCCCTCATGCCACCTGCTTACATTGCGACCGGCGCATGGAGGGGTTGGGTGCGTGCGCGTCGGGATGTTTATCGACGACAGACGTGGTATTACGAGGGACAAAAAAAAAAGAAAACGAAGGAAGGACTGGTTTTGCGTTGTCTCCAAGTCTCACTTTCTCAGAGGGATTCGTGTCGCTGTTTAGAATTGGGAGAAAAAAAATGAAGCAAACGAATGAAGGATGACGATGTGATCGGCATTAACTATGCGAATATGCGCTCCAATATTAGGATTTAGATTGACGCAGGCATGGATCATGGTGGCGTTCATGTACAGTCTTTCGACTTTGTAAGAAGAGTTCGGTAAACAGGACGGATAAAAGTTCGAACCATTATGAAGCTCCTAGCGACATTATAGCTCAATCAGTATCAAGCGGAGTTGGAGGTTAGACTATAGATGTAGGATGTAGTATCATTAGCTGCAATAGAGACTGCAATTATTAACAATACTGTATTTTGTGACTTGTTCTGTAGCAGTTTTAGCTCTCTGAATTATTATTCGGTAAATATGTTCGATAGTTTACTGCTAACGGGGGAGTTCATTCGATATAAATGTGTGCCTCCCCTTCTCCCTCCTCCTCCTCCTCTCCTTGTTTCTTTATTCTCCTGCTTAAAAGCATAATGGCTTCTTTCGTTCATGTTCTGCCTTTTTATTAATAGTTTTAAGCTTTATTCGCTCTCTTTGTGCCTGGTCTGTGTTTTCTCTCTTCCTTTTTGTTGTTCTTTCTCTATTTTTGTTTTAAGGAATCGTTAGCATCGCAATCACGGTTGGTACTGTAGGGAAGATTGAGGAAAACGAGGCGACCGGGTCCAGCAGCGACTGCTTGATGGTAAAGAAAGGGAAGCCTGTTTTTCCTAAAGCAAAGCAAAGCAAGCTCACAGACACTGAATTTACTTCCAGGTACCAGTTCCACTGTATTCTATATTAACAACGTACCTTCGAAAGGATGCTTTCCCAAGCACCCGTTACGCTCAAAGCACTAAAAAAGAAAAAGAAAAAAAAAAAAAAAAGAGGAAGAGCGCTAGCCCGATTACTGCTTTACTCTGAAAACCTATATCGATGGTTGCATCAGGATAGTGTCATGTGACTTATTTTTTACAGTCACATTATCAGATCCCCTGCTTGCAGCCTTTTTTCTCTTCAAGGTCATATTGATTTGACAACTAACGGTTCTCTTTGAGTAGAGGATATATATAGCACTGAGTAGGCCTTGTTTGGGTGCCACTGTTTGCTAGAGATGTTCTGGGGCCAGGGGTTACTGTTGGATTAGTTGAAGTATCTATAAAGGTGGTTTCGTTCGACGAAGGTTATACGAAAGACGTACTCTGTCTTGTATGATGAGAATAAAGCGTGTTTTTATTTTTGAGTAGAGAACATTTTATTAAAGACGAACTTTAAATAATGTGTCTATTTGCCGTGTGATTGTGCTTCTCTTGTTGCATTTAAAATCGTATAAAAAATAGAGGAATAAATAATTACATGGAACCTTAAAGGATGAGTTTGGTTGGGAAAGAAACTGTTCTGAGGGAACTGCGTATCCTGTTCTGTTCATCTTTTGTTTTAGAATCGTTCAGCAAGGAGTTTCAGAAGCCTGTGCTCTGATTGGTTGCTGTGGACGCATTGACATTCTTTTATTTTGGACGGACCTGTGGTGGTCTTGTGTGAATGTGCTTTTTTTTTCCAAACCCTGCATTGTAAAATGTGGATTCCCCCCTGTTGTCCTTTATCCATCTTTTAATTGTGGCTTCCGTAGTGATGTACATTACAATGCTGATCACAGGACAACAGCCTTGCGCCTTTGGGTCGTAATAATAACATTCCAATAGCTAAAAAATAACAGCCAGCTTTTTACAGTCGATTTAGTTACCACTAAGAAGGTTTGTCCCAATCTTAAATTCAGTCTGCCACTCCTGAAATTTTGCATGAAATCCATCTTTCAGAATGCCTTGTATTTTGGATGAGGGAGATATCCAGTCAAGCTTTTTTTGTTTTGTTTTTTAGAGGATTTTGTCAGGGAATAGTTGGGGGTGAGGATATCTCCTTCTATAATGGGCTTGATTTATTGTGTTCTTGTCTCTTCGTGGACACTTGTAAACGCTGGAATCAGCTATGCCTTTAATAAAATAAACGTCCTCATATGCAGACTTGGAAGTCTTTTCTGTTCTTCATACATTGGGTTGTCTCTCATTCCTTCTTTTTGACCTCATTCATGGACGTATTCACCTTGATTGACTAACATCAGGACACCAGTGACCTACAGCATTAAGGGTGCGATGAAAATTATTTTGTCTAATATTGATCAAATGTTTAGAATCGCTACTGTATTAAAATTATGCCCCCACTGCACAAACTCTGAATAGAAAAAAAAGCACTGATAGGTGCACATACGCATGCTGCCAAATTTGCTTCATTTAGACGAGGGGCCTGTTTCAGAAAGGAGGTTAAGTGAAAACTCAGAGTATTTTAACCCTGAAATGAGAGAAACTCTGGGTTTTCCATTTCAAAATGGTTTCTGTCGGTCTCCTCCCCTTTTTTAAAGATGAAGCATATTTCTCGCATTAGCCTTACGTTTCCACACACCTATTTTAGAGCTCATTTTGGAGATGCCAATAAAAACGATTGATGGAAACGTCATGATTCACATAACTTTTGAAAATACGCATAATAAAACGTGCATAACTGAGTAGGTTAAACTTTTATTTGATAAGATGCACATAAACTACGAAATGCACTTAACAAATTACAGTATGTACATTAAAAAAAAGGTTTGTTAGCGATGATGATGAAAATGTGTGTGAATGGACAAACCAGCAGACTGAGCACACTGCAGAACATCTTAAATGTTGTTTTAGTCATTCTAAACTGCCTTAACTGTTTCAGTATTAGTGTATATTATTAATTACCTCCGAGCATCTGGAGCGTGTCAAGATCTCCGCATCTGGCTTCAAACGCCCCCACGTGTTCATTGTGTGTCAATTGTCTTCTGAGGCGCAAGTACATTAATCAAATAAAAAATCATTGACACAGCGTATTCTACCGCAGTAAATTCTGTTTTTACTGTTGATATTTGGCGCAATTTAATCAGGAAGTGATGATTTTGTTCTCTTCGACTCTTTGGATAAAAACGCTGCTTTATTTTTAGGCGTTATTCCAGTTTTGCACAAATTTATGTAATAGCATATATTTAGATGGAAACACAGCTATTGCCTACATTTTTGTCACAGAACAAAGTCACGTACGAGGCTTGTCCTTTTTTTTCATAAATAATTAGCTTAACCTTCGACATGCACTGTTACTAGATTGATGGGATTATTATTCTGTCTAAAAATTATTTTATTACTGCTTACCTTCTTAATGTTATATTAACCTCTATCACTTGATCAATAAAAAGGCAGACACAACAAGTGCACTGTTAAATCTATTAAAACTGATAAAAGTGTATAAAAGTTTAGAAAAAAAGTATAAACGTCAAACATTACATTACTTATTTTATTATACTTAAATGTTTAAATACTTAAAATTAAAAATTACGCATTTACTTGAGCAGCTGTTTTCCCACGCTGTCTCTGTTTCACTGATGGTTGCTTCTTTTTAAATATATATACTCATATTTGCTATAACTTTGCATGAGCAGATCAAGTTCAGCCGGAGAAAGAAATGGTGATCTCTTTTTTTAAGATGTTGCCATAGTCACTCGTAATATCTGCGCTCCATTGATAATGCCTTTTTATAGTCACGGTGCGCGCGCTTAACTCTGAGTTGGTCTACTCAAAGTTGATTGACCCAGCTCAGATCAGCTATTCTGAAACCGAAAACTCTTGAGTTTTTAATCTCTCGGTAAATCAACTCAGAGTTCAAGTTTAAACTCAGAGTTGTTTGAACCTCCTTACTGAAACAGGCCCCAGGGGTGGGGAACGTCCGGCCTCCGGGCCGTCTGCGGCCCACGAGACCATTTGATCCCGCCCCATTCGTCAATTCAAAATTACCCCTTTTGTAGCTGAAGTTTTTTTTCCTGACAGTGAAGATGCTTAAAGCACATTTGTTTGTTTCATATTTTTATTCTATTGTATTTTTTCCCTTTCCTGTTTTACAGGGTGGAAAATAACTGCATATATAAAATCAGATTTATTTGCCCTCCTGAATTATTAGCGACCACCCCCACCCTGAATAATATTTAAGCTGAATAATAGTAGCTTGTAAAATAGCTAATAATGTATATACATGTATACAGTTGAAGTCAGAATTATAAGCCCCTCTTTGAATTTTTCTTTTCGTTTTTAAGATATTTCCCAAAGGATGTTTAACAGAGCAAGGAAATTTTCACAGTATGTTTAGCTAGAATAAAAGCAGCTTTTAATTTTTTTTTAAACACTATTTTAAGGTCAAAATTATTAGCCCCTTCAAGCTCAGTTGTTTTTCAATAGTTTACAAAACAAACCATTGTTATACAATAACTTGCCTAATAATCCTAACCTGCCTAGTTAACCTAATTAACCCAGTTAAGCCTTTAAATGTCACTTTAAGCTGTATAGTAGTGTCTTAAAAAATATCTAGTTAAATATTAAGGACTGTCATCATGGCAAAGATAACATAAATCAGTTTTTAGAAATGAGTTATTAAAACTATTATGTTTAGAAATGTGTTGAAAAAATCTTCTCTCCATTAAAAAGAAATTGACGAAAAAAATAAACAGGAAGCCAGAAATTCTGACTACTATTATATTTTACTTATATATTTTATATATAAATATATAATATTATATATATATATATATATATATATATATATATATATATAATTCTAAATAATTTTTATTAAAATGTATTTTTAAGATTCCTATCATTAAACAAATGCATAGAAATTCTAATTCTAATTAAAATGTAAAGTTGTTTGTTGAAGAAAGAATTGAGAAAGAAATAGGAAAAACGTAGGTCAAGAATCATTTTGGAATTGTATTGTGATCGGAATCTGATCGTGAAGTGTCTAAAGATTCCCACCCTAACATACAGTGTTATTACAAACAATAAGAGGCAAAATCTGGACACCTGTTTCACTCCCTTTGTAAATTAAAATGTTAACCTCTCCCATTCAAAAGTCATGAGTCATTTAAAAACAAAAGATTCATTCAACAATTAAAAAATACTGCTGTGTTGCTCATAAACTGCCTCTGCTGTGAATTTATTTGGAATTCTTTTCATTTGTCAAATGAGCCAAAACATTTGGAGTCTTAAGTCATCTAATGATATCTTCTTGTTTACTGAGCTGTTCCATAAAATCAGTGACATTTGCAAACAATGCTGATATTGAGCATAATGCCTCACTTGCGTCTCCCATATTGCTTAAATGGGCGAGAAGATTTTTAGCTGAAAATGGGGTCCTTGTTGATTCATAAAATGCAAGCCAATGATTAAATTCTGTGTGAAATGGAAGTTGCTAAGAGTTTAGTTTTAACCAGTTAATGTACCCCAAACTGAAACAATATTGAGTAGAAGGGAGGAGGGGCTTTTTTTCTGTGAATCATTTCTCAAAGAAACCAACCTAAAGAAGGGCGTTGTTAAGAATGCTTTGGCCTCAAACCGTCAAAGTGAAATCAACAGAGAATGGAAGTAAAAGGTCACTTTGATTTAAGATTACCAAAACAAACTTTTTATTTTTCAGTGGATTAACTTGCACAGATGAATTGCTCCCCTGAAGAAAAATTCTATGCTAGCAAAGTAAACATTTTGATTTTACACTAAGAATAATTACTTCTGCATCAAGTAAATGCAGTAGGTCTGGCATAGCCTTTGTCGAATACCCTTTGTTGTACCCTAATGGAAACCAGAGATGGCAAAAGTACAAATCTTTTACTCAAGTAGAAGTACATTTACTCATGTTTAAAACGACTCTGGTAAAAGTTGAAGTACTGACTACAGTTTTGTACTCAAGTAAAAGTAAATAAGCCTGTTTTGGTTTCACAGTGGTAACCACACAGCACATTAGGTATACATCTATACAAAATAATCTACATTTCTAAGTTTTCGGTAAAGATTTTGTGGCAAATTTTTATCTGCAAACTAGTCAAACAACATCACTACAATATTGTCCAATAACACTGCTTAAAACATTGCCCCCATGTATCATAGCCTGGACACAAAACACTTTACACTGGTTACAAACAATAGCTGCCATACTGCATATACAGTAGCCTAAAATAACCTTATGTAGAACTAAAGTGGCTTTCCCAGTACATTATTGTCAACAATATAGTCTTTATTTACATCTCTTATGTTGCTACTATTTAAATCAAAGATTTTAATGCATTACTATTGGAGAAGAGCTTGACAAATGAGGTTAACAATAAATATTTGAGCGAGTCAATTAATTTATGAATGAGCCGTTTTAAATGAATCTGAATGAACAATTCAGTGACAAAGATAAACATTTGGCGCCACCCATTGGACATATTGGTTTCAAGTTAATGTAGCCTCTGATCAAAAAATAATAATGTTATACTTTAATTTTCAGCATTTGAAATAATCTGATGAATAAAATGAATATAAATTTAAGGTTAAATGTGACATCTAAGATGTAAATAGATGACATGTAAGAGACATAATTTCAGTGTTAATAATTGGCTTAGGACAAACATACCATTAAACTATTTTGTGCGTTTCGTTTACCTGTGATCCGATCGCCCAAAATCCATCTTATTACCTCATATAAACATGACATCAGTCATGTTTACATCACCGATTGCCTCTCATCAAAGTTTGCAATTCTTGTCGTTATTGTCATTATTGCCGTACTCATGGTAAGCTTAATCAACAAGCCTATTTATAGCGCGTAATGAGAGTTTAAAAAAAAAACCAAAACCAAAAAAAACAAACAAACGATTGATTCAAAAAGGCGGTTAAATTGCGCAATGACAATATTATAGATTGTGCCACAAAACACAGTAAACAAAAGTAACAAGCCTGATTTAAAAATACAAGGAGTAGAAAGTACAGATATTTGTGTAAAAATGTAAGGAGTAAAAATAAAGTGCTATTAGAAAAATAAGTACTGATATCAGAAAAATCTACTTAAGTATAGTAAAGAAGTATTTGTACTTCGTTACTTTCCATCTCTGATGGGAACCCTGATGGACAGCTCTCAATAACATGTAAGATCTGTTATTGGTCTGCTTGGTAGCGGTAATGTGTTGGTTGGGAACACGTTTTTGATAATTAACTAACGATGTTAACCAATGTTTTGCTTTACTTAAGGGCCTTTGCCATAAGTAAAGCAAAATATTAGTTAACATGGTTTATTTATAAATCTTAATTCAAACCTTTTGTAATGTTTTGGAATACTTTACCATAAACTTAAATGTATAATGATTTTATTAGCTATCATAAACATCATTAACAAAAATGTTTTGGCTATATTAATCTTGGATAATCTTTGGATAAGTTATCCTAAATTTAGTTTTTATTCATAATAATTTAACTTATACAAAAATAAATTAAATTTATTTTTAATTTAGATTTATTTTTATTTATAAATCTAAATCAATAAATCTAAATTTTAATTTATTTTTATTTTTAATTGAGAGCTGTCCTGATGGATATTATCCTAAATTTAGTTTTTATTCATAATAATTTAATTTATACAAAAATCCACTAATGCTTTAGTTAATGTACAAGAACTGAAACCCTAAATTCAGTTTCTTATAATAATAACAAAAAATAGCACTGGCAAAGCTCACTAAAATGAACAAGTGGAAAAAAGGTTGACTATAAATCTCAGAGTAAAGAACGGTGGAGCTGCTTCTGCTGCTTTCTAGAAATGAAAGAGAATGGCTTGTTCTTTAACATCTCTAAGCCCTTTACCCACTTCCTGTCAGGAAACCAGAGTGGTTGAAGTTCAGCTCACCACATTCACCAGCTGCCTTATCATCTCTCTCCCGAATGCAATCTCTACTCAACCGTTTTTGCTACAGAGTATTTCATTGTGTACTTGGGACCACATTGAGGCAATATGCGACAAGCCCCTACAAAAACTCTAGTCATCTGGTTTCAGAAGGCATGTCTGTTTCCTACCCTGTCATTTAATATTAGTTTAGTTTGTGAACACACTCACAGTCTTGACCTGACAGCTCATAGCACACTACCACAAATCACTAACATGCTGTCGTGATTGTAATATGAAATTCCAATATTAATATACTTGAGGGTTACGTCAGATATAAAGGGGTAGTTCATCTAAGAATAAAATATATATATTATGATTTACTCATTTTCCAATTGTTATTGTTCATTTTTGTGACTAAAGATTTCTTATCATTAACTCATTCTTCACTTGTTCTTCTTCTAAACTAAGGCAGACATACTGAAGAATGTTTGAAAGAACTTCCATTGTGAAGGGTGAGTAAATAAAAAAAGAATTCTCAGTTTTGTGTGAACCTTTCCTAACAATTAAACTAGCTGCAGGATGTAATTGTTTATTGTTATTAAGTACTGGAGCGACAAAGTCACTTACTGTAGTTTATTAATCAAAGCAGCAGTTTGCATATTGTCTGATCTTTCTTTATTTGCCTTGTTTGTTTCAGTTACTTTAGGATCTTTAATCTTAAAGGGTCATGAAATCCAGTTTAAAGGGTCAGTTCTTCCAGTTTAGGTCTACCTCAGAATTGTTTTGAGGAATGTGACTTAAATGATGATGGAACGCTATGATCAAAAAGGTATAGAAGTGTGAGTGTGATTGTGTCTTCAGGCACTTAAGCATTTGAAAGTTGTATCTATTAGATTTTGAATGCCGTGTCAGACCACTGATGGATAAGCTGATAGACACAGCTTTCAAAATGCTACTGGTCTGTGTTGGTGTGAATGGGGAAAAACGAAACATTGCATCCCTTTCTTTGTGAGTTCAGACTTCACAAGTTTATTGTGGAGAACAAACTCCAGAGGACATGTTGGGTAAATCTTCAAAGGGAGCAGTGTAACTTCATTCTCATCACCCAGGCTACGTTATTTCACTATCTTTGCATAAAATGAAAACTTGATGTAAGGTACTGCCTATTTTCAATTTGATATTAGCAACTTAACAGACACCAAAAATGTTAAGGCATTGTGTAGGTATTTATTTGACCTTCATCTTCACTTTATGCATAACAAAACAGAGCCTGTTAACATAGCCTTACTATTTTCATTGAAAAATACAAAAATACTCTTCTTCTCTGAATATCAGTTTTAGCAATCAATAATTGCTATAATAAAAGTATAGCATACAATAAGTGTATACAGTATAGAAAATAAATGCAAGCAATCAGTCAAATGTGCAGAATCGGTGTAAATGGTTACATAAATTAAATATGTTAACTTATTTTTGCGCTCAGCCAAAACACATAACCTCGGAACAAGTGATGGATTCAAAAGACCAAAGAGTCGTTAGATGAACACCAGATTAATTAAATATCAGGTTTAACAATTATATTGAAATGTCATCCAGCGATAGATCCTTGATGAACAGTTCGACGTGTGCTGCTCTCACCTGGGTAGGTGTGCTCAGGGCTTAATTTGTGCCGGCACCTCTAAAATCCTATCCGGCACCTCATTTTACCGATCCCTCTCTTTAACCGCCCTCCTCCCCTGTCGGCTGTTCATTTTCATCTGAGACAACCCCCCCACCCCCACCCCCCGGCTCTTAACTTACATCTGCGACACCTCTGCGCCATCGAACACCCCGCTATTCTTTTGTACGTGACACCTCTACATCCTCGGGTAACATGCCAGATCCTTTACCCTAATCTGTTCCGGAGCCTTGCAATTCACAAATTACGCACTGGGTGTGCTTAAAGCACCCGTTGATTGTCTGGGGCTCAGATGTCCATATACGCAACAGTGCATGCCAGAGTGTGTGTGTGGTCATGTGTTGTGCGTTTTCAGCCATGTTGTGTGGACAATGATCTTTTGAGAAATGGTAGGTGAAACGCCAGTGTGGATGCAGATCATTTTCATTCTAAAACGCAGTTTTAAAACTAAAACGTATTAGTGTAAACAGGGCCTATGAAAACTCAGTCTCGTGAATGATAATTAGGTACCAATGTGTTATCAAGTTCTATGCTACATCAGCACCAGTGACACCGCCTCGATGTAGATTTTAAACCCAGAAAATGACATTAGCGGAAAGCTCAAAATAAGCCATGTTGTGTCTTGCAATTAAAGCGAACAGATGCTAATGTTGTCTTGATGTTTAGTGAGGATTTTATGACCGTTTGAGCACTTTTCTTCAATTACAAATATAATACAGTTCATAATTTACCACCACACTTGATTAAGTTTTGTCGATTTTTTTATTTTTTTTTGTAAATGATTTGTGCAGAATAGTCTTAACTTCTGCTAATACCAAACTATATTCTCTTCTATTCTTTCTATAGGTTTTATTTTTATGAGATTCCTTGATAAAATAAATAATGAAATCAATTTTCTTACCTCCTGGCTCTAGGAAAACTCGTGCAGAGTGGCTCGCCAATGTAAGAAAAAATTACGAGGACAGCATGAAGAAAAATACGTTTGTTTATAGCATAGCAGTGACAAAATAGAAACAACACTTCCGATTCTGAGCACTGAGTAAATCCCTATTACATCCCGAACATCCTCAGTTTAAACATTTATACTGTTTTGTGTTAATCTTCTTGCTCAACATGACATTGAGGATTTGTTTTGAATGCATATTTGGGTAAACAATGAAACTGATGCTCTTCATATATGGGGAAAAAAACGTCTCATCAGCTCCTTAAAAGTTCCCAGTATTGAGTTGCAGCTGTAAGGATATCTGCTGCATAAAACATATGTTAGAATAGTTCTCGGTTCATTCCACTGTGCCTACCCCTGATAAATAAGGGACTTAAGGAAAATGAATGAATGAATGAGCTTCTTAAGAGTAATATGTAAGTAGTATTTCTATTAACGCAGTAGTGATATAAGCTCCCCAATGTACTGTAAAATCTATTCAAAATTTGTCAAAGATTATCCTCTTTATGAAGAGTTTTTAACTGTTTTAAGTCTCATTTTTATGTTTCTCCATATATTATCTCTGTATTATTCAAGTGTTTTTTGTTTGCTCTTTAGTACACAGGAAGAGGTTGGTTTTTGTTTCGAGTTGTGTCAGTGTGGATTGGGGTACCACAGTGATTCTTTTCAGCTTTTGTCTCGTACAAAAACCCTCACAGAGACTAAATGGCTGCCGCTGCACTGGAGGACAGCCAGAAGATTGTTCATACCTCTTAGACTTGATGACTTCCACTGCAGCTTGGAGTTTCATCTCAAACCTATGCCTTTATTTAATTAGTTTTAGTCAAATATGCCTACTGAGAAGATTCTCCAGATGATTTTCTGTCTGTGAATTACTGCACAACTGCAGAGGGTTTTTGTATTGAAGTTTTTCATTGTGTCTGGACTACCACAGTGATACATTCATTATTAGGCGCTGTACAAAATCTCACAGCACTGTTTTATTAGTTTAAAAATGCTATCAAGAGATTTAAATTAATGTCTGATGGAAAGGCTGAGCCATTACATGGTCAATTTTCCCAGTTCTGTTGTTTCTGATTTGAAGGCTTTCGTTTCAGACACTTGTTTGTATCTGTAAGGAGCAGATGTGACTTCAGCATGATGATAGACCAGCAACTGGAAATGTCTGCGAAAATACACCAAACTGGATATTTTCAACTGGATATTTGACATCAATCTCAATATGAGACTATAATGCATTTCTCCAGATCTAAGGACATTTTTCATGGGCAAAGGATATTGTCTGAGGGTTGAATGAAGTGTGCCGACCCACTAACTTTCGGAGCTCCCATCCGTCTCACGGTCAATCCAAGTAAGTAATTCAGCTTTCATTGTTACTATAATGTTATTTTCCAACTCATGCACTTGATTTTGTGTAAAGATGATGTTTGGTCTGATAGTTGAGGTTGACAGGGCACAGTTAGGTTAGTTTGTCAGTCCTAAAGCTGCTGTAGGTTCAGGAGTGTTTTTGTAGGGGTTACGCTAGACGTGCATTTTCAGCTACTGATCCTTTAACATTCGGCAAACCGATCACCCTCACGGTAATACCAAGTAAGTACTGCTTTTAAATTCTTACATGCAAAACACCAACAATTGTGCTATAGAAAATAGTGTAATTCCAACCTCTGTAGTTTGAAACAGTCACTTATTTGCTTAGTAGTTGTTTGTGCGGTACTATTGCAAGCTTGTGATCATAGTATGGTAAAGAAAATGTTTGATCAGTTAATTTTGATAGATGTTTTGTAAGGCTGTACGTAAATTTGCAACTACAGATGGTTTATAAGTTTTAAGACTGTTACTCAATGGTCTGACAAAACAAAAATCGACATCACTCTCATGTGTTCACGATTATTCTAATGGAGGATGAAGGATAAAATTGATTTGAAATGTTTACTGTATGTTGGTTAGATAGATTCAAGTTGCAGAAATAGAACAGGGTATTAGTTTAAAAAATAAAGGTGCTTTATTGTCATCGATGGTTCCGTGAAGAACCCTTAACATTCCTTTCCATTCAATTCATTGTGAAAATGTTCTTCACACTATAAAAAAGTTTTTTATTTAAACAAATTTGAAGAACATATCAATTAAGCTTCTTTAGGGAACCAAACTGCATGATTCTTCTGTTATCATCACTGCAAAAATAATCTATAAAGACTGTGATGACTGTGCAGTTTTGCCAACGAACTCATGAAATCTGTTTATTTTTATTTAAATATGGTGGCTAAATGTGTTTCAGTCAGTTCACTGATGTCTGTGAATCAAATTTCTTAATTGAATCTGTTTATGAAGCGTTTGCTGAAAGGTTATTTGCAGAACCCAAAACGGCTCTTTTATTGCATCACTGTGAAAACAAAAAACCTAAACCAAAAAAAAAAAAAGTAAAAAAAAACTCTGACTATCATAAGCTTATTTTGTAAATAAGTCTTGCATATTTGAAGAAAGCGTTGTTTTGCAAAGGAACTCATGAAATCTTTTTTTTTTTTCTTTGTTTAGAAGAGACAGTGAATTCTCCTCCGGCATTTTTGTCTGTCTTGTCCCCTATAAAGGGCCATGGATCTGATATTTGTGTGGCCGCCGGATTCTTTCCTCAACAAAAGACAATGATTTTGACTTCAGAAGATGGAAATACTGTTAATCAAGAAACCAGTAATGCAGTCCTGTCCTTGTCAAGCAAAAACTACTATTATGTTGGATCTTCAGAAAAAAAAATCCAAGAATGCGTAATGGATGGAAAAACAGCAAAGGCAGACAAAATAGATGAACCTTCTGGCAATCCTGTTGAAGGTTTGTAAATTTGACAATTGCCATTTACAATATTAATATTGTTTTATATAATAATATATATATATATAGAATAATAATTATATATATATATATATATATATATATATATATATATATATATATATATATATTATATACTATACACACACATATATATATATATATATATATATATATATATATATATATATATATATATATATATATATATATATATGTGTGTGTGTGTGTGTGTGTGTGTGTGTATGTATATATATATATATATATATATATGTGTGTGTGTGTGTATTTATATGTATATATATATATATATATATATATATATATATATATATATATATATATATATATATATATATATATATATATATATATATATATATATATATATGTGTGTGTGTGTGTGTGTGTATGTATATATATATATAAATATATATATATATATATATATATATATATATATATATATATATATATATATATATATATATATATATATAATTTAAATGTATGTATGTATGTATGTACAGTATGTATGTATATTATGTGTGTGTGTGTATTACCGTAGCTTTCTAACCAATTCTTATTTTACAGACAATCCAAAAAAAACGGCTACACTTGAATGTCACACAAATACTACCACCCCACCATCCACAAATAATGGTTAGTGATAAAATACATTATGTTCTACAAAAATATATTGTATTAGTTAGGTTATTTACATTATGCTATGCAAGTTTAATTAGTTTATTGTTCACCTTTTTCATTTTTTTTTCCAGATGATCCAAAAACAAACTCAATGACGCTTCTTGTGATAGGTCTGAGAATTCTGCTGGCTAAATGTGTTGCAGTCAATGTAATGTTGTCTATAAAGGCATTTTTGTTTTAAACTTTTAGTTCATTTAATCAAATTTCTTAATTGAATCTTAAAGAAATTTGGTTAAAGTGTCAGTGTTTATTGAACTTACATGCAATGAAAAATACAAATTGTTAGTTTAGAATGTAGACACAATGTATACTGGAAAATCTTCAGTCAAAATGTTGACTGTGAGATATGTATATTGCTTTGCTATATTATATAATTTCAGCTTTTGTTACAGGCAGTGCATGCTAGTATATTGTTTTAATATTATATATATATTTTCTTTTTTTCATAGAAGTATCAAAATGTTTATCATAATCTGGTTGTTATTGATTACTATTTTACTTTTGATATTGAGGCTCTGATCTTTGTAATCAATAAATGCATGTTTCTTATTAAAATACCTTCATTCAAAATATTTGTTTGTGTGAGCATGTCTTAACCATCATTTCAACAGCACATTTGTGCTCTCTGCAAACTCTAACCACACTTAAAGATAAAGATCATCTGCTCGCTTCAGTTTCCAAGAAATACTGTTTTTCCCCTCCAGTGTCTCTGACAGAAAGAGAAAAGAACAGCTGTAAACAGTC
Source organism: Danio rerio (assembly GCF_052040795.2). Taxonomy (NCBI): domain Eukaryota; kingdom Metazoa; phylum Chordata; class Actinopteri; order Cypriniformes; family Danionidae; genus Danio; species Danio rerio. Next base: position 39,441,863 of record NC_141022.1, read on the forward strand.
CTACAGTTCCTGCCTTGTAATTAATTACTCAAAACTATTATTTACATTTATTTCAATCCTTTACAAAGTTCTTGATCGAATCATAATTTTACAGATTATAGTGGTACAGTGGTTACTGAAGCTCTCCAATCCTTCTAAAGTATTTTGTAATAAATTCCTAAAGTTTATTTAAAAATGTATTGAATAAATATTTTGTATGTATATAAAATATAATATATTTACACAGGCATGTAATGTATAATTACCAAATTGCTTAATCATATTTAATGTTGCATAACAAATGGTGTATTTAAATAAATTCTAAAGCAGGGTGTATATGTTTTTGAGAATTGATCACAAATTTGATTTTCCGTAAAAGCTTGTCATGATCTTTCTGGGAGATTTTAAAACAATAATATTACTTTCAGATTAATTGGTTTAAATATTATTTATATATATATTTATATATTATTTATTTATTTATATATATATATAGATTTATTCCGATGTGGCGACTCAGGATTAATAAAGGGACAAAGCCGACAAGAAACTGAATGAATGAATGAATATATATATATAAACTCCACACAGAAACGCCAACTGAGCCGAAGATCGAACCAGTGACCTTCTTGCTTTGAGGCGAACGTGCTACCCACTGCGCCACTGTGTCGACATATATAATCAACCATATAATCAATATATATATTGATTGTCAATCTTTATTGTCATTTTTATGCAATGCCTAATTATCCTAACTTGCCTAATTAATCTAGTTAAACCTTTAAATTGCACTTTAAGCGGAATAGTATCTTCTCAAAATAATTTCTTGGACCACTTTTCTATGTTTATTGTCCTGTATGTTTACTGTACAAACTGATTAAAATAGAGCATGATACTCATATAATGGGATAGTTGATCTCATAATTTCTCATAATCAAGCACTTCTAATCTTTTATGATTTTTTTCCCCCATTAAACCTGAATCAAGATATTCTGAGGAATGTTGGGAAACAACAGCTATTGACGTCCATAGTATGAATAAAAAATACTTAAGAAGTCAGTGGCATTTTTTGCCACAAATATTTTTGTTCGACAGAAGAAAGAAACTCAGTTTTGGAACCAGTGGAGGATGAGTAAATGATGACAAAATTTTCAATTGAGGATTAACTATCCCTTTAAGACAGATGCCTTTGAATCCTTGGCCCCACCAGAAGAAAAATGATTGGGAAGGATTGGGCAATGCCTTTAACAGAGATTCTCATTTCTATTTTAATGTAACTTTTTGTTAGTTTGTTTTATTGTTGAGCTAAAAAAAAAACAGCTAACTGAAATTAAATGTTTCAATTAAATGTACATGAATCATAAAAAAATACATACTGCCATTTAACGAAAAGGGGACAAAGCAGAAGACAAATCAAGGCAAAGGCAGGCTCAGCATGACTAGTGTATTAGAATTTTAAAAGGTTTTTTAATGGTTTTATTGAAGTTCGTTAAAATAATATACATAAAAATTGATTGCATTAGTAAATACAGTTAAAGCATTTTTTTAATATTATGAAATAAATTATGAAACTACCCCTGGCAACTTTAATGTACGTTTTGCTATTTTTTCTGTCGACCCTCAATCAAGCTTGAATTTTGGTCTTTTATAAGAAAAGGCACCCCTGCTTTAGGAGTATGAAGTATGGGGTGCTGCACTCTTGTGGCCGTTTGTGTGTTTCAGCCATAGACATCTAGCCTACTATAACAGAAAGCTTTTTATAATATGTATGTGCTTTCAGCTTTCCATTAGGGCTTGAGTGGCCTCTAGTGGCTGCATGAAGCGACATCAAATATTCTCTCTACCTCAGTTTTTGTTTTGTGCTTGTTTTGTGTGAATGTACTAGGTTTAAATAATCTGTCGTTGGCCCGAGTGGATTAGGGTGTTAGTCCGGCCTGCTTTGCTTCATGTCCCGGTTTAAACCTGCTTTTATAGTTTTGACTTTTTCAACTACAAAATACCCTAAATCTAATCATTGCTGTATATAAGTAGCACATTTGATTCAGTAACTGACTACAACGTTTGCTAATGCTTAACTTTCCATCCAACATAATAAGACACCAAACCAAAGTGTTTTGGTAGCGTACAAACGTTAAATTAGATGTTAAATGTCTTTAAAGTAGGACATCTGGTTTAAAAGGTTGTCAATGTTTACAAAAATGAAGAGCAATAAATAGACCATGCGTCACGTTAAAACTAGGCCAGTAGAACACCGCTGTCTATATCACCGCTGAAGAGGTGAGTTACTATTTTTCTCTTATTTTGGGGTATTTTCTTCACAGTAAAATGTTCTGCTGTGCAAGTGTTAGTTCATTTGTCTGCTTTGGAATGATGTTTGAGCAAAAAAATGAGCTGTGATGGAAAACTCATCCCTTAATACACTGTTTCTTACAGATGAAGTGTAGAAATGTCCCAGGATCTCAAATCAGTATCGAGCTGGGACTCTAAGGTAAGGATTTAAACAGTTTGTTTGTGTATCTTTATATGTTTCACTAAATATAAATATCATATTTGTTTTTTACATGACATTCAATGACACTGCTGTCAGGGATTTTTCTGCAGTAAATTATGGCTTTTCATTTTATAATTATGTGTTTAAGGTTAAATCCGAAATAAAAAGAGAAAAAAACTTTATTATGATGTAGAAAGATTTTTTTTTTTTACATTTTATTTAACCTTTAAGTAACAAACAGGCTTCCATTGTTAAACAAATAACATTATATCCGAGCAGCATATAATTATAAGCATATAATGAACAAAATAGTACAAAAAAATAATAACATAAATAAAACATTAAATCACAAATGAAAATATGTTTAGGGGGTCAATCCATATAAGTTGAGAGAACTTTAAGACACTTTTAGGGTGCTTTTAAATGTTTTATGGATTTAAATCTCATTAAAACTATCATCTTTATCTCTGTCTTGTGGGACAAGGTTTTATGTCTGGGAATGAAGCACTGTGGTCATCCGGTTCGAACTTCAAGCTTTTAATGGGATCTGGAACCAAGTTAAATGTGCAGCAAAGTAAGTGTTATTTTTAATAGCTCTTCTTTTTGCTTTTTGAACACAAAAATTATGATTTTAAAATGTGTTTTCTTTTTTTCATTAAATAAGTGAATGAGTTAAACCTCCCTTCTGATAACTTACAAATTAGTATATTTTTCAACCTTAGTTTGCACATGTAAATATTGGCCAGTTTTGGGAGTTTGAGGTAAAAAAAAAAAAAAAGAAAGTTTTTTGACACCATTTTAGTGTTGTGTGAATGACCAGGGAATCAATAAGATAATCTTTGCCACTAGCACAAAACTTTTAGTGGAATCAGGGAGATGTATTATTTTTCTTTATTACTGTAATACAAGAACATGACATTTATGCATTTCAGTAGTATAACTTAATTTTAATATAGTTAACACATTTAAAAAAACTGGTCACTTCTCCTTTGAAAGCATAAAAAAGAGAAAGTATAAACAGCATTGTGTTGTCATCAGATTGTATATTATTTGCAAATGCAAAGTTTGACTAACGTAATGACTTATTATCATTATTTTTACATTTATTTTAAAAGCTATTTCAGTTCTAGAACACCCAGGGAGATTATTAGAAAACATTTCTGAAAAAAAATCAGTATGAGCCTTTAAATGTTATAAAGAGCTGCTCTTTGTGTAGAGAGGTTTTTGTGAAGTAGTTTAGCATCGTGAGAATGCTATCGGAGTTAGCCAGGTCATATTTGGCCATGGTTCCAGGCTCATTGTGAACACAAGTAAGTTATTATTAGGTGTTTATCTAAATACTTCTGAATACAGAGGTTTCTAAATAGCAGTTTGTGTGATTTTAATTAAAAAGTGCAATCTTAGTATCTTTTGTAAAAAAATGTGCAATCATTTAGCATTGACGTTAACAGACCAAACTGGATAGCTAATTTGAAAGTCTAGTATTTAGTTACTTTTCAACTAAATCCAATTTAAGCCTAAATTAAGTTTTAACTAAATGTCATTCACTGCTCAATACAATAAAATAAATTCATTTGTATTTATTTTTACTACCAAAAATCGTGTTCTGTTGCTCGACACTTTTGCAGGGAGTTTCTGTTATAGCGTATAACTTTGTGTGACTAGAGGCAATGACAAGCTTATTTTTGCAAAAGGAATGAAACTAATTGTGGAATCAGGTAAGTTTAAGATTTTTCTGCTTTTAAGAAATGCTTGTGTAATATGATATATGTGAAGATATAAGCAATTTGTAAACTGTACTTATGTTAGATTAAACTTCAGTATAATCTAACATATGTTTTTGATTTGCTAGTTTGGAGACATATTTTAAAAATCTCTTCAAAATGTGTTTAACTTAAACATTTATGTATGTTTTTATTATTTCTATATACAAATTATGAATACTTTATTAGAAGTTTATGTTAAATTGTATTTATTTTTAAAACCAAAATTTAGTGACACATTTGGATTTTTTATTTTTGGAGTGATAAATCATCTTATATATGAAACAAAGCATAGTAACTTTTCTTGAAAAACTAATTTTTCCAATTAGCTTAAAAGAGTAAATGAGCAGTGAAATGTGGTGCACAGGTTTATGTATGTGTGTGTAGCCATGTGTGAATACTGGCAGCCTTGGAAAGATAATCTTTGGTCAAGGAACTAAACTTTTCATCCATTCAAGTAAGTTTGCTCTTCAGAGTTGTATTTTATTTTATTTTAAACTGGACTGAAAAAAAAAAAAAAAAGCAAAGTTGCAGGTAGGTTTATTTCTCTTTTTATGAATTTTAAAAGGTGTGTATATTTCTGCGTTGTTTTTACTTTGTAACATTTGTTGTATAGTACATTGTTTTAAAAAAAATGTTCTGAATGGATCAAACATTTTTTTTGTTAAAAGAAGATACATGAAGTCTTAAAAAATTGTGTGCTTAATCCAAGCTGTTATTTAGGAATAAATATATTACTAATACTTTTTGAGAGGAACATTTTTCTATATCAAATTAACTTAGTACATTAGTAAATTAGTACAGTAAATGAGTACAGTAAAGGATATTGTAGTGAGATAATCTGCTGTGTGAATGTTGGTGCTGGCAATAAGCTGATTTTTGCTCAAGGAACCAGTCTTATCATTGAATCAAGTAAGTAAGAGATGTAAAATGATCCCTGTTGCTGAAACAGAAGATAAAATGTAAGAAAAATAGACTAAATATGTGGATATAGATTGGTATGAATTATAGCATTATCAAGGCTATAATCATGTGTTAAAAGAACCTTGTTTCACAATTTAACAATATATTTAAAATGATTTGATCAATGAATATAAAAAAATAAAACTAAAATAGCCAGTATAGGAGTCAATGTGACTATAAAGTTACTTTTACCTCTTTGCAGTGACGAGTAGTGTTTAGAGTATTTGATACAGGTTGTAGTGCTGTGTGGATGCAAATACTAACAAGATGATTTTTAGCAGTGGAACAAAGCTGTTTGTTGAACCAGGCAAGTATTTTTGTTTAATGCAGACACTTGTCCTACTGCTTGAAGTTTCTTGGGTTTAGTGATAGAAATTTTTGGCTGTAACGGGTAAAGATAGTAAATATTTAACTTAACTGGGTCAGGAAGAATTACTAATTTAATTAATTTCATTTAGCTATAAAGGACTTTTTTCATATGTGTACAAAACAAAAAAAAAGGATAAAATAAATTTAAAATTTCAAAAAAATCAAATGAAATTAAGGTATATCATTAATTTGCTCTGTGTTAAAGGTCAATCTTTACAGTAAAGTCAGGTTAGATAAACATAATTCAAAATTGAAACCAAAAAAAGTAATTAAGACATACAGTACACTGAATATTGATGGTTGATGTTTGTTGAAATTAATTCAAAATGAGCTGAAACAACACAATTCTTGAGTTTTGTTTTTGTGGGAGAACTTAATCATTTTACGTTTAGTCCACTTAAGTTAGTAAAAATGAATAAGTTAACTTAATTCCTTCTTGTTGTCCAAACACAAATTCATTGTGTGGAACCCAGCATTGTTTTACAGTGTAGTTTATACATCTGGTTTGTTGATGCCATAAAAGTTGTATTTGTTTCTGCACAAAGCACTGTGTGTCTGGTAGTGGAGCCGCAGGGAAGATTATTTTTGGAAAAGGAGTGAAACTCTCTGTAAATTCAGGTATAAATATATTTTCTAATACCCTTAACACAAAATGACTGTGTCACACATTTAAACAATTTAGCATTGTGTGAAGCTGTTGGAAATGTCTATTTGCTGAACGTATGAATTAAGTTTTATTAAGCATCTAGATAACTATGCTGGTAAATAACATTGTGTATTTTGGTATTGACATAAGATTCAAACCCAATGCTTTTGTAAAAAAAAAAAAAAAAAAGAAAGAAAAAAAAACCTTAAAGCTCAATGATTTCTAAATATAGATTTAGTTGTGATTTAGTGTTGTAGATTGATCCTTTTCAAATGTTAATTTGATAATTTCTTTCTTGTTGTTCTTAATATACATAAAAAACATCTATAAAAGTATAACAGTGCATGTGTTTTAAATTAGTCATTGTTTTCTAATTCCATCCTTAGTTATTTAACATTTATAAAATAAATATGAGAGCCAGTTCTTCAGGTCGATATGTGAATGGGGTATTTGGTATAGGCTGTAGCTCTGTGTGAATACAGGGAATTATAAGATTATATTTGGTGGCGGAACAAAACTCATCGTCGAACAAGGCAAGTACAGCAAAAGTTGTAAACCATAATATAAAACATCGCTTTATATAATATACATGTATGCGTTTATTTTAGTCATGTGCTAAGAGCATATTTCTCAATTAAATCACTATTTTTTTATGTAGCACATGCACTGCAATGGGAAAATACAAGAATTAACAAGCATTAAAACATGATCTTATTTGACCTCATTAATTATTTATTATCTACTCATTCTTGCAGATTAAAGAGAAAAATAGGACATTTAAAAAATTGTTTTACACTGTAGGGAGTTTTTGCTAAAGACAAAATTAATGTGTGACTAGCGGTGACTTTGCATATTTTGGCTCTGGAACTAAACTTACAGTTGAAATGGGTAAGCACTTTCTATAGATGTATGATTATTGTTCAAAAAGCTATACAATGAACAAAATGCTGAAGGTTTTACTTGGATGCAACTTTTACTCCAAAATTGTTAGTACATTACAATTATATATATTACAAATAATTGAGAGTAACACATAACTAAACATTAATATTAGAAGTGCAAAGACTTGTAAAAAGACTTATCATTTTTATTTGCAACTTTGAAAAGTAATTTTACAGTGTGTTGCAGGACTTTTTTTGACACTGCTTAATCACCTACATATTTATTGTGATTTTAATAATATACCACATTTACCAGTCCTTATAAATATCCTTATAGATTACATAGTCTTAGGGTTTTTGTTTTGTGCTCTGACATTGTGTGTCTACTGGAATGGCATCAAAGATCTTGTTTGGAACAGGAACAAAACTGATAATCCAAAGCAGTAAGTTGATATAGATCACTGATGTTTACATTTCTTTATCATGTCTTCCTAATTCCCTAGTTTAGAAATTGAGTATTTTAAATACAAATATAGTTAGATTACAAGAGAACAAAAGGTGGCTTGTGATGAGTTATTGTTGAGGTATTTAATTATGTGTGACTACCGGTGAATTGAAGATAATATTTGGGAGAGGCACTAAAATAACTGTCCATGCGAGTAAGATTTTTAAAAAAATTATCTTCCCTGTTTACTTTACGTAAATAGTTAAATGATGTTTATTCAGTAGCGCTGTAGACTTTAGGAGACACAAATTTTTAAGGTTTCTACAGAAAAGTAAATAGATAATTTCTCCTGAATAAGTAGCATGTTTTTGTGTGGTGATTTAACTGTGTGTGACTTATACTGGAGCACAGAAACTGATATTCGGAACGGGCACAAAGCTCACTGTAAATGCAGGTAAATTATTATTATTATTATTACAACTATTATTATTATTTCGATATCATAGAGCAATTGTAAACGCTCTAAATAAATGCATAAAGATTCAATTCAAACAAGAATTATCGTTTTTCCTATATACTATTATAACCAGGGTTGTTATAGTACAAAATATGAAATTTGCATATAGTTTGGTTGTTTTGCTAAAAACAAACACTAAAATAGAAATAAATGAAAGCAAAATAGATTTTAAAAAACTGCAAAATTACTAAAAAATTACTGAAGTAAAAAATAGCAAATCTAAAAATAAACAATAAATTAATACTATTCATAGTATCTTAGTAATACTAAAATAACATTAGTTTGTATTTGCACCATTATTAATAATGCAATATTTATGCTGTAGTTACTTTGAACGAAAGCATCCGCTAAATGACTAATGTAAATATGTAAAGTTGGAGATAGATTTAAAAAATAGGTAAAACATGTGAGAATTTACATTAGTACAGTATTAGCAATGCATCGCAAATAAATTGAAATAATAAGTATAATTGTGAATATTTAAAAACCAGTATTATGAAAAGTTAACTGTGTTGACCATGCAGTATTCACAAGTGTGCTGTTGTCAGTTATAGTTATGATGCTTTACATTGTGTGACTGATGGATATGGAAAAGTGATCTTTGCTTCTGGCTCAAAACTTCACATTAGTACAAGTGAGTTCAGAATCACACACATTTTCCTTTGTTAATACTGTTATTAAAATAATTACTTTACCCTGTAAAATGGTCCGTGGCATTAATGTGGTTTTAGAAAATTAATTCCTGAAATATGAGATAATAACAGGCCATAAAAATAAAGCAGAAACATACTTTTAAATATGTGAAAGCTGTTTAATTAAACAGTAGTTTTGTGATTGTTGTGTTAGAGGGTTTTGGTTATGTGTTGTCGTGATGTGTGTCTACTGGAGGAGGTTATAAGTTGATTTTTGGATCAGGAACACGATTGATAATCGACGCAAGTAAGTTTAATAATTTTAGTAGTACTTTGAAATAGCGTGTACATTTTGTTTCTTATCATATTTGCGTACAGAGCCATTGTTTGTTGATTAGCAGTGTGTTTACATTAAACATAATCAAGCAGAAAATGTCAAATATAAAATGCTTGATCGTTGGTTTTAAGGTATAAAGTTATTGTGATGGTAAATTGCATTGTGTGACTTCATCTGGGCTCTACCAGATCTATTTTGGCTCTGGAACCAAACTCATAGTTGGAACAAGTAAGTGTTTATTAATGGCTCAAGTAATTATGCAGACAATCTAGATCATAAAATGATCATATATTAATTAATTTCAGAAATATGCACATATATGCGGGTCTCATTTGCGTGATAAAATTTGCAAAGGTGATTTTACAGACATAAAAAGCATATTAAATGCATTGATTTTAATGCTCTGAATAACTTTTGTACAAAAAAAAGCCCATGGATAAAAATCTAAATTATAATCTGTCATCATTCAGTGTAACAGATTAATTTATGTGAAACTTCAATTACATACTTTTTGGGAATGTATTAAAATACATTATCGAAAACATGATTATGTTAAATGTTATGAAATTGTTCAATGATTTAAACGTCTTTTAAAAGTGGTTTGACCGATAATGGTAAATAAGGATTAAAAAGACAATGGAGCATTTTATCAGCTCAATCGCTGATCTTAAGAGCATTTTAACATGTCTTTAAATAGTTATTACTCTAATTATGCCTGAAAGTATATACTTTTTTTTTGTATGTAAAATTTTGTTATACTGAATGATATTTTAGCCTGGGTTTTTTCTGGCAAACATAGATTGCTGCCACAAACATTACAAAATAAAGATTACATCATACACATTCGAAGATATCGAATGGATAAAAATTTAAATCTTTATATAAGCTAATTTAAACTTTTATTGTTTTGATGCGTAAAATACACTTTGACCAACGTAGTTCTATTTCTATACCTATTTACATGATTATTTTAGGTTTTAGACCATTAGTTATTTTTGTTTACTAGGATAAGTTTTCACTTATGGCAGCTGAGTTGAGTCTAGTCATTCAGGACAGTTTTTGTTTAGTGATCTGGTATTGTGTGACTAGTGGAGCTGGAGGATTCAAGGTTATCTTTGGGAAAGGCACACAGTTAATAGTTGACAAAAGTAAGTTTGTTTATATTGTATATCCATTGGCCCTTAAGGTGTCCTGATTACTTTGCTTTTGTTTGTGAATTGTGGATCTAAATCCTGTCTTTTCAATAAAAAATTTGTGAGTAATATATTTAGTTTAATATGGAAAGTGTTTTAGCTCTGTCAGTGTTGACCAGCAAAGTTAAATTAGTTAACATTATTTGACTTAAAATGGCAAAAATGTTATAAACTAACCTATTTTGAGCCTTACTATAAAGTGTTTCCACTTTAAAAATACATATTTATAAGTAGGAGCACCGAGGAAGTTTCTGTAGAGACAAAATTTAATGTGTGACTCAAAGTGGAGGCTTGAAAATCATTTTTGGCTCTGGAACCAAACTGACTGTTGAAAAAAGTAAGTGTGTGCAAGTATATTCTTATAGTGTGAAGAAAGCACATGTTTTTCTATTACATACAGATGCATTCTTCAGTATTTTGGTCAGATATAATGGAGGTTTAAATAGAAATGTGCTCTTAGAATTTATTTATTTTTTTTGCAGAACACTTTAATAGTAGATTGCATTAGGTTTAACGCGTTCTAGATTCTTGTTTCATGTGAAGGGGATTTTGATGTGTGCTGTGACATTGTGTGAATACTGGAGGTGCAAGAAAGCTTGTTTTTGGGAAAGGCACAACATTAACAGTTGGTTCAAGTAAGTTCATTATGTTTGGCACTTTATAAACACTTGTTCTAACAAAAAAAATCTGTCCCAAACATGACAAACATTTTTACAGATCTTCGTGTAACAACTGACTTTCCTGATTCTGTTTTGAAATTCAAGTATTAAAATATCTTAACTACATTTACACTTAATCATTTAGAAGATGCTTTTATCCAAATAGACTTATAAATGAAGATAAAGAAACACCTCAAATCATCAGAGAACAGATATATACTGTATAGATGCCATGACAAGTCTTAGTTAGTTTGTAAAGTTTTTATTTTCATTTTTTATGTGTCCTTGTACTGGTTGTTTAAGTGTAAGAGAAAGTGTCTGGTGCACTTGGAGAGGATGTTATTAGGGAATAGAATGTATAATATGTAAATAAATAAATACACTTCATTAGTGCATCTCTCTCTCTATGTATATATTTGTCCTGGAAAGCAGTAGTTTTAGTTATTTGGTTTTATAGTGTGTGAATAGAGCCGGCATGGAAAAGCTTATATTTGGGAAAGGCACACAATTACTCATTGAAACAAGTAAGTTTATAATTATATATTACAATCACCATAACATACAGCAAATTCCTGATGTTGTTTACATTCGCTCAATTTAAGAAAATTCTGAGTTTAAGGTGAAAAAATGTATTCTTTCTTTACAATCAGTCAGCTTTAAGCTTTAAGATCAGTCAGTCTGTTTTTGTGTGGTGATTTTACTGTGTGTGACTGGAACTGGAGTAAACAAAGTTATATTTGGGAAAGGCACAAAACTCATCGTAAATACAGGTAAAATCTAAATTTTATGCTTCTTGTTTATTCTTATATGAACATGGACAGGAATAAACATAGAAATCCCTACATATAATTTAGACTTATTGTTATACGTTTTAATTGTAAAATTGTCAGTGAAAAATATTAAAATTGATTACATGTAAAGTGTCTAGATCATGATTATGAAGTTAAATATTTCCACAGAATTAGGACATCTAGTTCCAAACTGGAAATAACAATCTAAACTAATTTAAAGTATGGCCAATATATTTCTTTTTAAATTAGTTTTTAAATACTAGATGGTTTATTAAGATTAATCATAAATGACAAATTGCTATTTGTGTATTTATGAGAGATTTATTGAGCCACTCAGGCCAGTTAGTTTTTGTTTGGTGCTTTTGCATTGTGTGACTACTGGAGGTGGAGGATACAAGATTATCTTTGGTACAGGCACAAAACTGATAGTTGAAACAAGTAAGTTTGTGTTTATAAGTATTACATGCCCTTAATTCAGTAGGTTTGAATTTGTACCTCTTTGTACCTGTCATCAGTCTGAAGAGAGAAAGTGTTGGGTTAGGTAACCTCTTGTCAGATAATAAATGATATTGCCATAGTTAATCCAAATGGCTGTGCGTAAGGTTGGGTGAATAAGTGATGTTTTAATTTACTCACTTATGAATGAATAGACAAAGAGTTGAAAATAAAACAATGAATTTGACAAGATGAGGGTGTAGTAAACTTGATACTGTGTAATGGATTCTTGAAGATATTAAAAGTAGACTTAAAATATACATAATTACTGGAGAATTCATTATTACTTTAGGCCTAGTTGGAATAACCAATCATACATACTGCTGTCATTTTAACATAAAATATTAAAACTAAATTCAGAATTTACAACAACAACAACAAACATCTATTGTATTATCTGTCCGTAAAATGTTCGGTTTATCTGAAAAAGGAATTGTACATATGATCATTATCTTGGGTATCGCTAGTTTTTGCTGTTTGGTTTTGTAATGTGTGACTAGAGATGGAACCAATAAGCTTCTTTTTGGCAAAGGTACAAATCTGATTGTCGAAACAAGTGAGTAAATTTTACTTATTGTTATGTACCTCAAATTTCTGATTATTTTGATATTGTCCAAGTTGAAAAAACTTAAGATTTTAAAAAATACTAATAATTTTATAAGTATTTTATGAGCAAACCATTTAATCAGTCGTCATGTTTTTGAGTGGATGTTTAACTGTGTGTGACTGGAACTGGAATCCAGAAAGTTATATTTGGGAAAGGCACAAAACTCATAGTAAATGCAGGTAAAATTCATTTCATTCGGCACTTTTATCTTTCTATATATATATATATATATATATATATATATATATATATATATATATATATATATATATATATATAGGTTGATTTATTAGACAAATTAATCTTTTTTAAGAGAAACTAAGACATGGATATTTACAGTAATGTATGTTGGCATTTACAGTACTCTAAAATACTGCATAAAATAATAACATTATAAAAATGCTTACATGCAAAATGAAAAAAAAAAGTCATTGCTGCAAATGATTAATTTTTAAAAGACTGATTAAGCTATTCAAGACAGATAGTTTTTGTTTGGTGGTCTTGCATTGTGTGACTGGTTCAAGTGGAGGCTACAAGCTTATATTTGGGACCGGTACAAAGTTAATAGTTGAAACAAGTAAGTCCAGGTTTATTAGAATTATTAGTTTATCATTTTATCCCTCTAGAATTGTCATCAGGCTAACTTAAACTATTATTGCATTAGTTAACCTTTTGTCAGATGTAAAAATTCATTCAGATGGCCGCATATCAGGACAGACATTTGTGTTGTTTTACTCATTACTGTGTCTTTATGGGACGAAATGGAAAAAGATAGTTTTTAGGAAGAAAATGTAATGAAAAAAAAGCAATTAATCTGATTGGACATGGCATAAAGGCATAGTAGTATTTAAGTAGGATGAAGTGTTCAAATCAAGTAATGTTGACTGAAGATGTTTAAAGAATAAATACTGCAAATTAATCTGACTTACGAACCAGTGGAAATGTTGGATTTTATCCCCAGAAATGCAAAATACTGATGTGATTTTTGCTCAAAAGATTCCAACTTAATCCAATATTATAACACGATTTACAATCTGATTCCCTCATTGTCAGTCAAACATTAATTTTATTGTTTTTTGTTGAAAAGTTAATATTAAAAAAGCAGAGTTTTTTACGTACAGTATAGTGATCTTTTTGGGTATCGCTAGTTTTGTAGTGTGTGACTGGAAGTGGATTCAATAAGATTATATTTGGCAAAGGCACAAATCTGATTATTGAAAGAAGTTAGTAAATGATTACTGTTTAATGCGAAAATTTGGATTTTTGTTAATTTTATTTGTTCATAATATTTGTTTTCTACTTTTATTAATATTTCAGAATGTGAATGAAGTATAGAGCTGCTTTAAACCATTTTGGTATGTGAATCAGCATATTTAAATAGAATAATATCTGTAATGAATTCTGAAGCAGTCAGCGTGTTTTTGTGTAGCTTTGTAATGTTGTGTGACTGATACTGGAGGGAGGAAAGTAATATTTGGGAAAGGCACGAGGCTCTTTGTAGATTCAGGTAAAATATATTCCTCTTTTTATTCAGTTATGTCTTTACAAGATACAGTATAATACAAAAATGTTGAATCTTTGTTTAAAAGCATTTGTATTGTAGTACACATAATAGAAGATCATGTTCATTGAAAATATGCAGTTATAAGTCAAAGTAATGCTGACTCTATGTATGTTTGCAATATTTTAGAGAATCAGTCAAAAGTCTAAATGTCCAACATCATAGTAAGCAGTTAGAGTTATGGTGTTTCATACTGTGTGAATGATGAAAGTGTTTATGGAAAGCTGGTCTTTGGCTCTGGCACCAAATTATATATTAATGAAAGTGAGTATGATATTACTACTGCTGCTTATTTTACATAAAATGAATCTAAATCTGTGGTAAATTTTGTATATCGCTTGGATTCATTATTCAATAATTTATTTAGCAAAGTTAAACTGTAGCATTTACACAGGGCAAATTTGTGAGTTTGTACTAGTTCAACAGAGCGATGAAGGACTCTTCGGCTTAGTAGTTTTTGTCGTTTGGTTTAGTAGTGTGTGAATAGAGGGGGAGTCGATAAGCTCATATTTGGAAAAGGCACAAAACTGCTCGTTGAAACACGTAAGTTAAATGTTGTGGCCAAATTAAAGAACTTTCTTTTAAAGAAGGTATTTTTATTTCTTAATGTGTTAACCTTAAATTCTGTTTTGTAATGCCTTGGAAATGCTAGAAAAATGGTTTCACACAGTTGCTTCATGTTGTCCAAACACAAATTTATTAGGTTAGCCTAGTTGTGTTAGCAAATGTATGGGGATAGAAAATAAGACAATTAAGTTGTTCCAAAAAACAAAAACCCTCAAGATTTGTGTTGATTCAGTTCATTTTAAATTCATAGTTTTATAAGTAGCAAAACAAATATTTTTCCAGTGTTTATTAGATAATACTAGATTTACTAGATAACAAATGTTGCAAAAGTTGTATTCATTTTTAGTTCACAATTACAATTGCATTAAACAAGGTTAATACTATGAATATTATCTTATTATACATGTTATTGTGTATATGATAACATGCATCATTTCCAGCATGTTTATGTATAGGTGTTTAACTTTGTGTGAATCAGGCTGGATTTCAGAAACTAATATTTGGAAAAGGAACAAAGCTCACTGTAAATACAGGTAAATGCCAAATTTACAAACTTGTATTCATTCCTAAGAGAACACAGACTAAATGGGAATTTTTGTATCTGATTTTTCAATTGTAAAATGACATTATATTACATTTAATTACAATTGTACATTTGTCTGTCCAAGTCAAACCACTTTACGTCAGATGTCCAGTTCATGAAATGACATCAATTTGTTTTAAAGTGTATTTGACGACTTGGCTGTCAAAAGATCCAGATGTATTTAAAGCATGGCAATTATATTGCGCACACCTGGACAGCATTTACAGTTAAAATACTGGATAATTTGATTATACGAATGATTTCATGCAAGCAAGTTATTTAAATTATTCATTTTTGAAAGACTGATCAAGTCACAGTTTTTGCTTAGTGGTCTTGCATAGTGTGACTGGTGGAGTGAACAAGATTATCTTTGGGACAGGAACAAAGTTGGTAGTTGAATCAAGTAAGTCCAGGATTATTAGTATTATTATAAACATTGACTCTATGCTGTTTTATGCGAAGATTTGGATTTCTTCGCTAGTAATACTTTAAAGTAAGTATTAGTTTAAAATGTGTTTGCACGAATCATAAAGCTGCTTTATGAAGGTATATACTTTTTGTAATAATTTTTATAGTAAGGTACTGTTTCCCTGAAGCAGTCGGCTTGTTTTTGTTTAGCTTTATAACTTTGTGTGACTGATGTCGGAGTAAGAAAATTTATATTTGGGAAAGGCACAAGACTCTTTGTAAATTCAGGTAAAAACGTGTTGCTGTTTTTTTTATTTGATATATTTACATTTACAAGGATAAAACCAGAACAAATGTTGATTCACATTTAAATGCACTTATGGTGTAGTACACATAGATTAAGGATATTATATATAATATGCAGTTAAATGTCAAAATAATGTTGAAGATGTTGATGCGAGTGGAATGAGTTAAAGTTATGGTGTTTTGTGCTGTGTGAATGATGGAAGTGGAAAGCTAATCTTTGGTTCTGGCACCAAATTATATATTAATAAAAGTGAGTATGCAGAATTTGCTTTTATTTCCAATAGTCAAATATTTATAGGGAATTTGTAAAGTAACACTTTAATATTTACAACTGGTTTCATTTATATACAAACAGTATTGTGCTTGTGAGTCATATCTACATTATTAAACTCTATTGGTTACACAGAACCAAATTGATATGCATATTTGGAAGTGTTTACATTTTAAAGAGTTTAAATTTGTAGTTTAATAGAGGGATGGAGGGAACTTTGGCTTAGTAGTTTTTGCTGTTTGGTTTAGTAGTGTGCGAATGCAGGAGGACTCAGTAAGCTTATGTTTGGGAAAGGCACAAAGTTGCTCATTGAAACAAGTAAGTGAAATATAATCACCATGTTTAGACACATTTAGAGATTTTAGATGTGGAAAAAGTATTTGTTAACTTGTGTATTACCTTAAAGGTAATCAGCATTTTTTGTGTGGCTATTTTTCTGTGTGTGACTGGAACTGGAGTACGTAAAATTATATTTGGCAAAGGCACAAAACTCACTGTAAATACAGGTAAAAATGATTTTCTTTAGCATTTCTGTACACTGTAAAAATATATATGATCAATTAGTCATGATTGCGTATGTTATTAGTTTATTGTAACTTATTAAACTAAGTCAAAGATGTTGTAACCTTAATTTTATAAGTTACGCACACCAGTTAGTTTAACATAATATTAGTTCAATAGACTCAAAAAGTTATTTGGTTCCAGCTTAAAAATTTAACCAGGATTTTTTTTACAGTGTATGATTCACAACATATACCTTCGTTAGAGATCATGACAATATAAGTGTAGGTTGTAATATTAGTCAATGCATTTGGTATTTTGAATTAACAATGAGCATTTTTATAGTATGAAATGATGATCAGGATTGTAATTTGTAATTGACGTTTGTTCATATTTATGCCTATTGAATGCAGCTAAAGTATCGTTCATTGTTAGTTCATAATTACTAATGCTTTTGATTTAGTAATTAAATAACATTTATAATGGGAGTGTTATCTTAAAATGTTAACCAGTCTGCTTGCATAATACTATGCGTTATCTATGGTATGTTTTTGTATAGTAATATTACTTAGTGTGACTCAGGGAGGAGCTCAGAAAATAATATTTGGGAAAGGCACAAAGCTCACTGTAATTACAGGTAAACAGTGCATTTTCTAACTCCTAAACATTCTTAAAAGAACTATGTATAATATAAGAACAGCATATAATAATAGACATGCGTATCCCCACTCATAGATAATAATTATATAAGTATGGGTAAATGTGTCAATTCTGCCAAATACACACATTTAAAAAAACTTAGCTATTGAGTGCATCAACTTGGACAGGATTTATTATAATTAAAAATATTGGGTTTCTTTATAAGAATGCTTTCATGCGAAGTGAAGTCATTAATAATTATTCACTTATAAAAGTCTGACTGAACCACTTACAATAAAAAAAACATGAATTTTCACATTTAGATCGTATAGACATGCAAATCCCAAATGTACATGTGTCTGGCAGAATCATTAGAATGGATTTCATGAATAAAAGGTTTATTTGGACTATTAAAACTAGTACTTTTGTTTTATGATTTCAGTTTTAGCTTTAGTTAATAGCAATAATAATATCTCAGAGGCTCTCAGTTTTTGTTTGGTAATCTTACATTGTGTGACTTATGGAGGTGGAGGTACCAAGCTAATCTTTGGGACAGGCACAATGTTGGTAGTTAAAACAAGTAAGTTTATGATTTTTGTGTTATTACTTAATATACGTTTTTGTGTATTAGTGTTATGTGTATTTGATTTTTGATCTGAAGTGTTACATTAGCTAACCTTGAAAAGTATGACGTAGTGATTGTGGATTGTTTTATGCATTCTGTCATTATTAGATAATACAATAATGAGCGGCACATAAAGAAAAAGCTGAACAAGACAATTAAGTAATAAGTGATGTAGTCTTTAGGTCAGATACTATATAATGATTGTCTTAAAAAGGCTAACTTGACAGTTCATTATTATTACATATTATATTATCAAACACACAAGCAACAACAAATGTCAACTGAAGAAGCAATTGTCGGACATTTGGAAAAAGTTCAATGTTATTTAAAATTTGTCATTTGAAATTAATGTTAGGTTTTAATGTTTAGTGCAATGAGAAGAATCTAGAAAGCCTTAAAGGAAAACATTCCCGTTGTCTAAAAAAGCAGTTAGAGTTATGATGTTTCGTACTGTGTGACTGATGGAAGTGCATTTGGAAAGCTGATCTTTGGTTCTGGCACAAAATTATATGTTAATGAAAGTGAGTATGCTGAATCCCACTTTTTAATATTATTTCTGGGCTAATTTTATGTGAAATTGGTAACCAACAGTGAAGTTTTTTTAGAGAATAGATGACATAACATTGGAATATTTACATCAGGTTATAATTATGTCAAATGCACTTTTAAACCAAAATGGATGTAGTAATATTGTATGTACAGTTGCACAGATGTAAGTTTGCAGTTCAACAGAGCAATGAAGGGCACTTTGGCTATGTAGTTTTTGCTGTTAGGTTAAGTAGTGTGTGAATACAGGAGGACTCAATAAGCTTATATTTGGGAAAGGAACAAAGTTGCTCATTGAAACAAGTAAGTGAAATATAATCACCATTACATAGAGTACAGTGAAATTGGGTTTTTGGGTAATTGGGTTTTCGGAAAAAGTAGTTACAGTAAGTGTATATTAAGTTGTATTTTGTTGGCAAAGTCCATAATCCGTCAGCATGTTTTAAATAGTTTTACAAAATGTAGATATTGTAGACCTTGCTTTCAAAGGTAGTCATTAGTATGGATTTCACTACATAAGATCCCTTTGTTTGACGAATTTAGGTTTATAGTTTTAGTTATAGGAACCCTAGCCTCTCAGACCAGATAGTTTTTGATTGATAGTTTTGCAATGTGTGACTGGTAGCACTGGATTCAACAAGGTTATCTTTGGAACAGGCACAAAGTTGATAGTTGAAACAAGTAAGTTGATGATTATTATTTTTCCTTTATTCATTGAATTTGATTGTTGCCTTCATAGCTGCCATTTAATATGATGGAAATAGTTAAACATTTACAAGTAAATAATTCAGCTGGTAGAGATTAGTTTCATTTTACTTGTTTCTAGAATATGAAGAGGAAAAAGGTAGTTATTTTAGCAGGATAAGATTATTAAATGTAGCAAAGTATCATTCATTGTTCATAGTGATTGGTGCATTAATAATGCTAATAATTTGAGCCTGTTACTGAACCTGCATGCACATGGCAGCATGCATTATTTCCAGCATGTTTTTGTGTGACTGTAAAACTGTGTGTGACTCAGACGGGATTACAAAAAATTCTATTCGGCAAAGGCACGAAGCTCACTGTAAATTCAGGTAAACACTACATTTTATAACTCTTTTAGATTCGTATGAGAACTTAGATATATAAATAAACCTACATATCCCCACAAATAAGTGAAATGATGTAAACATACTAATTTCAATGGTAAATTTGCCTTTGCCTCAGCCAATATCATTTGTAAGGATTCTCTAAATATGCCATTTATTTAATTCTTTATTTCAGAGATGATAATGAATTTAGTTGTATGGTTTTAGTTTTTGTAAAAATAACTTTGCTTATGATCTTTGGTAATGATAATGAGCCACTCAGGCTAGGTAGTTTTTGACTAGTACTCTTGCATTGTGTGAATTATGGAAGTGGAAACTACAAGCTTATCTTTGGGACAGGCACAAAGCTGATAGTTGAAACAAGTAAGTTCATGATTAGTAGTGTTATTTGTTCTGAAATCACTGTATTTCATTTTTTCATTTTCAGTTTGAAATGGAAAGAAGTGATGCATTGTCAGATGTCAGTTAATCCATATGAACAGGTCTCAGGATGAAGATTTGTGCTGTTTTTCTTATTACTTTGTCTTCACAGGATGATACGAAAATAGATAAGGGGAAAAATCATGCAATTAATATGACAGGAAATAGTATAAAGGTATAGTAAACAGGAGTAATTTGGTGATAAAATGTGAAATATATGTTAATAAAATACTACGAAGACTTAATTTAGACTTTAAACCCAATGGGAATAATAGATCTTTTTGGCAGAAATAAAAAATACTGCTGTCCTTTTACCTTTTTAACATTACAACTGAATCCAGTAGTATAATATGGTTTATGTAGCGATTCTCTTGTTGTTAGTCAAACATTTGATTTATTATCTGTTGTCAAAAAACGCGCTTGAATGTTTAGAGAGTTCGCAAAGTGATCATCTTTTGGTATGGCTAGTTTTTGCTGTTTGCTTTTGTAGTGTGTGACTGGAGCTTTCGACAAGCTTATATTTGGGAAAGGCACAAATCTGATTATTGAAACACGTAAGTTAATTATTGCTATATTACTCACAATACACCAAAATATCGTTGGCATTTTTTGCCATATTTATGGTGTTTAGCATAGAATTTTCTTGACTGCACAAAACTTAAGTAATTAGTAGGTTAAGATTTGTTAGCATGGGACTACTCAATGACTTCTATAATGAAATACGCTTTTTTTTAAATCCAAAAAATTGATGGCAAAAAAATGCAGTTGTGGTTTCCATAAAGTAGAATAGGTAAAAGACAGTAATTTACTGTATTTAACTAATTTATAGCGTTTATACACCAATAAAGTACAAAAATCTA
This sequence comes from Danio rerio, assembly GCF_052040795.2. NCBI lineage: Eukaryota > Metazoa > Chordata > Actinopteri > Cypriniformes > Danionidae > Danio > Danio rerio. Next base: position 39,463,009 of record NC_141022.1, read on the forward strand.
CACATCATACATTTGTTATACAGACAAAAATTACCGAAAAGCATGTGGTGATGAGAAAGTCATGTAATGAACCATCATAAACAGCTTTTCCAAAAGCTTAGAAACATTGATTTGTAGAAGGTGAAGGTGCTATGTGTGGCATTTTATTGTTTTTTTACAATTAAATTCACAGCCTTTTTTTACAGAGATAGTTTCCCTGAATCAGTCAGCATGTTTTTGTTTAGCTTTATAACTGTGTGTGACTAACACTGGAGCAGGGAAACTCATATTTGGGAGTGGCACACAGCTTTTTGTAAATTCAGGTAAAATACTTTACTGCTATTATTTTTTTAGATCTACTTTTTACAAGAGATACCCCATCAAAAATGTTTTTAATGTTATTAGTGCTATTGAAAACTTAAATGGCAAGCAGAAATAAAATATTTGTTTTCCACAAAAGGGAATGAATCTGATATATAAAAAGCAGGTGATTTATTTTTAACATTAAATTAAAAACTGTGATAAACGTGCTTGAAGGTTTTAGTGTTGTAGATTTATGCTGTGTGACTGGAAGTGGATATAAGATTATCTTTGGGACGGGTACAAACCTTATAATCGAAACTAGTAAGTTAATTTGAAATTATGTTCTCTATTGTATTTGTTTCTTATAGAATTTTTATTATTATAACATAAATATTTGCTTTAGGTATTCAAAAAATTACACACTGAAAACAAAAGGATTAGTTGACTTTGCTTAAAATAAGTGAGTAAACCTGTTACTTTTAAAACAAATAGTTGTACTTACAAGTTACCTTCCAATTTTTAAGTAAATAAACTATGTGCATAATTATAAAAGTTAAATCAACTTTACAGTTCCAAGTTTAAATGGGTTAACTCGCTTTTTTAAATGAAGTCAACTTGTCTTTGTTAAGGAAACGGGTTAACTCACAAGTAAAGTAAACAATTACTTTTTACAGTGTATGTCAAATACAAAATCGTTCTAACTAAGCAGTCGAGGTGATACGGATATAGACAGAGGAGTACTACAAATAAAAAAAGTTGTTTTCGTAAAATCCAACTTACAAAAAAATCATTATGATCCTTATACCTTAATATTATTATTTGTTTAAAAAAATATTATATGATATATTATTCTTAAAATCACTTTTTATACTAAAGATTATTGGTGTTTTCAGTAGTATATGAGGTTATTGGTTTGATGAAATGCAATGTGTGACTTCATCTGGTCTAAGGCAGATCTATTTTGGCTTAGGAACCAAACTCGTTATTGAATCAAGTAAGTGTATTGACGAAAAAAAATATATATATGTATCAGCAGATGTATATTAAAATAAAAATGTTGTTGAAGTCAGTCCAATGTAGTATTATGAAAAATGTTTGTAAATTAAGTGTTCATGTCTAAAACAAAGAAAATGTTTAATTCCTAACCTGTTGAAAATAAAGTAGGCTTTAGAAATAGATATTTAAGTCACTGATAAAAACATAAATGACCAGGTGTTGCATTAATCATTAAAAACCTGGAAAAGTCTGTCAGATAGTTTTCGATTAGTGGTCTGACATTGTGTGACTTCTGGAAGTGGTGCTTACAAGCTTTTCTTTGGAACAGGCACAAAGTTGATAGTTGAAACAAGTAAGTGTTTCTATTCTAAGTTAGTAAAAAGAGGTATACAAATTGTGTTTTATTTGGATGTCAGTAATGCACAATATACAAATAAAAGAGTTTATTAAAGAGTACACGGAAAAAATATTCATTGGTTTTACCAACATTTTTAAAGCAAGTGATTGCAGACCATTTATATAGGCTAATTTAAACAAACAAAATAAGTTTAACATCACTAAATTAAATTTGTTTGTTTAAACCCAACCTATATAATTTTTTGCAACCACTTATCTTAAATTTCTTTCTCACTTAATCCAAAGAATATTCTTTTCAGTGTAATGATGCATATTTAGTGACGAATGTACCAGACCAGCAAGTGTAATTTACTACTATACTCGTTTATTAGTTTACTTTAAAATGCCTATTTTGTCCAGCGTATCAGTTAGAAGTTGTCATATTAATTATTAAAATTCAGTGAGAAGGATTAAATTCAGGTAGTTTTTGCTATGTGGTCCTACATTGTGTGACATCTGGAAGTGGACTTTACAAGGTTATCTTTGGGAAAGGCACAAAGTTGTTTGTTGAAACAAGTAAGTTCATGATTATTTATGTTACTTGGTACGCTCAAGATTTACTTTTTGACATTATTCATTGTTTGCTTGTTTCAGTAGTACCTTGCTTTAAATGAAAGATTACAGACAGTGGCAAATCAGAAAAAAAAAACATTAAGAAACTCACTTTCTAATAAATTGCTAGAATTAAATACGAAAGTTAAGGATTTGAATGGTATTTCCTTGTAAAACGTATAATATACATATAAACAAATAAAATGTAACATATATATAATAATCATAGTTTTTTTATAACCTTTATAGTGTACTTTTAGTCAAATTTATTAGTCTTTCATCATTTCAATGGCAGAAGTGCAAAAAATGGTTGAGTAAGTTAGTGTAGAGATGAAATAAAGTGTGTGACTCAGTCTGGAAGCTGGAAAATCCATTTTGGCTCTGAAACCAAACTGACCGTTGAAAGCAGTAAGTGATTTATGTAAAATAAAGAAATCCTTCTAAATGAAATTTGCTTTCCTTCTGAAGAAAATCCTTCTAAATGTAGACTGTTAAATTCATCAAGCAAAAAATAATTTTGAAATACTGGATTGATATGAAAAAGTGAGTTAAATAGTAAACATTGAATCATAAAATGTAAGTAGATTAACAGCAGAGCATTAAAAGTATGGCAAATTTGTAGTGTTTTGTTTTGAAATTACTTTAAATCTTAAGAGTCTTAAATCTTTATTATGGTGGGATAGATTTTGCTGTGTTGTTTCATACTGTGTGAATGCTGGACAAAAGCTTATTTTTGGAAGAGGCACAAAGCTAGAAATTCAAACAAGTAAGTTATAACTCATTTTATTTATAAAGATGATGGTATTTGTACCACATTGTGACATCTAAGATTTGTTTTTTATCTTTAATGAGTAAGAACAAATATTTTAAACCAATTTTAAGAACTTCTTGTCTTCAAGCTTTAGATAATGTGCATTTATTTTAAGGTAAATGATAATAAGTCCATTACATATTTTTGTTATATTTATACATATTTATCACTTGGCTTTCAAAATCAGTTTTTCCATGCTTGTAGTTCTTACTTTTTAATTTCATTGGAAAACATAGATTTTTTTATTGTGAAAGAAACTGCTGTATAGGCCATTACAAGGTTTGTATTTAGAGGAAAAGATTTGCTCGTACTGTATTGGATTTTTGTCAAAATTCTCTATAATTGAAGGATGTTTTATTGGATTGTGTTGTTTTAAAGCCAGTGAGGACTTTTGAATAGTTTTAACCAAAGTTACCCAAAAATAAACATATTTAAAATAAAAATCTGAAAAAGTTTGACTGTAAAATGTTTTCATAATGAATTCAAAGTCAAAGGCACTGATCAGTGATCTTACATTTCAAGTCTCTAAGACTGCATAGTTTTTGCTGTGTGGCTAAATGCTGTGTGAATAGTGGAGTTAATATCAACAAAATATTCTTCGGGACAGGAACAAAATTGAGCATCAGAACAAGTAAGAAAAAAAACTACTGTTGATGATTATATTATGATAGTTGTGATTTTTAAATTTAACTAGCTAGTTGGGTCTCTATGCAAACAATACACTTAAATTATTATTTTATTAGAAAAATAAAGAAGAGACATCTGCTTACACTTTAAAAAATATGGATGTTCTTTAATCATACTTGCTTAAAGTTGTCTGAAATTGCAAATTGAGGTTTAAGATGTTTTTGTACTGCTGTATAATCCTGTGTGACTAACACTGGAGGATTTAAAATGATTTTTGGCTCTGGAACAAAACTCACAGTTCTGTCAGGTATGGAAAAATAATATTAACAAAAATATACTCTGTAATCCCTATTGTGTATATATACAGTATTTTTGTTTCAGTACAAAAACTAGTTAAATCAGTACTACTAATAATGTAATAATAGAAAATAAAGAAATAAATCTAACAATTTAATTAATCAGATTAATCTGTAATTATAAAAAATACCAATTAAAAAATATTGCATTTATAACTATAAGTTTGGAAACTATATGCCAATATGAAAATGTTCAAAAGATTTATTAACAACAAGCGCAAATTGCGTATACACTTAGATTGTCAAGAAAAGTTTAAAAACAAATTGAAACAAAAAAAGGCATTTATTATCCTTATAGAAATGTCCATGTGTTCAACAGTAGTTACAGTTATGAGGTTTAACAGTGTGTGGATGCTGGATTTGGAAAGCTCATCTTTGGATCTGGCACAAAATTGCATGTTTATTCGAGTAAGTCTGTTATCTCACTCATCAAATCTATTGAACAATTCATATTCTGTTATGATCTTAAGTTATGATTATTAGATGCTTATACGTAATATAAGATTAAATGGAATGTGAAACATTTAACATCAGGTTCTGTTTAAGTTGGTGAAGAGGTTTTTTTTTTTTTTTTGTAGTTGTGTGGCAATCAAAGTGAATTAAGTTCAGTAGGTTAAATATCAAATTTTTAAATATTATTGGCATTTAAAGCTCTGTTGTATTTTGATATTATGTCCTTATGTTTTAGATAGTATTTGACGAACAATCAGTTAATGTTTTAGTATTAATTACTGTTTGTCTAATGATTGTAGAGGTAAACTTATTTTTGATCAATGAACAAATCTGCTTATTCATGCAAGTAAGTGGTTTTGCATTCAACTGATATCGAGGTATCCATCATTTGATTATTCATAGTTAAATAATTACAATTAATTCAAACAATTTGCACAGTCTAACTGTAGCAGTATTACTTATTGTCACTTTGAGGTTACACGAGGCAAGATGATGTTTTAGTTGTTAAAAGTGGAAGATGTTTTTGTGCATCGATTTAACTATGTGTGACTACCAGTGGAGGCATTAAAATTATATTTGGGACTGGAACACAACTTACAGTACTGTCAGGTATGGAGAAATAGTATATTTTTACATTTATGTTACTTATCACTCAAATTTACCATTAGATATCTTGTGTATTGCAAAATACCTACATTTCTTTGTTTTAAAATCTGTCCACACACAAACACAAAATGTTATAATCGTCCACTTTTTCCTACAGTATTGTAAAAAAATGTTTGCGATACTCGGAGTAAATGTTTTGGAGTTCCGTGCTGTGTGTCTAGTAGCTATGGAGGGAAACTCATTTTCGGTCAAGGAACAAATCTGTTTGTTGACAAAAGTAAGTAGTTTTGTTAGTAATGATTGCATTGTTAAAAAGCCAAGATTTAATATTAACAGCATGAAGAGAAAACTATTTAAATATTGATAATGCGAATTCCTATTTTAAAAAGTGCCTTCAATTTGTAAAGAACATGTGTGAATGCTTAAAAAAATACATTCAATAGCAACTGGAAAAGTCAAATAATATAATGATTTATTCATGCAATTTCATTTTTAGTAGAGGGTAATTGCTATGTTTTTTTTAACCCTAGACAATGACCAGTACTGTTAAAAACCTTAAAGCAGTGGCCTCATACATATTACACACACATTTTGGCCAGTAATCTGATGAGAGTCAAACTGTTGATAGATTAGTGAGTTCTCGTTATCAGGTTTCACATTGTGTGAATGCTGGAAGTTCATATGGAAAGCTCATCTTTGGGTCCGGCACAAAATTAGAAGTACACACAAGTGAGTAATGAGATCTTTACCCAACTATTCATATTAAATATCATATTGTGTGCATAGTCAGACTTCAGATAATGTAATAATGTAGTAAATGTACAAAATGTTCTACTTATCTAAAATGTCCTAATAAGTGTCCTGTTTCCATTGGTTTTAATTGATTTGTTTTAAAATATTGTTTTAAAAAATACACAAAAATATATATATTTAAAAATTATTTTCTAATATTTGTTAAAATATTGTAAAAATGTTCTTTAAAAGCTTAGTGTAGTGGAGTGTAGTTAATCTTGAGTGTATTTAAAGAGCAGCTACTAAATGTTCTAGAGTTCAGTACTGTGTGTCTAATAACTATGGAGGGAAACTCATTTTTGCTCAAGGAACAAACCTGCTTGTTCTTGCAAGTAAGTGAGTTTGCCTTTATTTACTAAATAAATCATTATTTGCTATTATTATTAGACCTAGAAATTAAAAAGGTTTAAAATAGAAGAAGTTAAAGTAGTTTAAATTTGACAAGCAAGTCAGAAATTGTCCAGAAAAAGACTAGCCTTTTCAAGTATGTCAAGAAATGTTAAAAACTCTATCAGAATATAATATTTACACATTATGCTAGGTGACAGTGAGCTAGTTCATTTGCAGAGAGTTTTAGTTGTCAGCGTTAACACTGTGTGACTACTGGAAGTGGATATGGAAAGATAATCTTTGGTTTCGGCACAAAATTAGAAGTTCATACAAGTGAGTAATCGGACATCTATTCATCATATGCATTTTAAACTTTGGTAAAATTAATTTACAGTGTATTTGTTAATCACGCAACATAGTAACGGCAGTAAATTGTGCATAAAATTATAACCAACTTAATACTGTTCAATTCTGAAATTTACAGTTAGACTATAACAGAGACATTGAAATAATATTGTTGGCCAAAGTCAACATTTAAGTCTAATAAAGACTCCATAATTATTACGTTTATCTATATAAAGTAAATAAATGGATAAATGAATCTGCGTAAGTTTGAAATCCTGCAAATGTTAGTAGCATATGGTTGTTTTATGTGAGGGTGTAGAGTAATTGTTGAGGGAAAATGCAGTGTGTGACTGGATCTGGAAACTTTAAAATCATTTTTGGCTCTGGAACCAGACTTACTGTTGAAACAAGTAAGTCTATAACCCTTTTTGTGAAGATGTTTCGCATTTAAATAAGAAAATGGTCTTGAACATATTCAGTAAAAAAAAAAAAAAAAAATGGGAGATTTAATTGGAAGTACTTCAAATTTTTTACATACTACTTTATTTTTCTAATTTCAATTTAAGCTAGCTTTTTTATTATTAACTCTTTTATTAACTGATATAATATTAACATTCAAAACAAAGCAATAACACATGCATTGTCACTGTATAATATTTAGATTAATTACATAAAACCTTAGCGTACATATATAATAACAAAAACAAACAATTTACATAATATTTAAATAATGTGAAGAGTAATGCAAAGTGGAAATGCTACTTTCCACAATAGATCAAGAGATGACTGTTTTTTACATCTAAATTTGTACAGTTAACAGTATATATTGCAGTCTAACTTAGTCAAATGTCACATTTATTTTAACATTGTTCAAACACAAAAAAATACAGTTGACTTAAAATCACTGTGCAAGAGAAGCAATATTAATATAGTAAATAGAAATAATCTTTAATATTTTATAATGTAATTAAGAAAGTGTAGAATTCATAAAGTTTAGTTGACCACTGCTAAAGCATTATGGTATGTTGAGTAATTGTAAAGACCAGCAGCAGTGTGTGACTGTTGGTGGGAATTACAAAATCTATTTTGCTTCTGGGACTAAACTTCATGTTGAAACAAGTAAGTAATAAATACAATTATATAAATACAATTGTATTTATAATTTTAAAAAATCAATTCAAGAAAAAAATAGGACATATGGAGGAAGTTGATCATTTTATTTTAGAGATACTTTTTGTTCTTAGTTTGAAAAGTTCCATATAAATCGATATCAATGTACAGTATTATGGCCACAGAATATAACAGAACTCAATCACAACAAAGTATTAAAAGCTATTTTATTTTAGTTTGCAAAATGCTCATTAAACAATGTTAAATAGTCACAGCTTTACTGTCATGGTTGCTAACACTGTGTGTCATATTCTGAAAAGATCATCTTTGCACAGGGAACAAAGGTTACCATAAATTCAAGTAAGTAGAAACCAACAAATTATAAGGATTCAAAGATGCATTGTGCATTTTTTGTTGAACTTCAAACCAAAAGTCTATATTTTAACTATGCAAAATAATCATGGCTATGTCATACATTTTTATAGTATAATTAATGCATTCACACAGTTACTTAGGGCTTGTTTTTTTAGGTCTGATAGATTTTGCTATGCAGTCTAATAATGTGTGACGTATGGAAGTGGAGTAAATAAAATCATCTTTGGATCAGGCACAAAATTAATCATTAAAACAAGTAAGTTCATTTTAATTCCTGTTGAGAGTAGTTAAAAATAACACCAGCAATTTACGACAAGCCTTTTAAATGAACTTTTCCTAAATACATTATTTAACATAAGCTCCCAGGGAAAGATTACTAATATTAATTTCAGCATTTAGCAATAGATTTTTTGGACCAAACATATTAGTTGTGAACATTAGTAAATGTTTCTCAGCAAGAATAAACTACATTCCTTAATAAAGATTAATAAATACTCTTGCAAATAGATTGATCATTGTTAATCAGGCTAAACCATGCATTAAGTAAACAAAACGATACATTAAACTAGCTAAATTTGTTTTAAGTTCTATGTACTATATAGCAAAACCACACATGATGTAAAAAGTTTATGATGCTTGCCATGAGTAGTTAGTGTGTTTTAGTGTTGTCATGTATCTGTGTGTGACTGATAGCGGAGGATGGAAAGTAATATTTGGAAAAGGAACCAAACTAACCATCGAGTCAGGTAGTGTTTAATTTTCATAAATGGTTATTTTTATTTACCAGTACTCCAAAGAAAAAAGTGCCTGATGTAATCCAGTAATTTCATTATTTCTTATAGGTAAAAAATAAAAAAAATTACCCATTTTAACAGTATTATTAAAATAATTATATTTTGACCACAAAATACTTTTTAAAACTCATCCTTTTACTAATAAATGTAAAAAAAAATTGTCTTTTCACCACTGAATGTATTCAGGAGATATAGGTTTATTAAAAGGGGTAATGTATATGGTTGCTAACACTGTGTATCATATTCTGATAAGATGTACTTTGGTGAAGGATCAAGGCTTATTATAAATTCAAGTAAGTTAAAACAAAGTCATCAGAATTATTTAATTCTCATGATAAGTTAAGTGTTTTGTTTTTTTTCTGGTCAGTTTTTAAACCAAAATGTTTGATATCAAAGTAGCTTACGTCCTAATACAGCAATAGAAAAAAATAAGAAACCACTTTGAAATTCTCAGTTTCTCTGTTGTTTACATGTTTGAGTTAAACATTATTTAAAACAATAATTTTAATAATGATGATGTCTTTTAAATTTGAATAAACGTTTTGTAATTTACAGCATAAAGTAATAATTGGTCAAGAAATGTCATGTTTTCAGTCACACCAATAATCATTTTTTTAGAACTTTAGAAGAGTTCAAAAATAAAATCAGTATTTATTGTAGTAACCCTGATATCCAGTCAAAAGAGATGAAAACTTTTGTCATTTTGACCATTTGCCAGTTCACAAATTATTACAGTATGTTTTTAGCGTTTTTAGCATATTGAACCATGTTGCGTTGATGTGTCAGCTCTTAAACCATTTTTTGTTGTGAGGTTTTTCATTGTGTGAAAACTGGTGGATACGGAAAGATAATTTTTGGAGCTGGAACTAAATTAATAGTTGCAACACGTAAGTGAACAATCTTCCAGTTTAATAAGTTTTTATTTAATTTTTGAGATTGCTTCGATTGTTGATTTCTATACGTTTTGTTTAAAGCCGCATCATCATAATTGTTTTAAAGTTCATCACTAAAGTTGCAAATATCATCATGTATTGCATACAATTATAATAGTTCACACAATGGCACTCATTACATAAAAAATACGAATGCTAAGTTTATGTAAAGCCACGTAGCTGTGTGTGACTAACAACGTGGGACGTATGATGTTTGGAAAAGGAACAAAACTTATTGTTGATTCAGGTATTGCTAAAATCTATCTTCGAATCATTCATTTGTATTATTTATTGTGCAGTTTGTTTGTGGTTGTGAAAACCGGTGAATGTCAAAAGGTTATCTTTGAAATAGAAACAAACCTGATAGTAAATGTGCTTAAGCTTATCTACAAATTTGCCATGATAAATCAGTCTTTATCTTTAAATACACTAAAATATTCATTCAGAATTAGCAGCACACAATACAATATTGACAGTGAACTTAAGATATTAAATTGACAGAAATAGTACTTTCTTTATTTCAGAATAATTAATTTATACCTTAAAAAACTGTATTTACAGTGGCGTTTCAGAGATTACGATTAGTCAAAAAAAAAAACATTCTCTTGAGATTTTTGAAATGATGTTTCCTGTTGTGTGAATGTGGGATTGGAAAAGATCATTTTTGGGAAAGGCACACAATTACTAGTTGAATCAAGTAAGTCTGTTGCATCAATCAAACCGAAATGTAAAGTTGGTGTTATAGTGTTAAAATATACTTTTGATATGCACAAGTTTTGATGCTGTTTCATGTAGATATGAACAGTTTGGATGCAAAAATCTCAAATTACTAACTGAAACTGTCTTCAAAACTGAGCTTTTTTACCAGGCTCTTGTATGTAGGCTGAGTAATTTCACATTTGTATGGCAAAGAATAAGTTTTTTCATTGTCTTTAAAATGAAATGACTCATAAACATGAGAGTCTGAGAACATACACCACTTAAGATTTTTTTTGCATTTGAACGCTTTATATAGACGGTAGTTAATGTTGACCAACATGTAAGGTATCCAATTCCAAATATACATTTAAAAAGATTTTGAGAATTTTTTGTCATACAGAAGTTTTACTTATAATTTAAATTACACCTAGTAATTGCTTAGGTGTTTATTACAGTGTGTCTTATTCAGGGGGCAAAATAATACTTGCCTCTGGAACATCATTGACTGTTCATTCAAGTAAGTCAATATGAACTAATACAAATTAAAAAGAGATTGCTATTAGTATTGTTATTTAGTAACAGTAATACACTTCAAAAGCTTTTAAGCATGTTTTAGTAAAAAGAGACTTGAAATGTGTGCTTTTAAATAATCTCATTTCGTAATTATCTCTAATGATTATAATCAAATCAAAAGACCATATATTGCCAGAACTCTATAATACAGTAGATATTGCTTAGAATTTAACTATTGTGTGACACGTGCTGACAAAATTGTATTTGGTCAAGGCACAAAGCTTAATGTCGATTACAGTGAGTATTTAAATACATTACATTTGTCACTGCTGATAGTTAAAACCGTAATTTGCATTTTATATGCACAGCCAAGTGTGAGATTTTAGGTTTTAAATAGGTAAAGGTTTATAATACAGTAGCTTTAAAACATTAAATCCCAATATAACCTTTAAGACTTTACCATTATCAGACAAAAACATTTAAAATACCAAAATACAAGTATTCTCAGTTTTTAATCGAAACATATTTCAAACACATTATCCTCAGTTGATGGTAAACTGGTGGTGTTTTCGTCATGATTGTTTGTGTTGTGTGGATGGTTCTGGAAGAAAGATCATCTTTGGTCAAGGGACAGCTTTAACAGTTCAGTCAAGTAAGAGATTTTTAGTTTCCATTTTAATATTACATTTTAATTTCCTCAATGCTCAATTTAAAAAATGTTGGAAAAAAAAGTCTGAAAGTCCAAAAATCTGTTGATACATAAGCCTTTCAACACATGTACACAAACAATATTCATAACTCAATTAGAAAAAGTTATTAGAACAACTAAAAAAAAATTTCCATTGACACAAAGCTAATTTCTTGATAAGTTTGCATTTGATTTATTCTGTAGATTTAAGTTTGATTATATTTTTATTCCAGACCTTTTTTATTTCAAATTTTTTAGATTGTGGTTTTTCCTTTAATGCCAAATTGTCAATTACAATTCTATAAATAATTCTACTCACATTCACTGATAAAGTAAAAAAATACCATCCCATATCACAATAGTTTAACTAAATCACACAGTGGCTCTGATACATAAATAATAATCTTATGTTTTTGTAAAGCCACATAACTCTGTGTGACTATGACTACAATGGGACATATGATATTTGGAAAAGGAACAAAACTTACTGTCCATTCAGGTATTGTATATCATCAATAATAATTCCGCATTTGATGTTTATATTTACTTTCTTTTTTTAAAAAAGCTTAATATTTTTCCACCAGTCATGTTTTCATAAGTCAGAGGTTATAAATTATATCTATAAATTCAAATGTATTTAAGCTAGATGTAAATTCACGTAGGTGATGTCATGCAAATATTCAAATGAGAAATAACAAGCATAACCAATTCCAAATTTCCAACAAAACAATAACATTTTGACACATTTCAACCTTATATTAACAATATTTTGTATTTTATTATTATTTAAGTGTTAAGAAATGTGGATGTTCACATTTGGCAGACAATTTTTCAAAAAGACTGGAATTGCAATGAATTTGATCAATTATTGCATCCATTTGTGATTGAAACCTTGACCTTTAATGTTAGCTCCATGATCTACTATTTAAACTTTCTATAGATTGTCATTATAAATTGCATTAATTCCGGAATGCAACTCACAAGTAATTGCTGAGGTGTTTGCTGCTGTGTGACTTATTCAGGGGACAAAATCATATTTGCCTCTGGAACGTCATTGACTGTTCATTCAAGTAAGTGAATATATGCTAATAATGCAGTTAATCGGACAAATACAATCAATAATGCAGTTAATCTGACAAAATAACTCAGAACTGAGTATTAGATATTGCCATGGTTTGAAATATTGTGTGACTCTTGCTGATAAGTTGATATTTAGTCAAGGCACAAAGCTGAATGTCAATTACAGTGAGTAAATTTCACATGTTTTCTGAATGAAGCATTTATAACATTTCAAATTGTAATTCTGTTGTTTGTTTAATAGTTTAAAACTATTTTTCAAGTTAATAACTTGGATGTGCAGACTATAGAGGTTATGTGCAATTAAAATTAAATATTTTAATTCAAAAATTATTATTCATAGTATAAAATGCATATCTTTCAATATCCAGTTATAGACTCTAAGCTGTTTTTGCTGTGAGGTCAGTTAGTGTGTGAATGATGGGACCTGGAAGCTTCATTTTGGAAAAGGGATGACTTTATATGTGCAGTCAAGTAAGAGATTTATTCATTCGTTTACAAAGTGTAATAAACTGCGTATAATATAATTGTTTAGAATAAGTAAACCAAAGAAGAAAAAAAGTACAAAAAAAGCCTTTCAGTTTTATACAATGATAGAAGAATGTTTAAATATCCAAATTAATCTAATCTCAATTAAATAAACAAATATATTTTATTTTAGAGTTTATAATTGACCCATATTTATTAGTTATTTATTTTAAAAAAAAGTATTAGTCTGCAACGTAATCTAATTATATTTAATTTAATATTCTAATGAATACTACTGAAAAATAAATGCTAATTTAAAAAATTTAATTTATCTTGATAGATTATAAACAACTATGTATTGCAGTAGTCTTGGTAAACTGATAATGTTTTTGTCATGAGTGTTTGTGTTGTGTGGATGGTTCTGGGCTGAAAATCATTTTTGGTCAAGGAACAACTTTAATAGTTGAATCAAGTAAGAGACTTTTACTTTACATTTTAAAAGTATCTACTAGAATCTATTCAATAAAATGTTTTAAAATCAATTTAACCTCATGTACATAGATGAAGACACGTGTTTATGAATTACAAGTTATTATCACTAGCAAACAAATAACATCATCAGAGATACAAATGTGTTTTATTGACTATTAATATATATTTTGAGAAAATAATGATGTAAATGTAGGCCTTGTAAACTCTAAGGAAGAGCTTTTGGAAGAGGTGCTTGTTACTGTGTGAATGCTGCAACACAAAAGATCGTCTTTGGATCTGGAACAAAAGTATTCATAGAAACAAGTAGGACATTTTGTTCTATTTTACATATATGCTTTACTCTTTAAAGGAAAAAACATATAGTATTTAACAGCAGAGATTTATTTACAGTAGTCTTCAAAAATGAAAAACAGACACGTTTTTTTCAAATTGTAAAATATAATAAATAAAATCTAATTCATTAGATTTCTAAAAAATCAAATATCTAGCTAACATATTTACGCAATATTTAGTTCTACAGTTACCAATAAAAATGTGACCTCTGGTTCATGGTAAACCAGTAAAGTTTTTTGTCATGATTGTTTCTATTGTGTGGATGCTGGTGGAGGGAGAAAGATCATTTTTGGTCAAGGAACAGCCTTAAAAGTTGAATCAAGTAAGATTTTTGAATTTTAGCATAAATGAGATGCACACTTTTTTAAAAACAAATAAATAAATAAGCTATATTTTACCATTGTCAAACTTTTAAATATGTATAAATAATGTATTCATCAAACCATGTTTATTTTAATAACAGGCCAAAGGCTTACGCATAATGTAAACTTTACTAATTATGTCCTCACGAACATTTTGTCTGAGTGTTTGTTACTGTGTGAATTATGGGAACAACAAGATCACTTTTGGAAGTGGAACAAAACTGACAGTTGAATCTCGTAAGACACTTTTTCTTCTTTATTGTACCATTTAAATACCTACACTAAAATTTATATCATTGTTTTATTGTAAAATATTGTAATATTGTAAAATTCTTTCTTATCTTAAGTCAATAATACTATTTTAAATAAGATTTATTATATAGTAGTTTAATATTTAGGAGTTTTATAGGGTTTTAAATGTTTAGTAAAGTTACATTATGACTAATTTTGTCAGATCATATATTATATCACATTATATGAAAATATATTATATTATCTTTTAAAATACCATTCAAAAATGACAGTTGCTGACATTACACAATATTAAAATATCATATAAAATAAAATATTAGGAAAAAGCACTGTTTATAATTGAAACAAAAGAAGATATAGTGCAAAGAGTTAGAGTAGATTGTTTAGCCAAAGCAAGTTTTTGTGAAGGCTGCTTAGATTGTGTGACTTTGAATGCAAACAAGATCATCTTTGGAGAAGGAACAATGCTACATGTAAAAGCAAGTAAGACCCTGATCATAATTTCATAATTAAAACTTCTGTTTGTGTTCAGAGGATTGCATTTGTGAATTTTAAGTTATATTAGGTGTTAGAAGTCATTGGAAATGAATAATGACAATAGTAGGAATCGCAGTTGTGAATGTAAAAGTTGTGGTGTTCAACACAGTGTGAATTACAATAAGATCACTTTCGGTCAGGGAACACAGCTTTATGTTTACTCCAGTAAGTACTTTATATTATACATTTATTAATGCATGTAGATATGCAAATAAGCAGGAAGGAAGGAAAAATTAATAATATCCTGATTACCGATATGTGATGACAGTCGCATTCTGTAGCAAAGTCATAAAATAAATGATAAAAAATGTCATTGAATTTGGCGAATAATAACCATGAAGCAAACAAAAAGTAAAGTATGGTTTTTAGAATTTGTAAAATGTTCGAGTTCTTAATGTGCGTCAAGAGTTTTTGCTCAGGCTTTTGTTAGTGTGTGAATTACGACAAGATCTTTTTTGGAGCTGGAACCAAACTAATCATGGAATCTCGTAAGACCAAAACATTTTTTCCTTCTTAAATCATCTTATTAACATCATAATTATTTAATATTAATACATAATACAACAATAAAATCTCTCAATGTTTGTAGTATTTTTGTGTTGCGTTCAACTGTATAAGTTCAACTTTATAAACTTAAAACTGAATAAGTAAAACAATGTAACAGAGTAATGCTAGCAAATTTAATCTGAATAGCATGAATGAATTGCAGAACATTTAGTATTTTCATTAATAGATTTTAGTCACGTTAATGAATAAACTGTAACATAAATTGTAATATTCCAAGAATTGTAAGTTTGTAAGAATCCAAATTATTTTGGAAGTCGTGTATCAAGTTTTTGAAGTTAACCAGATCGCTGTGTGACAACTGGAGTAAAGATAATATTTGGAAGGGGTACTCGACTTATTGTGGAGTCAAGTAAGTGATTTAATTTCAGCAAACTTTTAATTAATAAACTATTAATAAACTATTAATTAATTAAATTAATGAAAGCCCAAAAAATCTATTTATGCTTTGGTTCACAGAGATGGTCAAACAATTATATGTTCAAACGTTCCAAAAATTATCATTTGTGCATCACCACTGAGGATGGAAAGGTTACAGTTTTGTTGTAAATTATTAGATTAGTTGTATAAAAAGTGGAACAAAAAATTTTTGAAGAAGGAACCCATCTCAAGTTTCAAGAAGTAGTGTCTTTATATACAGTAGTGTTCACAAAAAATAAAATAACATTTTTTTCATTTGAGTTGAATATCAGAAGAAAAAAACATAGTGGACTCATTTGTGGTTAGTTGTATAAGTAATTGTAATGTAGTTTGTGTCTGTGTGACTGCTGGTAACAAGATAATCTTTGGAAAAGGAACACAAGTTCATGTTGAAACAAGTGAGTGAAACAGATTGATCATTTATTTATATTTAAACAGTGAGCTCAAATGTTTTATATGTCTGGTAACATGGCAGAAAATATTTAGGAAACCTGTTTGAAAACAGTCCTTATTCAATTGAAGATTTTAAAACCACACACTTAACCCCATACTGTTTAAAAACTTTATGTGCAGTATACAGTATATCTTCATGTGTCACAGTATATGAGAAACATTAAATGTTATTGGGATTCCCTTTATTGTTGATAGCTTTATTAGTGTGTGAATGACACGGCATTCAAAGTTATTTTCGCAAGTGGAACTTTGCTCTCAGTGGAATCCAGTAAGAAACGTATTTTTTCCCAATGAACTTAATTAAATGAACTTCATTTACAATAACCACACTGCTTGTTTTTTAATAGTTTAATTTAATGAAAATGTATGTGTAAAATCACTGATGTGATTGATGTTATATGAGAAAAATCACTCATCTTTACTGTATATTGGATGTTGAATGTAAAATAAGTCAAAATCTGCACACTAAGCTAAATGTTGATTACGAGTATTTAAGTGCTTCACACATTCATCTCTGATGATAGTGTAGTCATCAACACTATCTAAAACAACGTCTTAAATGTAATCAGAATTTTTAAATTAGATTTTTCAGAAATTAAAATCCAGTGAGACACAATGTGAATGTTTTTTATGTATATGCAGTAAAAAACAGTGTTTACTCAGTAAATTACTCAATATGTTTCGGTGCCAGATTGTAGAAAAGAAATGTTTTTGCTGTGAGGTCAGTTAGTGTGTGAATGATGGGACTAGGAAGATTCATTTTGGAAAAGGGACGACTTTATATGTGCAGTCAAGTAAGAAATTTAGTTTTATTTAAAAAAAAAAGTGTTTAAAGTTGCCTAGAAAATAATAGTTTGTAATTGCTAAAAAAAAAAACTTTTTATACAATTATAGAATGTTTAAAATAACTAAATAAATCTAATCTTAAATAAATGAACTAATACATTTAACTTTAACGTTTATAATTAATGCATATTTCAAACACATTAGCATCAGTTAAAGTTACCCTGGTGGTGTTTTTGTCATGATTGTTTGTGTTGTGTGGATGGTGCTGCAAGAAAAATCTTTTTCGGTCAAGGAACAACTTTAACTGTTCAATCAAGTAAGAGACATCTAATTTATAATAACGTATATATATTTTTCATTTCACCAGACACTACTTGTATTTTTTAAAGTTGATTAGTAAGACTTTGATTACATGTCCACAAAAGGTTATTCAATCTGAACAAGTCAGATGAAACAGAAATGAGTCTTTTAAAATAATCGAACAAATGAAGCAAAACTATTTAGTTGAAAATAACATTGATTTTGAAAGAAAGGTTTTGGAAGTGGTGTTTGTTACTGTGTGAATGACGCAACACGAAAGATCATCTTTGGGTCTGGAACAAAACTATTCATAGAATCAAGTAAGAAAACATTTTTGTGCTTATATATACAGTATATGTAGTTATTGTACTCTTTAAACCTATTTCACAGCCAATAAACTAATATTTAAGCTCATATTTGAGTCTTGGACAACATCAACCATTCGAAAAATAATATCATTCTTTTGATTATTCCTGTTGTAGTCCTGACCCATAGAACAGTAATAGCTGTATGTCCAGGAGAAATATTAGGTAGCCTAAACATATTGTGTTGTGAATAGGGGTGTGCAATATGACAAGTTTTGATTGTGGACGATTAAAATGTCAATACATGCATCTCTGTCTTAGTATACCCATTTTACAACACACCGTTATTTCAAATCCAATATTAACTCAGCATTAGTCTCAGCACGTATTCGTATTGACAAAACTATGTTAGTTTCATTTATTTTAACCTCGGTTAAACATTAACAGCAAATGCAGAGCCACATTTTTTTTTTCGAGCGCACATACCTGAGGAAAGCCCTTTACACAGCTTCAAATTACAAGATTAGGCTATCTTTAAAGACTGATCGTGCCAGATATACATATAAGCACATTTAGTTACTGTGTCTAAACTGAATGGAAACTACAGTTAATAGAAAAATGAATGTGTGATGTGCAGGTCCTAAAGTGTGAGCCGACTAATAGTCTCAACATTCTGCCACTTGACATTGAGTGATAATTCACCTCAAAATTTGTATTCTCTTAATATTTGGTCACTCTGATGATGACCCTGATCTGTATTAATTTATTACTATCCATTCGACGTTAATAAAACAGCAAAGCATTTGAAAGAATCATGATAAAATCGTGATAATCATGGGAAAATTGTGCTATGATATTCTCGCACACTTAATTGTGATAAGTTTATATTTGGTCAGAGAATGCATTTACTTGTCTATTTTAAGAAGTATAAAAGACATATTCATGTTAGTTATAATGTTGCATCATATCACATTGCCATTGAGTAAAAATCCCAAAGTAAAATTGTTACTGTTAATTGTTAATTGTTAATGTTTTGTTCAATTTAAGTCATTGTTCAAACGTAAAACAGTTCAGTTTTTGTCATGATTGTTTGTGTTGTGTGGATGCTGCTAGGAAGATCATTTTTGGTCAAGGAACAACTTTAATAGTTGAATCAAGTAAGAGACTTTTAATTTGTCTTTAGTGTTATTTTGGTCATAATAAGTTTGCAGTTTTATCAAAAAAACAAACAAAAAAAAAACGTTAATTGTATTTAAGCTATTGACACTTGAAAATTATACACTTTTTGAAGATATATTTATTGTATATTGTTTCAGTTTCAATATATCATTAATGCAATTTATTCCTCAAACAAGAATTATTTGCATTGATAAATTATCAAAACATTCTTTCACATATGTACAGTATATTGTAGACTTGTGTACTTTATGAAGGGCATCCTCAAGAAAATTTTGTCTGATGTTTGTTACTGTGAGAATTATGGCAACAACAAGATCACCTTTGGAAATGGAACAAAACTGACGGTTGAATCTCGTAAGACACTTTTATTTTTTAGTATATTATATAAATGCTCAATAGACACTGAAATTATTATCTAGATACTGCAATAGTCAAAACATGTTTCCATACTGTAGATCAATATCAGTAAATGCAAAGAAAAAAAGCTATAATAAACTATTAGCCTGTGTTAGATTATTAAACAAGTCATGTTAGTTTAAATTAAATGAAAACGTCTTATTTTTGCTTAAAGACTGATCTAAAGTAGTGTGAAAACACTACCATAAAGTATTTAATAATATTTTGTTCATAATTGTAATTGAAAAATTAATCGTATATTTGAAGTTTAGGAACGGTTCAGAAAATTAGATCTGTTTTGCCAAACCAGCACAGATGCAGTTTTTGTGAAGGCTGCTTATATTGTGTGACTTTTGGTGCAACCAAGATCATCTTTGGAGCTGGAACGATGTTATATGTAGAAGCAAGTAAGAGCCTGATTATATTTGCGTAATTTAAACTGTTTGTGTCATTAGTGTTTTCTATAGGTGTCAAGTTTTATGGGGATAGTTTACTCGAAATGGAAAATTTGTCCCTTTGCTCACCACACAGTTGTTCCAAACTTTCATGAACTTGTTTTTTGTGTTGAGAATATTTTGAAGATTCCCATTTACTTCCATAGGTTAGTCATATTATCCAAAATTGTTCAAAAATGTTCACCAAGAGAAAGTTGACTAATAGATGACCAGTGAAAAATATTTGTGCAAACCTTTAAAACAAAAAATAAAATTGGAAATAATTATTCTTAGCACCACAGTTGTTGAGTCCAGAAGTTGTTGTTCTGGTGTTCAACACTGTGTGAATTACGGCAACAAGATCATATTTGGTCAGGGAACACAGCTTTATGTTTATGCCAGTAAGTACAATGTTTTATTTTATAATGAAAATGTTATGTTTTGCGTTAAGATATGATATAAAAACTGTCTCATTGAAATTGTAAAAAAAGGTAATTATTTGCATTGCAATGCAAAGAGCATTTCAAAATGCATGTTAGATATAATGATGCTTTGAGCTTCTTATCACATTTCCATTGATAACATATCAAATAATATTTAATTTATAATACATATATTCTGTTGCACATTTAGTGACAATCAAAATCATTTAGAGTATGACCATTTTTGACTATTTAAAACACAATTTAAATAATCTTAAGTAAAAAATTTTGTTAATATTATACAAATGGCATTACTAACTGTGAACTTTACAATGTCTTGGCAAAAGTAAAAATAATATCCATTACTGCTTTCAATGTTGGACTTAAAACATCAAAACTAAATAATAATAAAAAGCTACAAAGAAGTAAAAACTTTTTATGATTCTTACAAATGTTGAACTTTTAAATGTCCGTCAAGAGTTTTTGCTCAGGCTTTTGTTAGTGTGTGAATTACAACAAGATCACTTTTGGAGCTGGAACCAAACTAATTGTGGAATCTCGTAAGACCAAATCATTATTTCTATCTTAAATCATCTTACTAACACAATATTTTTTTATTGCATTAATTAAGAGAATCTTAAGACTCTTCTTGCGTTGCATTTATACTATAC
Source organism: Danio rerio (assembly GCF_052040795.2). Lineage (NCBI taxonomy): Eukaryota > Metazoa > Chordata > Actinopteri > Cypriniformes > Danionidae > Danio > Danio rerio. The sequence continues at coordinate 39,484,117 of NC_141022.1, forward strand.
AAGCTGAAAAACAGTCCAAGAATGACATTGAAAAAGTGTTTTTGATTTTAATGATTAAACAGATCAAAGTGATATTAAAACGCTAATGTTATTAATGAATAGTAAAACAACTGTTTTACTAATTAAACATATATATTAGTACATTTCAGTCATGTTGATGAATAATTAAAAGTTTTTATTTAAAATTAAAGTTTACATAATTATTGTAATGATTAAAGCTACACATTTTTGGAAGTCGTGTATTTGGTTTTTGTAGTTATCCAGATCGTTGTGTGACATCTGGAGTAAAGCTAATATTTGGAAGTGGTACTAGACTTATTGTGGAGTCAAGTAAGTAAATTATTTTCAGCAAATAAATATTTCCTTAGTTTTATACCTGTTCAACTAATATTTTGGTATGCTAATATAAAAAAAAATCAGAAAAAAATCTTGATGATGATATATTATTGTTAAAGGTTATGGTAAAATGTGACAACTTAAGTCCATGTGTTTACATTCTATTAATATTCATATTATTCTCACTAACCTTTGATTATAACCTTGGCCCTGAGTTTTATTAATCGCGATTACATATTGATAAGGCAACAACACAATCATCTTATACATTCAGACAAAAGTTTTTGCGAAGTTTTTGCATTGTAGTTTGTGTCTGTGTGACTGCTGGTTACAAGTTAATATTTGGAAAAGGAACACAAGTTCACGTTGAAGCGAGTGAGTGAAACTTTTTTTGTCATTTATATGCATATAGTGTTGCATGACATTTTAATTGTATTTTTAAAAGTAGAATTTTATTTCTTTTAATCTACTTTATTGTTTGAGGAACAAAACATGGAATCCATAGAGAACGCATAAAAATACTATTTTTCCAACCCATCTACCTTTTGAATAAATCTAATTGTCATGAAAAATATTACAACTTCTCCACTCTTTTAGTGGAATTCTAAGAAACCCATTTGAAACAACCTGTTTAAAAACAGTCATTATCAGTTAAGATTCTCTCTTTAATAATGTTATATGCATTTAATATAATATAATGTAAAATAATGTAATGGAGTATATCACAATTAAACACAAATTCGGTTTTGATCTTGAAATGTTTTTGGGACCCCTTTATTGTCAAGAGTTTTATCAGTGTGTGAATGATGGGATGTACAAACTCATTTTTGCACGTGGAACTTTTCTCTCAGTGGAATCTAGTAAGAACCCTATTTTTTCCCCTCATCTAATTAAACAAGTTAATTAAACATTACTTTGCTTTAATTGTTGTTTACATAATTCAATGTAAGATCACCAGAGTATTGGTGTGGCATGAATTAATATAGAAAAAATTATAAATAGTACCCATACCAAATATAGTGTTTGCATAATATTCTATAACTAATTGCACATACACTTATGTTAGGATTAGGAGTTAGGATGATAAGTTACTGATAGCCTTTATATCAGTGTGTGACATCATCGGGAGTAGGAAAAGTTATGTTTGGATCCGGGACCCAGTTAAAAATTCAAATTAGTGAGTAAAATGCTTAATCTTATTATGTTTGTGTTTTGTTTACTTATACACATGATGTGCACTGTGTTTGTCTTACGGTTTTGTCATTGAATAGTTTTTGTGCTGTGGTTAATTAATGTGTGTATGTCGGCAATAAGATTGTGTTTGGAAGAGGGACACAATTATATGTCACTGCACGTAAGTCATATTACTTTTTGTCTTCAAATATTAAAATATCTCATAATTTGTAGTTTGCCAGCGCAGATGCTTTGACAAAAAAAAGAAAAGAAAAGATGGAAATGACCAAATGTGACTACCACATTTAAAAATGAACAAAACTTTCAATAATAAAGCTAATAAATTATATAAATATAAAAAAAATACTAGCCCTAATTATCATCTGATCATACTAATTAATTAGGTAAACCCAAATATATCAGCACCAAACATGTTATCTGTTCATAGACTGAAATATAGGTTATTTATTTATTGTACCTAATAAATAACTTGAATGATCCATAGTTACTCATAATAAAACACACATTTTATAAAACACAAATGTAGCTAGTCATTCATGTTAAATTATGTACACTCAATCTACTAAACAAGTTTAGATGTTTTCGTTATGGATTCAGGATGTGTGTGACTGTTGGTCAAAAGATAATCTTTGCTACCGGAACAACTCTGACTGTACGAACACGTAAGTTTATTAATGCAAATTCCACAAATTCCACAAAAACACAATCCACCACTGATTCTGAACATTTAATAACTTAAATGTTATTGGATGGTTTAATTGATTTCATTTGTTATCCATGTAATACGATGCCTACTTCATAACTGGTATGATCTAGTACATTTTTGTATAAGTAAAAATTGACAAGTCATGTTATGCAAAATTAACAAGAAATTGTGTTCACAGTACTGTACTACTAATAGTATACTAGTTTGTGTTATTTCTGCATTTGAACTGTGACTTATAGAACCAGAAACTTTACTTTTGGCTAAAAGTAAATTGATTCTTTATTCAAGCGAATTATTATTTTAAAGTCAATTGTGTTCAAGTTTTTTTATGCCCAAGTGAAATACAGATATGAAATGATTATAAACTTGCATTTTTTTTTTGATTAGTGCACAATGTCTCCAGGAACAGAGCAGTTAGCATTAGGTATTTGTGATGGAGTCATTAGTTGTGTGAATGACGGAGTTAGAATAATATTTGGCAAAGGAACAGAACTCAAAATACAACAAAGTAAGTTCGATTTTTCTGCAGTCTTATCAATTGTGTTCTCTGCATAACCATGTTTTGTAGATAGTGTTAAATAAATCAGCTTAATATTTTGTCCATACAATACAAAATCAAGAATGCATATACAACTCAAATATATTTTGAAGTAGGGTAATGTGCAGTTTTTGCTTGCACGGTTTTCATAGTGTGACATCAAACTGGAAAGTAATTTTTGGTTCAGGAGTTAAACTACAAGTTGAGCAAAGTGAGTACTATTTAAAACACAGAAAACTAGAGATGTTTTTTGTTTTGTTTTAGCTCTCAATGAGAAATCGTTGTAATGTTGTTGATGTTTTTAAGCTTTTAAATGTTTTCATGAATTTTATACAAATTTATCGACAATTACTGTAAAAAAAGTACTGTAAAATTTACAGTAACTTACTGGCAATTTTGGAAATTTACAAACAGATTACTAAATATTTAAAATTTTTCTGTATTTTTTACATTACAGTTGCAATTATTTATTTACAGTGCCTCTGTAAATTGCCAAAATTTCCAGTAACCAAATATGCCAGTGTTTTATTTTTTAATAAATTTTTTCATAGTGTAGCAATTACTGACTTTAATATGTGGTTCCGCCTGATCAGAAGTTTCATTTTTGATTATTTTAAAATTTTGGTAAAGTTTGGTCAGACCCTAATAGAGAGCATTAGGCAGATGAGTTTTTGGTGCATGTCTAAAGACTGTGTGAATACTGGCTATAAGATTATCTTTGGCACTGGAACCAAACTTATCATTCAAACAAGTAAGTTTCGTTTTAAACTACAAAAATAATATAGCATCATAAACTGCACATAAAATACAAAAACTAAACAGAAAATACTATATATTTTATTAATTATTTGATCTACTAAAATTAACTAGAAAATGAAAATTAACTAGAAAATTAAACTCAATTAGATTTAGTAAAAATGTATTAATTCTCTATCATATATTATATAATATGCTATAAAATGAATATTGGCCTCTTTGAAATTTGACACCAGTTTTTGGTTCACACTGTATGGCTGTGTGAATAACGCCAATAGGATTTTCTTTATTAAAGGGACAAAACTCATCATAGAACCACGTAAGTTCAGATATTTCTAAGAATTAATTGTTATTGGTTTATTATATATATTATATTGGTAGTATTATAGTAAATTACAGCAAAAAAATATATTGACATTTTGTAAAAAAAAAACTTGTAGGTTATTTATTTTAACTTAATACAGGCAATAAAATTATGAACAAATATGCATTGTATTGTTTTCAAAGTATCAAAAGCTAAATAACTGAATAATTTATCTGTGCTTTTAATGATGGATGCAAGTAAGATAGTTGTTGGTTATTATATTAATGCACAAAAATGAATTAAGCTTAATGAAAATGACATTAAGTAACAACAAATGTCTTTACACTATAACTTACCAAACACATACAAGTTACTGTAGTGAGTAAATATACTGTGTGAATCAAGGAGGATACAAGCTGATATTTGCTTCTGGGACAAAATTAACTGTTAATTCAAGTGAGTTTATCTTATTTCTTTAAGTCATTCTTTTACATAAAAATGTAGCACTAAAATAAAATATAGTTGCAAACAATTGTTTACAAATGTAAAACGTTTGATCGGACAAAGGTTGGTAAATGGAAAAAATGCATCATTCATTTTGTTAATATTGCAAGTTGTTACATTTCCAAATGATCAAAGGTGTTATAATGGTATTCAATAATTATGTTGAGAATAGTTTTTTTGCAATAGATGCAGATAAGTGTTTTCGGTATGACAAATATGAAATTTAATAACTTGGGTGGATGCAAGTGTGATGGTTGTTATTATATTTATGCACAAAATTGTATTATGCTTAAGGAAAATGACAATAAGTAAACAAATAACAAATAACAAATACACCATAACTTACCAAAACACACACACTCTTTACTGTAATGACTAAATATACTGTGTGAATCAAGGATTTGGCAAACTGACATTTTCTTCTGGGACAATATTAACTATTAATTCAAGTGAGTTTTTCATTTTTTTCAGCATTTGTTTATGTTAACTTTAATACAAAGATCAATAATAGAAGCATTCACGGTTTAAAATAAAACATTGAAAAGTCAAATATTATTGGAAAACAATAACCAAACAACCATTGTCTTTACATCTGACAAGCACTGTTAAAGTTGCATTATTATTTGATAAAATAATATTAAGGAAATATATTAATAATGTCTGACAACGTTTAAAACAGGGCTAGATGTTTATGTTATGGAGTCAGCTTATGTGTGACTAATGCTCAAAAGATAATCTTTGGGACGGGGACAACACTCACTGTACAAACACGTAAGTTTACACTTCTACATTAATATAAACCCATACATGTAGAAATACTGAACTTCAAAACTGACATTAAACATAATAATGTTTTGTGTTACATCATTTCATCACATTGCAGCTTTCTGTCTATTAAGAAAAAATCATATTTAAATAATTTAAACTGTTTATAACTTGTTAAAACCATTTCACATATCTAAATATGACACTAAACAAAAGCTTGCTTGTTTTAAATGGACATGAATGTTTGCAATAGTGTAGCAATTTAAGGGTTTTGAGTTAATGGTTAATGACTGTGAATACTGGATATAAGATGGTCTTTGGAAAAGGGACCAAACTTGTCGTACAAATGAGTGAGTTTTATAATTGGATTTGTAATTGAACTTTATTGATTTTTCTTTTTTGGACACCATTATAATAATTATAGTTTTAATATACAATTGGGTGCTAAGTTCCAAACATTTGGAAACATCTATTTTATAGTTTAACACAAATAACCACAGCTATTGACAAAATGATGTTGTTGTTGTTTTTTTTTTTACAAAAAGCATAATTGTCGTTCATGTTTACACTGCCAATTAAATGACATTTCACAACACCAGCTCAGTTTTAAAGCTCGTAACACTTTGAACAAGGCTAGATGTTTTTGTTATGGATTCAGCATATGTGTGACATTTGGTCAAAAGATAATCTTTGCAACAGGGACAACACTCACTGTACAAACACGTAAGTTTATCAATGAAAATTTCATTATCAGTAGCTTGAAAATACAATTCACTGCTGATTTTGAGCATTTGTGAACTTTAATTTTACTGTACGAATTTAATACAATAGTTGGTGTTATGGACAGTTTTAATGTTTTTCGTTACAAAACATAAATGCAGCTGATCATTAATACCAAATACTACAAAGAATCAGTTATTTACATTGTGCAAATATTCCGGTCATTATGTAGATGGAGGTAAACCAAGTTTTTCATTTGACCAATATCAAATAGACTTTATTCACAAACTGTATTCTTAACAGTTTATAGAAGATGGACAGTCTTAGTAAATATATTGATACACAAAGTATACAAAACATAAAGCTGCCATTAAAAACACCACATGTTTATGCTCTGAAACATAGCGAAAACAGACACAAGTTACTGTAGTGAGTGAATATACTGTGTGAATCAAGGATTTAACAAGCTGATGTTTGGTTCTGGGACAATATTAACAGTCACTTCAAGTAAGTTTTTAACAAATTACTTTAAGTACTTTAAAACTTTAAAAGTTACTTTAAGTAACCATTTTTATGGCGTTAACTTCTGAATATAATGTTAAAGAAAACAATAATGTTTAACAGAAAACTTTGTTAAATATTATTAAAAACCAATGAAACCCTCGATGTGCTTGGTTGAAAAAATTGGTAAAGTGCTTACGTAAATAAAATTTATAATTAGACACTTACTGAAGCTCAAAATACTCCAAATAAGGCTAGATGTTTTCGTTATGGATTCAGCAAATGTGTGACTAACAACCGAAAGATAGTCTTTGGGACGGGCACATCACTCACAGTACACACACGTAAGTTATTAGTTTTAAAATATTATCTCGTGATAAACATTTGGATACTTAAATACTTAAACTACTTTTGACATAAACTGTTTGCAATTTTACTGTTATTGTTTACGAAAGCATGAATGTAACTTATTAATACTAAATACCACATTTAAAAGAAAAGATCAACAGTTGCGAAGCTTAATTCTTAAATTTATATTTGCTTATTATGTTTCATGGTACATGGAGTTAAAACATCTGACATCTGTTTTGATCTGACAAATATACTGTAAATCTTGCAGTGAATTACACACAAACTGTGTTCTTGACTGTTTTTGGAAAATGACGCTATTAGAAAGTGTATTTGCACGTAAAAAGTAGACATTCACAAAACATACTAAATATTCATGCGCTAACTATTTCTTACATGTACGGTAACTAATAAAAGAAGAGTGCACAAGTTATAGTTGTGAATACATATTTTGTGTGAATCAATGATATACAGTAACAAACAGATTTTTGGTTCTGGGACAAAATGAACCATTAACTCAAGCGAGTTTTTCTATTTTTTTCACCATTATTTTGCATTAATCTAAATATTTAGTTGTAATCCAAAAAAATATATACCTAAAAACGTATTTATTAGTCGATTATTACCGCAAAAGCAAAATCCAAACAACCCCTGTTATCACTTATAGTAAATATATTTTATGTGTATTATTAAATTCAACACACAACACTCCTATATAACAAGGCTAGCTGTTTTTGTTATGGATTCAGCAAATGTGTGACTAACAACCTAAAGATAGTCTTTGGGAAGGGGACAACACTCACTGTACACACACGTAAGTTATTAGTTTTAAAATATTTTCTCGTGCTAAGCATTTGGATACTTTATTACTTAACACTTCAACTACTTTTGACATGAATTGTTGACAATTTTATTATCATTTATTATTTAGTTATTTAGTTATTATTTACAAAAGCATGAATGTAGCTTATCATGAAACACAATACCAAAAGATCAACAGTTGCGAAGCTTAAATCTTAAATTATATTTGCTAATTATGTTTCATAGTAGATAGAGTTGAAACAGGTTTAGATTTGACAAATATACTGTAAATCTTGCAGTGAATTACATATAAACTATATTCTGGACTGTTTTTGGAAAATGACGCTATTAGAAAGTGTATTTGCACATGTAAAAAATAGTCATTCACAAAACATATGAAATATTCATGCACCATAACTATTTCTTACTTGTTACTATTAAATGAAAAGCACACAAGTTACTGTTATGAATAAATATACTGTGGGAATCAAGGATATGACAAACTGATTTTTGCATCTGGGACAAAATTAACCATTAACTCAAGTGAGTTTTTCCACTCTTTTCACCATTATTTTGAATTAACTTAAACATATAGTTGTAAGCAAACAAAAAAAGATAATTGTTTACCATTAAATGTCAAATATTATTGTAAAAACAAAATTCAAACAAACACTTCTGTTCACTTCTGGCAAAAAATTTGTTTTGTCAAATTCACTGCACAACACTCATAACAAAGGTATAGCTGTTTTTGTAATGGATTCAGCATATGTGTGACTAACAACCAAAAGCTAATCTTTGGGACGGGGACAACACTCACTGTACATACCCGTAAGTTTACTTTGCTAAATGAATATAAACTCATTCAAATCTGATTATAAAAACTTGATTAATGCAAAAAATAAGTGAAGATATAAATAATTGATTTCGATTAGTGTGATACATTTCACATTGTAGCTTAAACGGAATAGTTTGACACCATTATGAGTTTACATTTAAAATACAATCTTGATGCATGCTGGCTCTAAAATTGTTATTGCTTCTAATGATTATAGGCCAAGCAAGTTACCTCATCATTCTAATTTCATTAAGTTTTATGAGAAATATTACGTCAGTACGTTTTTGTAACCAACTCTATCCATGTGTGACTACGACAAACCAAATTTTTTTTGCAAGAGGAACGGAGCTTATCATAAAAAGCAGTAAGTTACTTAAGATATAATTTGATTTATGCTTTAAAATGTAGGATATTTAAAAGTTGTCATTTTAAAATACATAAACTTGTCTTCAGATGCCAATTCTCGCAATACACTATCATGTAATTATTCATTGTGTAATAAGGTAGAGCTTAGACTGTCAGTTGCGAACTGAATTTAATACATTGGATTTAATTAGTAGCAAATTAAAAGATACTATATCTGTATATAATTATACATGTATAAAAAAACACAACATAATGCAATGCAACAAGTTATATGGTGTTTGTATATTTTTAAATGAAGGTAAGTCACAGTTATTGATTGAGGTTTTTGTGATGAAGTCAGTATTTGTGTGAATGCTGCCAACAAGATTATATTTGGGAGTGGAACAAGATTAATAACAGAAACAAGTAAGCTTATATTGTCAATATCACTGAACATTTTGCACTGAAATGAATATTTCCATTATGTATTTAATTAAAAGTTTCACTTAAATCTTAGGCATCTTTTTAATAAAATAACAGACACTATTTATTAAGCATTATTATTATGATGTACATTCTAATTGAATGCGAACCGTGGGATTGTGTAGGTCATGTTTTTGCACAGACAAAGTTCATAGTGTGACATCCTCACAATGGAAATTAATGTTTGGGGAAGGAACTAAATTAACTGTTGAAACAAGTGAGTATAAAATTATTACTAGTTATAAGCCGCATATCTTTTATAAATGTTTACTTTAAAAGGTGAAAGCACATTAAATGCAAGTGTCTCATGTTTCAAATTGTGTTTTGTGAAAAAAATTACAACATAATAATGAAATTCTGCTTTGATATATTTATATACAAAGACAAAAATACTTGATTAAATATGTCTTGCTGACAAATTGGTAAGACCTAGTGGTTTGAAAGATTGTTGAAATGTATACAGGTTGAATATGATCATTTAATTGTATGATAATCGTTATTGTTACTGCTTAGAAAAAAATTGATAGGACAGTTTAATGCAAAAAATATAGAAAGTCTGTTTTTGACATGCAATATGGTAATTATAACATTGTTATTATATTTGTATCAATAATATCTTCATTGAATGTAATTACTTTTATTCTAAACTTTCATTCTAAATGGTTTATGAAATAGCTGGAATGCGGTAGTTTTTGGCACATGCTCAAAGGGTGTGTGAATGTCAATAAGATTACTTTTGGCAAAGGAACCAGACTGATTGTGCGAACAAGTAAGTAAAGCATTTCTAACAAAGGCAACATTAATACATGTTATTTATTTTAGAAGTTTGATTTCCTAAAACGATTAACTGAGTGATATGAAAAAACACAGATTTTGCACTTATTTAAAATTTAACTGAATCAATCAGTTCAATCAATCTAAAGTAGTTGCTTTTTATAAATACTTGCATTATTCCTTAGTCACCCACTAAATTCACTTATCTACATTTCTCAAAACTAATCAAAGTCAAATAGAAAACAAAGTTTTCCAAGTAATGACCTGCAAGTTACTGGCCAATGATAAAGTAACAAGAGGTTAATGTAGTGTACTGTACTGCTGTGTGAATAATAACTACAAGATCATATTTGGAAGCGGCACCAGTCTCTTTGTTTCCTCAAGTAAGAAATTTCCTGATTTTCATGAGAAGATAAACGCATAACTTTAAAATAATAAAAGTGTTGATACTTGATGCATTTCTCTTTCCTAGTAAATATGACAAACAAATGCAACACTTAATCTCCCTTGCACACACACAAACACAAAATCGAATGTATATTTGCATAAAAAAATATTATTTGAAAATACATACATTCAAAATTGTTCAAACTTTTATTGCTAAAAAAAGCTCAGCGAGAGTTGTGTTAAGTATTATACACCTATAATAGGGTTTAAAGTGTAACATGTAATGTTTGTAAGGTACAGTTGTTAGCAGAATGATGCTAGTTTTTGGTATGTGACCAATCGCTGTGTGAATGATGCGTATAAGATTTACTTTGGTAAAGGGACCAAAGTCATAATACAGTCAAGTAAGTTCCGATTTTTACATATTTTACAGTTGCTTCATTTAGTTTTTTGCGTTTTGGAAACATCAAACTGTTAGTGAGATTATTCGCAATGTGGTGTCTGCAGGTTTATGGCTTTAAATTTCTCTATTACTTTTTGTCCAAAAATGCATTTTGAAATATCGCAAACATCACACAAGTGTTTTGGTTAAAAATGTTGCGGGTAAATGTACCATGCTGTACTAATGTGTGAATGCTGGATACAAGAAAATCATATTTGGACAAGGCACTAAACTAACAGTTGATTCACGTAAGTTTATTGTTATTTGCTAAACCATAGGACACAAGAGTGCGAACATTAAAAATATATTTAAATATTCTGATGATTTCATCACACCAGCCAAAACACTAGTAGTAAAATTAAACAACAATGGCTTCAAACCTAATTTCGAAATATCTTAAAACTAGAATGTAATTTTATGTAATCAAACATAATAATGTAATTAAACATGATCAAAACACTTGACTATTGACTAGTAGCAATACAAAATAGCTTCAAATCACCTTTTGAAATACAGTAGCTGTAACGTTAATAAAAACATTTTTTGAAGGAATTTTTTGTTTTCTCTAAACTCTTTCACTTTGAAATACATTCATTCAAAAATGTTTACACTACAATCTTGCACACTACAGTTGTCAGATGTTGCTAGTTTTTAGTATGTGGCTACAGACTGTGTGAATGATGGACTTAAACTTTTCTTTGGCACTGGGACAAAACTTCTCGTACAAATTAGTAAGTCTTATTTTAATCTCGGCGTTTATTTTTTCAAATCAAACTTCTATCATATAAACTCATATAATCCCAAAAATGTGTTTTACTAAAAATGAAACTGAAAATATACAGAAAACGTGGAAAAATAGGACCCTTCACATAACTTTAAAGTAACTTGTGGAGTCATTAGGGGCGAAAATCATTAAGATAAGTGTGTATTGTGATGCCGAAATGTAATTGCAAATGTAGGATTCTAAACAAACAAACAAATAAATAAATGAATAATGGCTCTAAGTGTGAGAAGAGTGTAAAGGGAACATGTTTATGTGGTCCAGTAAACCACTGTGTGACTCAAGGGGTTAACAGAATTATTTTTGGAAAAGGCACTCAACTCACTGTGCTTTCAAGTAAGTGTAGATTTAGCTTGTTTTCTTGAAAAAGTTTGAAATATACGATATTTCCCTTTAAAACTGAATATTTCACACTTAACATTTCTCAGTAGAACTTGAAAAACTGGCATTGTCGAAATTAAATTGAGAAACTGATTAAAATAATCTTGGAATAAAGGTAGTGATTTCAAACTATATTGGTTTTGTTATGCAATAATGCAAGCGTTTAGGTCAATATGTCAAGTATCTATTATAGATTGCACTTGCTAATTGTTATGCTATACAGTATATTCATATATATTGATAGCCGTTAGTCCTCAAAAGTACTTTTTAGTAATGTAACCGAAACAGATTCCCATGAATATCGTTGTGAATTTGAACTTCGAGTGTGGAGGTAAAGATGATTTTTCCTTTGTCACACTTTTTAGTACGTAATGAATGACTGTGTGAATGATCGAATTAAACTGCTATTTGGCAAAGGAACAAAACTCACTGTACAGTCAAGTAAGTCACAATATTATTTATTCACACCAACATGTCATTTTATGCTTTTTATAAGCTAGTTATATAATGCTAATTTTAAAGAAATAATAATAGGACTTCCGAGGTGTTTCTGATTATGCTAACAGTACTAATGGTTTCATTTTGATTATGCACTAAACTAACTAATCAATACACGTCAGCAGCAACTATAACAAACATGATATTGAAAGAGAATTTTTTTAAGTTTTATTAACACTTTGCTTGATGGGGTGTTCATAAGTCTCTCATAAAACTTTTATAATCATTACATAAAGGTTATAATTGAGATTTTATAAATGTTTATAACAGTTCTTGTTAACTGTTAATTATAGTTATGTCAGTTTTAAAGGCTTTAAGCTATGTTTGAGATGTCTTTGTCCTGACAACTTGACAACGTAACTTGTCATAAATCTGTCATAAACATTGGCTAGAGTTGTTCTAGAATAAATGTACTGTGCTTTACTGATGTGTGAATCCTGGAGGAACCAAGCTCATATTTGGCTCAGGCACCAAACTAACAGTTGTTTCAAGTGAGTTTATTGATTCTTTCCATGACCACACAGAAACACAGAGTTAATTTCATTATTTAAATAATTCATTTAAATAGAAGAGTATAGATTTAGAAGCTGTAATCAATCGCACAGAATAATATCCAAACAGTATAAACACATCAAACAAAACCATACTTTTGGTATGTAGCTAGAAAAATAAATAGTTTTAAAGATTTTGTAAGTTCAAAGTTTTTAATAGTTTAGTAGTTTTATTGAATCATAAATCAGTTTTTCATAAATCAATACACAGTTTCTATAAGTGCATAAAAACGAAAACTGCTAAGCAGGGTTTATATATTATATTATTATGTTTATTTTTATTGTTAAAATAGCAGAACATTTCAAATTTATGACTTAAATTTTTCAAGAGTTATTAGTGAGACAGTTTTAACTTTATTTTAGTTTAGTTTAAGTTATTTTAATCAGACTGAAAAATGTGCACACGTAAAGCAGGATGTTGTTGGTTTTTGGTATACAAGAAATAAGTGTGTGAATAGTCAGTTCAAGATTTTCTTTGGCCAAGGGACCAAACTTACAGTTCAAGCAAGTAAGTTTTACCTTTAAAATCTTAATTCTCACTCAATCATTTTATTTTATTTTTTTCTCGTTTTAATTAAACTGCTGCTTTAAAAAGTGTCAAGGGATAATATTTAAGTGATGATAGATTTTCAGATGTTTCATGGATGTTTTTATCATATAATTTTTTTCTGCAAAAGTATGCCTGAAAATTGTCATTACTATAAAATTTGATTTGATTGTACAATTGAACCGCTGAGCATGTCTTTGGAGTTCAAAAACTCTTTCATTTTCAAATTTGATCAGTTTAGACTGTGTAAAAAGTAAAAAAAAAAAAAACAGAACGAATTAAATAGTAATAACTTTTGTCGTTTTTAACTCTTGCAAACATCTTAAATGATAATGGCTATCAACAACGAACCATAGATATTTATTGTTCAGAAAACCATTAACCATTTACAAAGAGCTGATAATTTTCTAATAATGTATAATATGTTAATTAATTATTAAGTGATTCTAAAACTCTTTAGCCAGACTAATGAATTGAACACTGCATTAATACACATTTCACATCAGTTATGAGTATGCGATCAACAGCAGTGTGACTCAAAGTGGATTCAAATTTATATTTGGAAAAGGCACTAAACTAACCGTGCTTTCCAGTAAGTGACTTTCATTTATTTATTTAGGAATGATAACTAAATGATTTATTTTGTTTTAGAAACCCTACCATTAAAAACTTCAAAGTTCCATTTCAACTCCTGAACATGTAATAAAGTTAATTGACACTTTAAAAATGTGCATAATTTCAATGGAAACAACTGCAAAAATGCTCACAGTAAAAATCCGTAACCTGCTTAACAGTATGTTTTCTCGGTATATAAAGTACAGTAAATAACCGTAAATTTCCTTTCTCAAAATTCCCTGCAGAACACTTAAATTTTTCAATTTTTGGTTAGCATTAGTGTGGTTCTTTTTCGTTATTTTGTTATCAGTTATGTACAATATTGTTGCATCTAACATTGCAAGATAATGCTTATTGCAATAATACATTGTGTAAATGTTAGTACTTCAAACATTGCTGCATGACTATAAATGAATGCAATACAGTAATTTACCGTAAAATGTTTACATTTCTTCTTACGTTCCTCTCAAATTTTTAATAGTAAAATTCTGGCAACCACAGCTGCTGTTTCTTTACCATAAATTTTACGGTAATTTTTTGGAGTATACTTCACAGTTTTCACGTCAGATATAATTTAAGGAGGATTATTACACAATAATTAGCAGTTTATTTGGTCATCTGGATGTTAGTTTTTGGCATATAGTTAAAGACTGTGTGAATGCTGGACTTCAACTTTTCTTTGGAACAGGGACAAAACTTGTGGTACAAATCAGTAAGTTTAATTTTAATCTTTTAAAGACTTTTTTTTGTTCTTTTTGCTATTTAAAACCTTTAGTTCATCAGACAGCCATGACTGTGATTGACAAGGAAAATATATATAATGCAATTAATTTATTATATAAACTACCTAAAAATAAGACCAATATAAAGACATTGAGTAGACAGGAAACCACAGTATGAATTATCTAATGAATAACAAAATCATATTTGGGGAAAAAACTGAATAATTAATAATTGCAGTACATTGTTTTTTATCTTTTCATCACTTGGTTTTTAGATCTATATTTATATCAAATTTGCGCTTTATTTGATTAACTTGATTATAAATTTCATTTAAAGCAGTAAAACATTAGGGTTGTTATGCATGATGAAGGAAGTTATTATCCCTCTACAAACCACTGTGTGAATAACAATTTTGGTAAATTAATATTTGCGAGTGGGACACGACTGTATGTTCAACCAAGTGAGTACACCTATTTATATAATAAATATAATAACACATATATTTTTTCATGGGACATGATATCTGTTTTTAGAGTCATGAATATTTACATTTAATGTGCTAGCAAACAGACCTTTTCAAAGATAAAAACAATTAATCTACAAA
This sequence comes from Danio rerio, assembly GCF_052040795.2. Classification (NCBI taxonomy): domain Eukaryota; kingdom Metazoa; phylum Chordata; class Actinopteri; order Cypriniformes; family Danionidae; genus Danio; species Danio rerio. Next base: position 39,499,556 of record NC_141022.1, read on the forward strand.
TATTAGCGTATTAATAATCCAAATATCAACAGGATTCAGTGTCATGTCAAATTTGAAAACTTCAGCCAAAACTCTGAGTGTTTTTCTGTAATGAGGTTTATAGTTGTGTGACTCAAAATGCATTCAAACTGATATTTGGAGAGGGGACGCAGCTCATTGTGTTATCCAGTAAGTTATGATTTTGTTTATTATACGTTAAAGTGATATTCTGCAAAATGTTTCAATTAATCTACTAACTGGGCAGGTAATCATATGATAGTTTAATAATGTAATTGTCTTTTTTCTATAGAAGTTTTCTAGTATGTAGATCATTACAATATGAAGAATTGAAACAAATATTTTTACAGTATTACCGTATTTTAACTGTAGTGTCTCGCACCAAAATGATCACCGCAGTTTTGGCATGTCGTTTGTTGAAGTATTTATAACACAGACAGTCACTGTGTGAATGACAACAATTACAAAGTGATATTTGCGAACGGAACTCAGTTGTTTGTACAAACAAGTAAGTAAAAGCTTCATTATACTCACGTGTTGAACTAGGAAAAAATCCCTCATATTTTTCTAGTAATATAAAGTTTTATTTTTAGATAAATACTTGACACTCATTGCTTGTTAACTTTAGGAACAACATCTATTGTTTTGTTTTAAAAACATTAAAAAGCAGATATTTAAAATAAACTAAACACACTACAGTCTTATATTAGAGGATCGTGGCAGCATTAATAGTTGCTAGTTTTTGGTATGCGGCTGAAGACTGTGTGAATGACGGACGTAGACTTTTCTTTGGTGCTGGGACAAAACTTCTAGTACAAATCAGTAAGTTTTTGCTTAATGTTTTAATTGAACGTATTTTGTGGTGCACACATTTTGTTCACCATTTCAACTATGATTTCAATGCAAGTAAAGAATTACTTTTGTTACAGTGAAAACAATTACACAACTGGTCATCATTTAAACTATTAAACATTTCAAATGTTGTATTTTTCATAAAACAAAACAGACAAATAAGAAAATGTCAAGTATAAAGGTCTTAAATGCACAGGAATAAAAATGTCAGACAAAACCACTGCATGAAAGTTGAAAAAACTACATTCCAGTAAGTTCTTCTGTATACATCAGTAATAGTTGAGAATATTCAATATGTACGCATTGGTCAAGCATTTTGAAAGATGGCCATTTTAAAAATTTGCAGACATTATAAAGACAAAAATTTATCAGAAATACATTATAAGAATGTACATTTACAAAAAGTTGCACTTCCTACTTGTCGCTAAAACAGTTATTATTATTTTTAATTGAAGATAGATTTAATTTGGTGAAGAAAATCATTATAGCTATTGAGTCTAACATGATGGAGGATGTTAAAGTTTTTATTCCACCACTAACCACTGTGTGAATGGCAATACTGGTAAAATAATATTTACGAATGGCACCCGACTATATGTACAAACAAGTGAGTACAACCATTTAAATGATGATATATACATATACAATACAAGTGTGATTTAATCTAATTGTCAATCAAATTTGCTGTAACGTCAAAACTCGTCATAGAAAATAGTGTCTTGAATGTGTTTCTGTGCTGAAGTGTATAACTGTGTGAATCAAAACACAAACAAACTAATATTTGGACAGGGGTCGCAGCTTGTTGTGTTATCCAGTAAGTTATGATTTTGTGTATTTAAGCTGATATTTCACTATAGCGGTAATGCTATTTTTTTCACACGTTTATCTGATTTTAAATCCATACATTTGTTCTACCTGTTATTACAATTGTAACTGTTATGCTGAATGTCTTGCATCAAAATGAACACTGATGATTTGACTTGTCGATTAGTGTAGTATTTATAACACAGACAGTCACTGTGTGAATGACAACTACGGCAAAATGATATTTGCGAAGGGAACTCGGTTGTTTGTACAAACGAGTAAGTAAAATCTCATTTATGTTTGGAAATAATTCATGCAAACATCAGATTTAAAAATATACTGCAGGAATGTCCACCATAGACAGTGCTGCCTAAATAAAAAGTATTTCATTATTAAAAGGTTTAAACATTAGATGTTTATAGCTAAACGACACAAGACATTTATTTGACCAAAGAAATGCAATAATTGCTGTTGAAAAGTCATTTCTGAGGAAAGACAAAGCAAGTTTATTTATATAGCACATTCCATACACAATGGTAATTCAAAGTGCTTTACAGGAACAGCGAGTGAAAATTTTTATTACGAAGATAACTGTCGAAATCATATTGAAAGATCATAATTACATGCTTTATGTAATCTGTCAAGTGTATATACAGTAGATACCATGCGACTGGTTTTTGTGCTGATAGATCAGCCTGTGGGAATAATAATATCAAAATTGTCTTTGGAAGAGGAACAAAATTAACAGTACAATCAAGTAAGAGATTCGTTCATTTTAATCAAAGATAATGCTGTAACTTTAGATTAGAACAGAACTTTTGAATTTTAGTAAATAGTTAAAAATAGTTACATAAAGGCTTCACTGAGACATACATTATTTATCAATATTTGTAAGGCCACATGTTACAAAATTATTTTTATTTTAGAGAATCATGACAGAATTGTTCATGAGGTTGTCAGGTTTTGCTAGTTTTTCGTATTAGGCTGAAGACTGTGTGAATGATGGATTTAAGCTTTTCTTTGGCACGGGGACAAAAGTTGTGGTACAAATTAGTAAGTTTATTCGTTTTTGAAAGAATTTTGAACGTATTTCATGTGTCTGTGTCAATAATAATAATAATAATTTGTTAATAAACAAATTCGGTTTAAAAAACAATCGATTTATCAAAATTGCAGCATCGAATTAAATAAACGATTCAGCTCAGTGATTTTGCACTTATAAACAAACAAAATAAAAAAGTCAAGTGAAAAATATAAAGGTCAAAATGTGTCTAAGAAACATGGAGTAATTAAAAAAAAACTATATTTAGTAAATCAAGTAAATTTCACACTTTCATAATCACAAATTCACATTTTATAACTCACCAAATAAATATGAAATACAAATGTCTACTTTTGTGTTCTTAACAACTAAAACATTTGTGAATTAAAGTTTCATTATCATTCACTGTAAAAGACATATTTTTGTAAAAATGAAACATTATTCTGGCAAGTACTTATAAAATATATAAAATATTAAGTGATCACACTAAATTTGACCATTTTTAGGTTGTTAAATATTTCTTGCTGTCAAATGGGTTGCATACAAGTAAATTTTAGAAATGTGTGTCTATATCACTTTGTTTTAATTCACCATAAATACATTTGATAGCAGTAAATAATCATTGTTGTGACACGGAAAATGTTGAAGTTATTATCCCTCGACTAACCACTGTGTGAATGACAATATCGGCAAAATTATATTTGCGACTGGGACACAAGTGTATGTACAACCAAGTGAGTAGAACCATTTAAATAAGATTAGCTTATCATTTTATATTTGAATATTAGAGTCATAAATAGGGACATTTTATACTGTATGAATTGTGGCATTAAAGTTATTTAATAAAGACTACAGCAGTGTCCACTTTCATCACACTTCACTCAAAGTGATATTATATTACATATTTATATATAATTACTGCTACGTCTGATCTTTTTAGCATGTATACTGTAGGTACCATCCAAACGGTTTTTGTACTCGTATATCAATCTGTGTGACTACTAGCGTTAAAATTGTTTTTGGAAGAGGAACAAAATTAACAGTGCAATCAAGTAAGAGAATAACTATTTTATTGTTGTCGAACTGTCTTGATTGGGGTCAATATAGATTAAAATGGTACACAAAAAAGTTTGTAAAATTAAAAATGTATAAAGCCAGCATTTAAAAATAATCTGATGAACGTAAGGTTGTTCATCAATGCATTCATTTACATAAAGAAAAAATAGCTAAATTAAAAAAACTATGCAAATGTTCAGCATGGATTAACAACATCATAGTAATTGCTTTTATTTTTGTATCTCTTATTTCAATAATGGCTCATTTTTTATTTCCGGAGATAGAAATTATATAAAAGATTATATTCTATGCATTTCTGTTTGGCAATGTAAAATCAATATAACGACAAATTTGGAGTTGATTCATTTGCTAGGTACAAACGAGGCTGAATGTCAACATTTTGGTATCATTTGAGTTTTATAAGTAGCTATTATAGAGTTTTATAAGTAGTTCGTAACATTGAGCTTGTAAAATTTTGGCCACGTAGAGGATTATTATATGTGCATTTATCATTGTGTGACGAACACTGCTGACAAAATCATATTTGGAAAAGGGACACAACTATTTGTGCACTCAAGTAAGTAGTATTAAATGGATAAAAGCCATAGTATACAGTACCTATTATTATTTTTGATTTATAAAGCAACTTGACATGTAGCTGTTCTGACTCAATCCAGATATGGCAGAAGATTGCAATTATATAAAAGCCAAACTCATCCATTACAGAAACAATTTAGAAATGCTACATAATTCGAGGTAAAATTGATCAATGTTAGCATTTTGCGTTGCGCATGACAAAAGGTGGTTGAACTCATTTTTACGGCAAAAAAATGTTTAATCATTTAAAATTCATACACTGTAGTATGATCGTCTAATATTTTCTATATTTGTGTAAGTACTGTTAAGAATAGGGTGTTTAATTGTTCTATTAATATATCTGTTACTGTGAATAATGATTAAAACATTATTTCACCAATGTTTTAGTTGTTGAAAACACGGAAGTTTACACTTAACATGCAGCTAATATGTATACGATGCATATAATCAAGTTAATTTGATTCAAAGACCAAACTACTCTGTTATTACGCAAATTATAACAAATTCTTGACATAACGAACTATTAAAAACAACAAACTAAACATTTCCATGTTAAAGTTGATTAATGTTAGACTTCCAAACATTATGCTATAAATTTAACTAACACAAAGCAAATGCACATTTAGTCTCTATAGGTAAAACAAGAGAGAGAAAATAGTTATGTAACTATTATAATATTATAAATTGATGATTATTTCTGGTCAGAATAAACATGCAAATATAGTGAAAGTGTAAATGAGTTTTTGAGATGAAGTATGAGCCTGTGGGTCTTGAAAAATCAGTTGATACTTTGACTGTATAGGGTAAGAATTTGTCGTTTTATTAATATTTTAAATATCCATTGAGTTTGTTGTCATGTGAGCCCATTATTAAGACTAACAAGTTTTAATATTTAATAAAATATATATTTTTTTATTGTAAAGTTTCAAAAGCCTCTGTTAAACATCATTTGGACAACATTTGCCATCCAGCATACTTTCAAATCCAACTAAGCTGGCATTTTCCAGCACTTTTCAATATCCGGCAATTTGTTTGTCTTTATTAAACCTACATTTATTGTTTAAGAGACTGACGTATTTGGGATTTTCTTCTTGTGTTTTACAGAAACTGAAGTGAAGCCGAATATTTACAAAGTGGGAAACTCATGCCTGGCAACTGACTTCACAAAGCACAACGAGTTCAACATTTCCGGTTCACCTTTTCATAAAACGTCGGCTGTCCGATATTCAGGCCAAAGTTACTACAGCAGCTTCAAATTCAGCTCATATGACTGCGAGGAGACAGGTAAGAATGATCACAAAGCTTTTCCATCTTCATCAATCAATTAATGGTCACATTAGATTAATCAGCTTTTCTCTACTTTCAGGCATTTGTTCATCATCCAGCGGAGGTACAGATTTAGAAAGAGGTGAGATTTTTTTCACTTTTATATACAGTTAAAAGGGAAATATAAGCAATATTTATTCTTTTAATAATAAGCAATAGTTATTCTTTTTAATTCAATATTTCTCAAGTGATATTTATGGATCAAGAAAATTTTCACAGTATTTCCTATAATATTTTTCCTTCTGGAGAAAATATTTCCTGTTAAACAGTTATTTACGCTCCCATAGATTTCAATTTGTAACGCCTCATACTGTAGCAATTCGGAAATAATAAAAGTGCATTGATTATGCTTATTTGGATATTAGCTTTCATATAATGCAGTTTATGGATGGGAAAAAATCTCAAAGTTTCAAAATTCACAATAAATTGAGTTAATATTTCCCAAAAGAAGCACTTGTGAAATAATTTGTTAATAATTGCATATATGATAATGAGTGTTCGGTTTCTGACACATTTCAAGGGATTTACCAATCAAAACACTGGATGTCTGACCAATCAGAGCAGTGAAACGTTTCAAAATCATAACGTTTTTTTGTTTTGTTTTTTACATTAGATAGATGTAAACCGTTAAAAGGAAGCAATTAGCAATCTTTAAAATAGCCCAATGGGTGCACCTGTAAACAAATTAGAAAGGGCTGGATTGTTCAGAAAACTCTGTAAACTGTTGAGATGTACTAATATTTGTTTTTCTTAATTCTCCAGATGAAAAAGTCAACTTCTTGTCACTGGGCATCTTCTGGCTGAGGATTCTCTTTCTGAAGACAGTCGTTTTCAATGTGCTGGTGACTTTCAAAGCGTGGATGAGCTAACGTGAGTCAACTTGTTATCTTGTAACACTGGGTCTCATTCACTAACTGCATGTTTATTGGTGTGAACACACTTTATAGGCATATATAGAAACACATGAAACCACAGGTGTAATAAAACTCACTGCAGATGAAATGCTCTCTATATTTATTATTGTTCTTAGAGTCATTTAGCAGTTCGTTCGTAAAAATGGTGGACGAGATGTCAGTTTTTAAAAACATAGTCAATCACAAGTCAGTCTAGGGGTCAGATTTACAGGGGTGTTTAGATTAAACCAACTTCAACTAGAAAGTGGAAATGTTGAAATCATTTTGGTTGTTTCATTGCATAATAACAGTGTTTTGGGACAGACACTCTAAAAACCATACCCAACCATTTAAAAAATGTAATTTATTGTAATTACACATTGTAAAAAATGATTTGGTTTGTATGTTTCTGAGCCACATTTTCGATGAAACATTTTGGCCATTCATTTACATGACAGTGGCATTTTTGGGGCTTGTTAGTCCAATGGTCAATATGAACAAACCCATATTCGTGGGTAAAAAAAATATAAAAAAATAATTTAAAAGTTAACCCAATAGTTGGGTTTGTCCATATTTAGGTTTTAAAAAATAACGTAAAAATGATTTTGTTGTTTTGAAAGAAAGTGCAGGTTTTAGAAAATGATGCTGTTATGGTCTCTGTGTAAACTGCAAAAAAATGTAATTTTCTGAAAATAAAGATGTCAAGCACATGCATATTTTCTGTTCAGTCTGTAGGCTGAACAGTCAGTGTGTGTGTGTGTACTTGACAACCAAAACAAACAATAGCCTGGCATGCAGAAAACACTGTAATAACCAACATAATCTGTCACTGCCTTCCATTTTGAAGAGAAGTTTGGTGTCACACGCTTCATTTTATTTGTAAGTGCTCATTCCCTATATGCCCTAATCCCTTCTATGGGTTTGCCCTCCAAAAGTGATTGCTTCTAAGGGGATTAGGGCGTAGGGATGAGACCTTCCAATTGAAATGAAGCGTGTGACACCAAACTTCCCTGCTCATTAAACCCCAAAGTGTCTTATTACTATATAAACCCTTGAAAATGGCTAATTTTGAGCACTTCGAAATGGCAGCCATGATTGTTTACATTCTGAAGTGCCTATTGTAATGCAAAATATCCCATTTGGGATGTATCGTATATAAGTGAAGGTGATGAAAGTCAGGGTATATTAAGCACTAACAATACAAATGCCATTCAATAATGGCGTAAACACCAGTAAACTGTCAAATGCCAACATTTGTTAATCTCATCGTGTGATTAATCTAAATACTCTCCTGCTTTAAATGTTGAGTTGGAAAAGTCATTCGTATAAATAATATAAACTTTTCCTCATAAAGTCAGTCACAAAAAAGATTTTTGTTGCTAATATTTCACTATGTCCGGTTAATAAATCTCAATAGTAGCCTATTATGGTTAAAAGAGGATTTGTTCTGGTACCTCAAAAACATTTTGAATCATTTTCGACTGGTTGTGAATGGCTCACATGGCTATGCTGGAAGATCTTGTGTTTCTGCGAGAATATCCAGTAAGTACGCTACTTGTATGCAGTCTTTAGTGAATGAGACCCATTGTTGAATTGGCTAACTGTACAGATTACCTGTTTTGTTGGAAGAATTACAATTTGTCTATTATTTACCTTACAGGTCTCAGAAAAACACCACGTGTCATCAGTTAGATTCATGAGACTGAACTTTTACTGACGACAACAGAAAAAGCTGCATCCCATTCCAGATCATCAGATGTGCACAGATGTTGTTAAATAGCAATGGAGGGATTATGTAACCGCCCTCAGTGATGCAAAATCATTATTGATTTGAGAATTACATACACATTTGAATGTCATATGTTTATATAGGATTTTTAAAAATATTTCATTAAGCTTAGCGTACAGTAGAAGTATATTTCTTTCAAATTTAGATTATTTCTCCTGTGTAATTTCTATTTTAAGGTTTTCTACATATATATTTTTTGTAAACATTTTAAATTGCTTCGACGCTGTATTACATCTGAATATTTCTGACTATATAGCTACAACTTATTATTTACAATTAATTTACAACATATTCATCTTATTAAGTAGATTTGTGCTTCTTTTACATTGGCAGATGTTGTGTACTGTACAAAGAATATGCAAATAAAATGTGTAAATGACAATTCGTGCAGTTGTGTGTATTATAAATGCATTATAAATGTGTATCATAAATTCATAATGCATGAAAGTGTGTAGGTATGATTAATAGATCATTGACTAACCATTAAGGATCAGTTGCACTGAATGGTAATCAAACTTGTTACAATTAATTAGTTGTCATTTATTTTTAAAATACAAATGCAGTTGTGTTGGTATAATTAAAGGTAATTACTTAGAGATGAACAGCATTGGGGAAAATAATAGGCTTGTGCTTCATCCCGCTCCATTTCAATTATGTTAAAATGTATTTTGTTTAAAGAATTGTTTTATGTATGAAATAAATGAATCAAACCAAATCCAAATTTATTACTAACAAAATGTCCACATGCTAACTATTTTTCAATAAACTTTATAGTCTCTGTTAGGACTATTTTTGATTATTGCCTTCCCAATCGCTATGCATGATGAGTAGACCTAATCTGTTAAAGTCTAACTATTAAAGGAAGGCTGATTACCCATTTAGATCTTAACTATTAAATTGAATGAGTTTATAGGTAAATACATTACTATTAAAGAATGAGAACTCGTTGAAACTTTTTAAAATCTTAATTGCATATTAAAGGCAATGGCCTGAATTGCTGACCTGATAGAGATTAGTTGAATTAAAGGGTCAGTTCCCCCAAAAAATTTCCTCACACTCAAGTTGTTATAAACTAATGAATTTCTTTCTTCAGTTGAACACAAAACAAGATATTCTGAAGAATGTTGGGAAAAAAGCAGCCCTTGACATCCATGCAGGCAAAAAATAATATGGAATCAAAGGCAAATCTTCCTTTGTGTTCAACAGAAAAATGAAACAAGTTTTGGAGCAAGTAAATATTCCAGGAAGAGTAAATGTTGGCGGATTTTTTGCTTTTGTGTGAACTAGCCCTTTAATAGATGTATTCATTTTTTTTTCTCTCTCTGATTTCTCACACAATGTTTAGTCAGTATATATATATATGGTCTACATGGTAGTTTTACAGTTCATTATGAACACTAATGTTGTAATGTGAAACCAAGAGCAGCATTTGGAGTATGCTAGCTGCTACTACACATCAGCATGCAAAATACAGTTTATATAAAACTTACACTACCTGACAAAAGGTCTTGTCATCTATCCCAGTTGTAAGAGCAAAAGTAATAACTTGGCTTAGTTAATCATTTGGAACATTGGGAGAAGGTAGATTTTTCTGATGAATCATCTGTTGAATTGCATCCCAAACATCACAAGTACTGCAGAAGAACTAAGATAGAACCTGCATAAACCCAAGATTCTTATAGAAATCAGTCAAGTTTGGTGATGGAAAAATCATGGTTTGGGGTTACATTCAGTATGGGGGTGTGCGAGAGATCTGCAGAGTGGATAGCAACCTCAACAGCCTTACTGTAGATATCAAGACATTTGTGGTGCCCGTTACATTGCAAACCACAGAAGAGGGCAAATTCTTCAGCAGACATGAACATTATTGAGCAGGTCTGGGTTAAGATGTAAAAGAGGCATTGAAGATGAATCCAAAGAATCTTGAACTCTGGGAGTCCGGCGAGAAATACTTTCTTTGCCATTCCAGATGACTTTATTAATAAGTTATAACCTTGACTTTATTTCCTATACTGTACATTATTTCTGTTAAGTGACTACACTTTTGTCTAAGCAAAGTCAGCCCTTTCTGTCCTAATTAAATAAATAAAAAATAAAGGCATGATCAAATTTTATTTTGGTAAAATAAGCATAATCTAGAGGCTTTTTTTCTTTTTTTCATTTAAACCACTTTTGTTTTAATACCAAATGATCAACTAGAAGTCAAGTTATTATTTGTTGTCCCTAAAACTTAGATATAGGTGACAAATCTTTTGTCACTTAGTGTATATACAGTTGCATTTGAAGTAATAATCACCCTTGATCTGCATAAAATTCAGCTATACTTTGAATGCAGTTCATTTCAACAATTTCTAAAAACAAAGTAACTGTAAAAAATTGTGAGATTGTCTTTAAATGTTTATGTGCAAATATAGTCTTTGGATAAAATCACTTATTCTTTTTAGCGTCCTACTGTAAATGGTATCTCTAAGCGCTTACTTCAGCATCATCTCTCTTGAAAAGCATCATGTGGACTGATAAACTTTGGTTTTCATATGATTACTTTATATTTGAAATGACATTTACTGCTGGACATCGAACAGGACACTCAGAAACATTATGATCTCTAAACCAAGCTTGGATGTATTCATTACAGTGGGTTGATGCAAAGTCTACAGACAATCAAGCTTCAGCACCATATCACAATCTTTGTGAAAGTGGCTTGTTACTTCAAATAATCCATGAAGTTCTTAATAGGTAAAGATTTCAACTTCATGCCGCAGCAAAGCATATTTATAACAAGATATACTGTATTTCTACTCTCATGTGTCCAAAAAGCTCAAATCCACCAATGAAACATTCATCCAGAACTTCCCTTGAATTTCCAAATAAATTTTAGCCTAATCAAGTCTGTCTTTTAAAGAAATAGTTCATCTAAAATCAAATTTTACTCAGCATTTACTCACACTTAAGTAGTTTTAGACTTTTATGAATTTCTCCTTATGTTGAACACCACACATCCCATTCTGCAGGATTTTGGGTAAAGGCAGCCATTGACAAAGAACAACAACAACAAATACTATGGAAGTAAATGGAGTCTTCCTTTGTGTTGAACAGAAGAAAGAAACTCTGATGGGTTTGGAACAAGAGCAGGATGAGTAAACGATGATTAATGTTCTTCATAGTCAAGATGTTGCTCAGTAGATCCAATATAAAATTCATGCACATATGTTGTTCTCACTGTATGTTATGGTCCCTACTTAAACAAAATTCGGGATCCTAAGACAACATGACATAAATAAACAACGGCCAAAGTGCTCCAACTAATTTATTTGTTAACATAACTTAATCAGCAAAACGACAAGAGATGGGGAGCCCAACAACTTAATCAATAACAACCAAACAAACCTAAAGCAAGTTGGGACTCCCTATTCCAAATAAATGAAAGTAAGTCATGGAGAGCACAACAAAAATGCAGTCAGAAACTGTGGTAGCATGGAGATATGAGGCAGCGAGCAGTCCGCTTCTATCCGTTGTAAAAGCCTGACTTCACAAAATCAACCAATAGAAAAATGAAAAAGGAAAAACACGAACAAGATCAATTGAAAGTAATAATCATAGGCAGGAGTGAATGCCACACGTAACACTGTGTATTCTGTATTGAAATTGTTTTATTAATTTTTCTGTTATTGAAAAGTTTCTTTCTCTAGTCTTTGGCGGGAAAATATAAAGTTTTATTTGTTGTTTACATTAAACATTTTATATTTGATGATTTTTTTACATCCTCAATGGCTTTCTGTTAGAACACATTTCAGACATATTAAAAGCCGTTTCATATGGCTATAGATTTTGGTGGTTTGTGGCCTACCATGCAAATCAATAACTGAGTTTGGATAATTATGACAACTCTGTTAAAAAAATCAATCAAAGAAACAAATAAAACAAAATCATATGGCTCAAAAAAGTAACATTTAATTACATAAACCATTACAGATGTGGGTGTATTTTAAACTCTGTATCTACAAATAAAGTTAACATTTTTAATTTGTTAATTTTAATTGCAACTATGTTATAACTGACATTCTGCATGTTATTAGAAAATATGTTAGCATAATGGTAACCACATAAAATGAGCTGCAATACATTTTTACATCTAACAAATGTTAATTGTATAAAAATAAATAAGTAATAAAATAAAATGAAACACTAAAAACTTCTCTTTACTCAAAAGCATGAAACATACAGAATTGTTTCATGCACCTCATAGAATTCTATGCATGCTGGGAAGCAAAAATGATGCAAGGCCAACACAATTTTTCACTGAAAGTGGACTGAAATTGTAACAAACTGTGTTGTTTTACAAATTTTGAGTAGGTCGATTAAACAAGAAAAAAAAACAATTTCTGTGTGCTATTTTCTGAAATAAGAGAGAAACTTTGGTTCAATAAAACATAAATAGCTTGTTTCAGTTTAGCGGAACAAATGTAATACCCATTTAGTATCAAAGACTTTTAAGCAACAGCACACAACAAAAGCTCAACAGTATTTAACTATTAAACATGGTAGGCAGCCTATACATCATACATCAGGCCTGTAGCAATCCTATTGAAACGAGTGGTTCTTTTTTCTCAAAAAGTGGCTCTTTTTGCAGTTATTCACTGCCAAATTGCTTACCGTACTATTTTACCACTTAGTGTTTATTTACAAATGTGCCTTTAAACTGTAAGCTATTAGTTTTTTAAAAATTGTTATGAGATTAAAATTTCAAATTAAGCATTTTGAATAAAGAAATATGAAACATTTTTTAAAATATAAGCTTATTATTATCCATCATTAAAAAAAAAACATTATTACAGTAGAAATCTGCTCTAACTTGTTTAAAAAACAATAACAGCTGTAGCCTGTAGGCAAATAACAAACTGGCTAGCACATTTCCACAGTCAGAATTTGTCCATTTGAATAATTAAAAAACTAAATTTGTCTTAAATTATTATGCAATTTATGATTGCATACTGTCAAAAATAGGACAAATGGGCTCATTTAGGAGCCAAATTCTGGACTTTGTCAGAGGGGTGTATGGGTCTTTCGAATCCCCCGAACCCCCCTGGTTATGGGGCTATACATTAAACTAGCTTGTTTCCTGCACAATAACTATTCACATTAACTCAGGCCTACGTTATGTTTTCAGTCCCGACTTAAAGGGATAGTTCACCCAAAATGAAATCTAACTCACTATTTACTCGCCATCAATTGATTCCAAATGTTTATGAGTTCCTTTATTCTAGTGAATACTAAAGAGCTTTCCTTAAAATATCTTCTTTTGTGTTCAACAAAATAAAGAAACTCAAAAATCTGTTGAATAATGACAGAATTCTCATTTTGGGTTAAACTGTTCCTTTACTGTTCTTGTTAGTTTGGTGGTGTGGAGAGACCCCCCTCATTATTTTGTGAAGTGCTTTGGCTGTATGGCCATACACAATAAATAAATGCGCTATATAAATACACATTACTTACTTACTTACAGTTTTTTTGACAATCGCTATGACAGTTTTTTAAAATACATTTAACAAGTTTTCTAAACTCTTAACGCACCAACACACCTAAAACACACAATTGGCAAAATAGTTAATTTCATGCTCAAAATCACACATTGTAAACTACACCTTAAAACTACTTTTCAAAATAGAATAATAAACTACAAAACACTGCAAACATGTTTCAAAATCAAATAATGATTTAAAACACTAACACATGTTCTCTTCCAACAGAAACATTTAGTCAATCATAACACACTGACAATAAAAACACTATCATCAGCTGACATTACAGAAACTGCATTATTTTATGTGTCAGCCCTGCCCTTGAAACCTCTCTTGTTTTGTAGGGTTTAGCAAATGCATGCATTTTGTTTCTTTTTTTGCAGGAATTCAATACAAAAAAATGAATGACCATTTCAGAGTAGCTTTCTAAAATGTGCAGTTTATGTAAATAAAATACAGACAGAATTGTACAGTACAGACTTTATTTGCAAAATGACATTACTGCAAGATATACAAACAGAAAAAGCACTGCAATTATAATACAAAAACTTCTAGAAATAATCTTCTATTGTGCCCGGTCTTCTGCATTTGGCCACATGTTCTCATCCCTTCACACCTGTTATCTTCTCTGGCAAGGCATCGTGGGATGAATTTTTTGGCATGCCTTATCCAATAAGCTGTTTCTCATTGGAAATGGAATAAAATAGAGGGAATTTATTTGTGTTTCCATTCACAATATGAACAGCTGTTCACATGTTAGAACATGTTATCTGTTCTGACAAACAGTGTGACAGCATTTGTAAATTTGACTGTAACATTACATTGTTTTGGTCTTGCTTGAACTTGTGTGTAAAAGAAGTTTAAACATTTTAAAGTGGTGTTAACTGTATGCATTTTGTGCACACTAGTGGGCCTCAGTGATCCTGCAGGTGGGCCGCGAGATAGCTTAAAATTAATTTAAATATTATACTATAATTATTTGAATCCATTATTAAATATGTCATATTAAAATGATTGAAGTAATGGTATTTCCCATTTTCTGTGATCGAACAGGCTAATTCGGACCCGGTGCAAAAACAGCCTCACTGGTAAATACAGACATGTGGCCTAAACTTCCAACCGCTGTGCATCAACTAGGACTAAGTTCTCATTTGTATAAATCAAACCGTCAAGCAAATGTAAAGGTAACAATGATTAAAGTTTAAAAAACCAGCTCGATCGTGCCTCACGTACGCAACCTGTATTGTATCGCACAGGTTTTAAAGTGTTTTATAATACTTTGTTTATTTTTTAAAAAATATGATTAGTAGATCAATAGATGAATAGTAGTCAGTCAGTCAAAGCAGAAACTGTTATTTGCCATTTCCTGTTGTCCTGTCAGGTTAATTTGTTAAAGAAAAGGTCCAAATACTCTGCAGTTCTAAAGAATAACTGAAGTCAAGAATTCAGGAACTTTGAACCTGTCTGTGCGTTTTTGTTTTTTAATATTAAATACATATTATTATATTTTAGATTATATTTAAATATATATATATATATATATATATATATATATATATATATATATATATATATATATATATATATATATATATATATATATATATATATATTTATTTATTTATTTATTTATTTATTTATTTATTATTTTTTTTTTTTTATAAATTGATCCAAAAAAAAGCTTTAAAATGAGCATTTTCCTTCAAAACATTTTTGGAGAAGGAGGTAGGCCTCAAAGTGAGCTTGAGAACCCCTGTTTAAATGACTGTATTCCAATGATCTAAACTGAACTGGATTAGGTGTCAAATAATATTATTCATTTTACTTTACGGATCTAATCTAGCACTAAGTGATTGCTGAGTGCTAATTTGCATCACATCTGCGACACTGACACACACTTCAGGATGCTAAATAGCTCATTCAATTATAATTACAAAGCACTGACATTATTTTATGACAAATTATTTGCTGAAAAGTATTCAAATAGAGTTCAATGTCCAAAATGCAGATTCATGTTCCTTGTCTCTCTCACAACTGCTCTAAATAAACATAACTGACTGTGCATCTGAGTTTGCAGATGAGATTGCACAGGTTGTTGATCTAATTTCAGATGGTGACAAAACCACATACTGAAAGGAAGTAAGCTCTCTGCAGTCAACAGTCTTCCAAATAATGGTGTCCGACTTCTACTAAACTTTTAACTTTTGAAAAAATGCACAGAAGAGCAGAGTTTTAATTTAGTCTTCTATCAGTTTTTAGGTCTTATAGTGTCAAAGACAAGAGAAGGCATTGACAAACATAATGACACACACACACACACACACACACACAGAGAGAGAGAGAGAAGGCATATTCAATGCAAGCAAAGTGCCTGATTTAATCTTTGTGATCGTGCTACATTTTATCATGGTTTAAATCATTTAAAATTTGATTTAATTTGATTTGTTTTTAGCATAATGATTTTGAGGTGACAAAACAAAAACATATAAAAAGACAATTAAATAGTATTTTGGAGCTGTATTTTCATCAAATGAGTCTTTATTTTAGTACTGTATGTCTGACAAAATTGTTTTGTACATAAATGATTTTTATCCTGATTGACTTTTGTGTGTCTTCTGTACATTGCGGTAGAAATATATGATAATAAATACACTGTAAAAATGAACATGGAAAAAGTAGAAAATTTTATTTTGTTGGTATAACCTACTGTACTTTATTCATCATGTAACTTACAATTAGTTACATTGAGTTACATTGAACCAACTTACAATTGTGAGTAGTACTTGGGAAAGACTTATTCAAAACATGCTCACTGTCAGCCCCACACAAAGAGGGCAGTATAGAGTTGTAAACTTGTAAAATAAAAACAAATAAAAAAAGACAATTAAGTTAACTTAATTGTTTTGTGTTCAAATCAACATGAAGGAATTGTGTAGGTGTAAAACCGTTTTTATATTTGGGTTTTGAGCTAGCGAATATCTGCCGTACGGCTTAGACATTGATAAAGTGAGCAATTGCTCCAAATTTTCCATTTTTGTACATGAAGCTCATGTGTTGGCCTTCTACTGGTCTCATGCAATCATGTGATGCGATTCTCAGGTCAGAGTTCACCAAGCTTGAACTTCTGAACAGCAACTTGCAAAATTTTCCAGTCTCTTGCATTCGCAATATGAATGGAAGTCTACAGGGCGAAAAGTGCAGTGTGACCGTGGCTTAAGTTTCTACGTAATTGATGTGTAGTTCGCAGCATCCATGACATTGGAATTGCATCAAAAGAAGAAAATGTTCACGATAGCAGGTGTTTTAAGTTAAGAGAAAGTCTTGTTTGAGTTTAATCTTCCTTTCTTGAGATTTAAGGTTACCACTATCCAGAAGAATAGCACTTGTGCTTTGGGTGTTGGCAGCTTTATTAACAAGTGAGCCATGATTTGAAGTTACACACACTTGATGTAACATATTAAAATGAAACAGTATCTTTTATTAATTTAAATGTGTGATTTGAGGTTACAGAATGCAAAAATTTACATAAGTTTAGATAAATAGTCCAGCTAATTTCCTTAGATAAAAAGATAAAACAGATCATTTCAAACTTGCAAAGTGATGTAAAATAACAAGACAAACCAAGTTACATTTTCTGACAGTTATGCCTTAGTTAAACCTTAGTAAATTTTCATTTGGTTAAACTGAGCATATATATTCATTAATCTTAACATCTTACATCTGTCAGTTAAACAAACAGTTATTGTAGGTGTTACCAAAGGATGTACAATTTGTAAGTTGATCCAACAAAACATTTCAGTGTAGTTTTAGCATAGAAAATATTATTAAATTATACAGGACACATTCTCATGTACAGCCATAAATATAAAATGTGAAGGTATTTTTATAAAAGAGTTGTCCTTGAGCAATTACCATAAACTGAAAAGATCAATTAAAAGGATCAGGAAAGTAGAAACCTAAATACTCTTTGAAAGAATGATCTTGTTTAATATAATATTCTAACTTTTATCCATTATATTTTATTATTTCATTTATATTCATATTGTTTTATTTATTGCTTGGTTAAGCCCTAGTTGTTTGAACCTCTCAATGAATCAACACAGATTTGACCTCTGTGACCTACATGCGTATTTGTGGAGGAGTGAAAACCAATCCTCCATCCTGGCCACCTGACAGCTTCACTTTCTTTTTACAGTAACTGACTTTTTCACTTGACATGGCCACTTTTCACCTGTTATGTGTTCAGGATTTATATATTCAACGTGGTACCTTTTGACATGATATTTGAAACATGTTAAACTTTTATTCAATTCTTGAATAAGTTGCTCTAGATGCACTGTAGGCATAAATACCTAAATATGGATTCTAAAGAAACTGGATCAGTCGGCAGTGAAAATCACATCTGTGACAAATGTTCCTAAAAGGTTCATTTTCCAAGATACCAATAGCATCACAAAACATATATTTGATCAGACTAAATTATACACTCTCAGAAATAAAGGTGCAGTCACTGGGGTGGTACTGTAGCTTTTCAAAAGGTACACTTATGTACCTTACAGGGGCACATACAGTTGAAGTGCAAATTAATAGAAACCCAGTTTATTTTTTCCCCAATTTCTGTTTAACGGAGAGAAGATTTTTTTCAACACATTTATAAACAAAATAGTTTTAATAACTTATTTCTAATAACTGATTTATTTTATTTTTGCCATGATGACAGTAAATAATATTTGACTAGATATTTTTCAAGACACTTCTATACAGCTTAAAGTGACATTTAAAGGCTTATCTTGGTTAATTAGGTTAACTAGGCACGGTAGGGTAACCAAGTTATTGTATAACGATGGTTTGTTCTGTAGACTATCGAAATAAAATATAGCTTAAAGTGGCTAATAATTTTGACCTTAAAATGGTGTGTAAAAATTAATAAATGCTTTTATTCTAGCTGAAATATACCAAATAAGACTTTCTCTAGAAGAAAAAAATATTATCAGACATACTGTGAAAATTTCCTTGCTCTGTTAAACATCATTTGGGAAATATTAAAAAAAAGGATAGAAAATTCAAAGGGGGGCTAATAATTCTGACTTCAACTTTATGTACTTTAAAGGTACAACTTATTTACTAATTTAAAAAAGTAGAAATGTGTACCTCATAGTACTATCCAAAAACAAAGGTGTAGGCTAACGGTGCAAAATTGAACTTTTAAGTTACCAATGTGCACATTAAAGGTACAATTCATAAAATTGTACCCTTTGGAAAGGTACCACCCCAGTGACAGGTTTTGTACCTTTATTACTGAGAGTGTATGTCTAGACAATAAATGAATTCAATTAAAAACACCAATGACACATTAAAAAATAAATCTGTAAGCATATTTGAATGGCCTTTTCTATTTCGAGTCTTGAATCTTTATAAAAGTATATTTCATTTGTTTGTGTGTGTCTGTTTTTTGGTTTTGTAAGTTTTTTTTTTTTTTTTTTTTTTTGCTTATGTGGTTTATGACACAACATTGAATAATAACATGATGTGGGTGTTACTTTAGGTGGTCTACAAGCACTGTGACTATCCTGTGCCCTCGCAAATCCAAATTATTAAAAATCATACCTAACTGGGTATTAGGGGAAGGGTAGGGTAATTCCTGATAATCCTTTTGTTATAGCATAAAATAAAAGTGTGTGTGTGTGAGTGTTTGTGTGTGTGTGTGCGTGCGTGTGTGTGTGTGTGCGTGCGTGTGTGTGTGTGTGTGTGTGTGTGTGTGTGTGTGTCCTAAAGGGCCGGTGTACCTGCATATTTAGATATTTATGTCAGGTGCAACTTTATTCAATATTTAAATAAAAAGTTTTAAAATTTTCAAATATCATGTCAAAGATACCATGTTGAGTATCTCAATCCTGAAAACATCACGTCCTGAACAGGTGAAAAGTGTCCATGTCATGGAAAAAGTCAGTTACTGTAGAAAGAAAGTGAAGCTGTCAGGTGGCCAGGATGGAGAGTCGGTGTCCCTGCAGAGTTTAGCTCCAACTTGACTCAACACACCTGCCTGGCAGTTTCAAGTATAAGACCTTGATTAGCTTCTTCAGGTGTGTTTAATTAGAGTTAGAGTTAAACTACAGGACACTGATCCTACAGAATCAACAACAACAGGAAGCCCTGGTTTAAACTAACTAATTAATACATGACTCAAAGACAAGATTTGTCCTATTTTGGTGTCCCTTATGCAACATAAAACATTAACATATTAGTAATGTTTCATCCTAAACTTTCTGATTCATATCTATTTTGTATAGTTTTTACTACTGGTGCATTGTTGTTTTCTTCTGCAATCCACCTTTTTGTGATGTTTTGAATGACAATAAAAGGATTTTTTTTCTTGAAATGAGTAAATCCTTGTGATTTGAAGTACTGCAGCAACACACAAGCATTTATGACTATTAATTAGTACTTTTGAGCCACATTGTGATCTGTAAACATGGCCTTATGCTTGGTGTAAAGCCTCTTCAAATGCAGAATTAGTGTTGGAGCTTTACCTGCTTCACCATATACAGAACATTGTTATGATTTTTATTTACAGCTTCACTTGCAACATACAAAACATATACAAATGTACATAGTAAATATGCATATAATAGTAATAGAAGTAAGAGTAGTATTTCAGTGGTTCAAAGATATCCATTTTTATCAAAAGAATAAAAGTAACAACAACTTTTCAATAATCTGTTTATTAGGATGTGTCCTATTTAATTTAATTGTTTTTCCCATGAACTAAAACTATTGAAAATCATATGTTTTACCATAATTTATAGAAGACACTCATACAAGCATACAGTACTTAAAGCAAGTGTCATTTGATACACAATGCAGCTCTAAAATACTATTTAACTGTTGTTTGATGTTTAGTTTGTCACTTTCCTTCAAATCATTATGTTTACTCATGTTATAGAAAAAAGGTTTTATTCATTTAAAATGTAACACATTCAGCATGATTGCAAAGAATACATTTGAAATACTTTCTGTTTATGACACTATGTTTGTACAGTATTTGTCTTGTTTTATCTTTGACCACAAATACCTAACACTGATTTAAAAAAATATAAAAGAATCTGCTCCACTGTCTATTAAATTATGCATTTCCAAAAGTTATAAGTTTTGCAGGTCAACATTTTTTTTTATATTACAGATTGTTGACTGCAGGAAGTTTACTTCCGGCAGTGCAGATGTGCTACAGCACATGGGAAATGCAGCTGCATTCATTCATGCTTTAAGAAATACGTCATTTAAAATGTCCTGCATCTGTTAGCTGTACCAAAAATAATAAATTAGAGCATGCAGTCTCAGAAATGAAGGTTGTCACTGGGACTGTAGCCTTTCGAAGACTCACATTTTGGGATGGGCCCTTTAAAGTACAATAAAGTGTTCATATTAGTACCTCAAAAGTACCAAAGTGTACCTTTTGAAGAAATCCCACACCATTGACCACTTTTGCACCATTAATTCTGAGAGTGTGGGATAATATGTTGGTTTGTTTTGTCTTTTCATCACTATAAATCCCCTTCAAGCTGAGGGATGGTTTAAGCTGTGCAGTGAGCAGGTTTGTATTTCGACTACAGGCCTTTTTTTCTCGTTTATCCATTAGTCTACAGTATATGAAATTCTCTAAAAAAAAAAAAAAGTAAAAAAGCTGTCAATAGCAATGGTAATTTTTCGAAAGTTATACTGTTGGGCCTTATTTAACCCAAAAGTATACATACAGTTGATAATTATTTGCCCCCCTGAATTATTAGCCACCCTGTTTATTTTTTCCCCAATTTCTGTTTAACGGAGAGAAGATTTTTTTCAACACATTTCTAAACATGACGGTTTACTAATTTCTAATAACTGATTTATTTTATCTTTGCCATGATGACAGGAAATAATATTTTACTAGATATTTTTCAAGATGCTTCTATACAGCTTAAAGTGACATTTAAAGACTTAACTAGGTTATTTAGGTTAACTAGGCAGGTTAGGGTAATAAGGCAAGTTGTTGTATAACGATGGTTTGTTCTGTAGACCATCGGAAAAAAAATAGCCTAAAGGGACTAATGACTTTGTCCATTAAAATAGCTTTTAAAAAATTAAATGCTGCTGTTATTCTAGCCGAAATAAATCAAATGAGACTTTTTCCAGAAGAAAAAATATTATCAGACATACTGTGAACATTTTCTTGCTGTGTTCGACATCATTTGGGAAATATTTAAAAAGAGAAAAAAAGTTCAAAGGGGGGCTAATAATTCTAACTACAACTGTATATCAAATGTTATTCACACATTTGAGGCACATTTTAGTGTATGTGTCAATTTGATCAACAATGCATAACCATTAAAATATAAATGGGCCCTACAGAGAAAAAGTGTCTGTAGTGAATGCTTAGTTCTTTTCTTTTTTCTATTTTTCTAGGTCATTTAATACAGAAGAAATTTAACATAATATAACATAGCATTGAAACATACATAATCTATATCTGTTTATATATTTGTATATATGTACTGCTTTTGATTTAAAATAACGCGTATTGTTCCTATTGGTGCTATTCTTTTTTTTTTTTTTTTTTTAGTTTAAAGTTTTGTTCAAATAAACTGAATGTAAGACTCAAATTCTGTACATTCACATTGAAATAATGACACAGAAGTAAATGTTATTTATTTTAAAGTGTGTTACTTAATGGGCGACACAGTGGCTCAGTGGTTAGCACTGTCACCTCAAAGCAAGGAGGTCGCTGGTTCGAGTTTGCATGTTCTCTCCGTGTTTGAGTGCATGGGTTTCCTCCGGGCGCTCCGGTTTCCCCCACAGTCCAAAGACATGCGCTATAGGTGTATTGAATAAACTAAAACTAAATTGGTTGTAGTGTATGTGTGTGAATAAGTGTGTATGGATGTTTCCCAGTACTGGGTTGCAGTTGGAAGGGCATCCGCTGTGTAAAACATACGCTGCATAAGATGCCTGTTCATTCCGCTGTGGTGACCTCTGATGACTAAAGGGACAAAGAAAAACAAATGAATGTTATGTAATGTATGTATACCACTATTGTGTTAACAATATTATTTTAATTTTACACAGTACTTGTTCACATTACATGCACTCAAGCAAGCTTTTAAAAACATCTGTTAATTAATAGCGATTCATTCAAGTTTGATTTATTAGCGCCTTAAAAATTGCAATATGGGTGCTTGATCTCTTAATGTGAAAATTTACCTTACAATTTAAACACTTAATGTTGTAACAGTTTCAGACAAGATATTGCATTCAAAATTAAATAAATTCATAAAATAACAGAAAATAAGTCACTCATTACCTGGTTTTTGTACCATAATTTACACAATAAAACCACACATATTGTTTTAAACTACTAAAATTGTAAAAAAAAAAGAAAAGTCACTGTTTTGCACTCTCAACATCATTAGCTGTCTGACCATGAGATAAAGAACTTATAATGCAATTCAAAGCTTAAAGAAGTGGAAAACACCCACAAGCATTTTTTTCAGTGCATTGTTATAATTATGCATCAATATGCAACCCCTTTTTACCCCCTTTAATCTTATTGTAGGTTATTGGGAATTTGAATGAACTTGGAACTATAAGGTTCTATCTGTGTTCTAAATGATTTTGAGATATTGAGCTCCAAAGTTTTTGCATTCCATAGCAAACAGTATTTGTGTAACATTTGTTTTTTAAATAAAAAGTCCTAAAATGTAAACAACTTATAAAAAAACTCCCATAATGTGAATAAGTTGTCATTTAATAAGAATATGTTAATAACTCAATTTTGACAAAAATGTCAGATAGAACCTTATAATTCTAAGGTGAAGATTTATTATTAATTAAGTGTAACTTTAACATTTATACCCACTAGTTTGCTATATGCAAAAAAGCAACAATTACTGTTAATACATTAATATATAAATGTGAAAGTTTTTTTTTTTTTTTTTTGGGGGGGGGGGGGTGTTTAAATACCAGACATGTACACATTGTATATATGTCAAACAAATTATAAAAAAAAACAACATCTGTAAACAACGGGCAAAAAAGGCACACGCCCAAATGTCTAAACTTGTCCACATCATCCGGGAAGTGTGTTGTGTTTTCCATGGTTTGAAAACCAGATCTGTGTGAAGCGGAAAACCAAGCTCTCGAGATACAGCAGCTGTCAGATCAGAGTCTGTAAAGCCCACACAAACACCACTTCCACAGCACCTGTTTTCCACGCAAACAAAATCACTCACACTTCCTGCTCATGCGTTTCTGTGTCATCCTCAGTCTAGGATTGCAAAATATACAACCCTAACCCTAACCTATATACATTGGGGTCATACCTTATTGGGGTCATTACCTTAATGTTAATCAAATTAAATGTACAAATATGATTTTATATACAAAACAAATATCAGTTTACAATAAGGTACCATTAGTTAATATATTTACTATCATGAATAAACAATAAGCAATACATTCATAACAGTGTTTATTTTTATTATATTACCTTAGTATTAATTATATTACCTTTTTAAATGTTGATTTATGATCAAATTAATTCATGCATTGTTAGTTCATGTTAACTCACAGTGAACTAATTTACTATGATTAACTAATACTATAAACTAATGTAATTAATAAATAAAACTTTAACATTAACTAACAGAACCTTTTTGTAAAGTGTGAAAGTGTGCTGTAATGTTATAATGTTTTAAAATAGCTTTTGAAAATAAATGTTGAATGTCTGTCTCTATAACAAATCTATTTCTGTAAAATTGAAATGAAATATTGTGACTTTTCTTTTGTATATTTTAAATAATCCAAAACGCCTTGCTAACAAATTAGTAAAACCTAGTTGTTTAAATGATATTGTCATTAAATTATTCTTAATTTAAATATGCCTGACAATATTGGTACATAAACTATTGTTGCACTGAATTATATTTTAGTGGGTGTCTAGTAAAATTGTGGTAAAAATGTAAGACAGTTAAAGGTATAAAACCTGTTTATTTAATTGTTGTTATTATTATTCTGCAGTGTAGAATATTTTAAATGTTTATATTTCATATTTTAAAACTCTTTGTAAAAGTTATTATTTCTTACCTATCCTGCTGCATTAACATTATATTGTAATACTTTTTATTTAAAAAAGGCAACAAGTTATAAAATTATATAACTTGTTGTCTTTTTAAAATAAAAATGTATCACAATAAAATGTTAATTTAGCAGGATAGGTAATGTCATATATTCCAGCTATACCTATACCAAAATGTAGGAGACAAAAACATGTTTGTCTGAATAGAGACAGATCAGGACTGACTCAAGTTTCATTTTTCTGTTGCCATTTTCCTTTATACAAGGCCTATAGAAATACATGTGACATTAAACAGGGTATGAGGCCAGCATGACCTCATGACACCTTTTTGCAAGAAACAAAATGGCAGTGTTTTGAACAACATTGTAGGGGCAGGACAATGACATTGTTCTCAGACAACATTGACACAACATTAACAGCAAACTGACATCTATTTAAATGCAAGCTTAATGTAAGCTGATAAAAAATATTTAGTCAAGATAAATACTACTCTAAGGCCACTGACAGTCCTTTTGACCCATAAGTACAAACACTACAAAAAATATAGAAATGATTTCAAACAAGTTGATATTAAAAATAAGCTGAAACTATTGTGAAATGTTTATAAAAGAAGTGTTTATGTATATGTGCTGGGTTTTTATATTCTTGTTAGCAATGTGTCTCTGATCACAAATCAGGATTATAAAAAAAAGAAATTAATTTGGGCAAGAACAGCAACATCACTACTATTATTATTATTACTATAAATATTATTACTAGTATTGTGATAAATAAATAAAGTCAATAAATGTAGCTATTGATTGACTGATACATTGATTCAATCATTCGTTATTTTTTATCACAACAGAAACAAATGTGTTGCGATAATGTTTTACACAGAAATGGAAAAGAACAATATCTAGTTTATTCTTCACTATTGATTATTTAATAATTTTTTGTATGTTGTTTTTCATGGGCAGCAAGGTGGTGCAGTGAGTAGCACAATCACCGCACAGCAAGTGGCTGTGCCAATTGGCATTTCTGTGTGGAGTTTGCATGTTCTCCCTGTGCTCGCGTGGGTTTCTTTTGGGTGCTCCAGTTTCCTCCACATGTGTATGTGTCTAAAGACATGTGGACAAGTTGGCGGGTCATTCCGCTTTGGCGAACCCAGATTAGTAAAGGGATCATGCCGAAAAGAAAATTAATGATTGTTGTTTTTCATGATTTCAATGTAGTTTAGCTAAGCTGAGTGATTTGTTTATATGTAAATACAACATTTTTATGAATAATGAACTTCATTCATTCATTTTCCTTCAGCTTAATCCCTTTATTCATCAGGAGTTGCCACAGCGGAATGAGTCACAAACTTATCCAGCATATGTCTTACACAGTGGATGCCCTTCCAGCTGCAACTTAGTACTGGGAAACACCCATACACTCTCATTCACACACATACACTACAGACAATTTAGTTTATTTAATTCGCCATACATCGTATGTGTTTGGACTGTGGGAGAAACCGGAGCACCCGGAGTAAACCCGCACAAACATTGGGGGAAAAAATGCAAACTCCACACAGAAATGCCAACTGACCCAGCCTAGGCTCGAACCAGCAACCTTCTTGCTGTGAGGCGATTGTGCTACTCACTGTGTTGCCTATTCTAATAACATTAAAACTAAAAATATTATTAGCACAATTGTAATGTAATGTCTTAAATGACATCATTATAAATACAATATGTTTAGTTAACTGTGATATTTTATAAAAAGTTGTCACTTTTTACATTGAATCTCATTTATGATTATCTATAGGTTTTAAAAATGGATTCAGTGCATTTTAAATGCATTTATTTTTTAAGGAAAACTGATGCAGTCAGGAACTAGACAACAAAAAAAAAAATTGGGGACTGTCCCCAGAAAACAAAAACATCTGGTCACTGTATATACATGCCGCATTTTACAGTTAAAACTGCCCATAGGTGAAGATTAGGTGGATTCCATAAAGAGCAGTCAATGCAAAAAAGAAAGAAACTGCTGAACAATCACATGGAAAATCTCACTCTCTATTTTAAATGTTGAAAGAGAAACACACAATGGAAATTGTTGTTCTGATACAATCTTCCCCTGACTTTTGTTGAACTACTAAAAATAGCTGACAGTATAGGAATGTGCATTTCAAATAAGAAGTGTTTATATATGCTACAAGAATCAAATTCATGTTGTAATTCATCTGATTTAGTAAGAAATATCCTTGCACTGTGTGAGGAAGTTTATGGTTTTCATTGATAAAGCTCTTTTTAAACATCTCCAATGTTTAGAACTGCAGCAGTTGATCATAACACTGATCATTTTTATTTAACTACATGCATTTTATAATATAGCAAAGCTGCAAAAGCTACAAATTATGCTAAATTATAGCAGTTTTAGCTTTATTCTTCCATAATGTCTCAAAGCAAACCTGTGGCATCATTTTGAAAGTAGGTAAGTGGGATGATTTGAATCAATGGTTAGTATTATTTTTTTCCACAGGAAGTGGGCGCTGTGCAGAAATAAGACAAGATGCCTAACTTCCTGCCTGCGTCACAGACGTCTGTGGTTGTTTGTCTCCTGTGTGAGGCAAGCATGACAGGATGTGTGTGTTTGCGCATGTGTGTGTGGGTGAGGGTGACAAAAACGAGGACAGGAAGACTGATGCATCTGCATTTGCACATTTTGCAACTTGCAGAAAGAGCAAAATGTAGCACATGCATGACTTTGGTCTATAATATGAAGCTTATAATCTGGCAACATGGAGGCCTTGTTTACTTGCAATACTTTTGTTAAAAATAACACTTTCTCTTGTATTAGGATTTTTGCACTTTTGCACCAACTGTGTACTTTCAGTGCATGTTTCATACATGTTACTCATAACTGAATAAGAGGGTGGGATCAGTCATAAAAGTACCTTAAATGTTCATCATGTTTAAAAGACACTGCAACAGAAAAAGTGAATTAATCATTTCTGAAAGCTTCTTTTTTCCAGAGCTTAACCTTTAAGCTTTCCTTCAAAGTATAAATTGTGGTAGAAATGTAGCTCATTTTGGTTAAAAAAAAACATCAATATGCATAGCAGGCTTGTTGGAATGAAATAAAAAAGAAAATGCATTTAAATATTTTTTTATGTATGCCCAATTTTGCATTACATGTCCCGTTATGTTTTGTACAAGTAATAATACTAAATATGTCAAATATATTCCTGGTTTGTATTTATTTTGTACATTGATCAATTAAATATGCATTAGTATTTCATCATATGCAGTATGTGCATGCGCACTGATGTGCAAAATACATATATAAAGGGTTGAGCAGATCAACAGGTCTCTAAACTGCCTCCAGAAGTCAGTGGTTTGAACTAATTCTTCAATAAATCTGCAGGACTCCTGGTGTGGCTGCAGTGCCTGAAGTCTCCAAGAGAGGGCAAAGAGCAAGATGATCCTGCCAGCCAAAACTGAGGACCTGCTGCCATCTATTGTCATTATTTTGATCTGCAGCTTTTAGTTTACAACTACCTGTAGTACTTCAATATTCAACACTAGATGGAGGCATTGTATAAACAATATAAATCATCTCTGTGTAAATACTTTACTGGATTTGCCTGAAACAGATTTGCTTTGATATTGGCAATGTGTGAAAATGTGCTCGTTGTATTTAATATAAAACAATTTTATTAACATAAGTAGCCTATGTATAAACCATATGTTTGTATGATTAGACCCGTTCTATCACCCCTTGGCACTTTGATCATGAATGTGAAGTATTTTTTCAATGGAATATTGCATCACATTGCATCATATTTTTTTATCTCACTGTATTTTTTTAATGAGATAGTCTAATGTTGTTATTTAATGTAAAACAAATAAGCCTTCTCTGTCTATTAAAGTAGTCTATAGCAAATGACAATGATTCAATTCCTGTTCAAAATCAACTTGGTTTCATTCTTCATCTGGATATGTCAGGATAATGATGATAATACTGACATTTCATGCCAACTTTAAATGTATAACATTTATTTTAATTTCTCTCTCTTGCTCTTTATCTCCTTTCCTCTCTAATTAAACTAAACTAAATTCAATTAAATTCAATAGTTGCTTTATTGTTATGAAAAGTGTTACAAATGTATTGCTAAAGTACTTCTAAAGTTTAGTATAGTATTATGATATATAGTATAGCAATAAAAACACCAACAATAATAATAATAATAATAATAGGTAAAATATCTCTCTCTCTCTCTCTCTCTCTCTCTCTCTCTCTCTCTCTCTCTCTCTCTCTCTCTCTCTCTCACACACACACACACACACACATTCTAATAAAGGTGATTTGTATAATGCTTTTTACAATAATTATTGTTTCAAAGCAGCTTTAAAAGGTGCACTTCAAGTTAACGTTAAAATTAAATATAAGTTATTATATATAAGCATAGTTAACCTGCAGTTTTATAGCATATAGGTGATGTCTGTGTATGTTACATATGCACACACATTTACATTTATTAATTCATCAGAATTAAAAAGAATAACTTTTCAGTAAAAGTCTAAATTAATAGACTTTTTTCTACATTTTTAATCTCACAAAATTAATACTCTAATTAAGGTATTAAATCTTATATCTACTATCTTCATATATTTACACTTTTTTTTTACTAAGTACACTACTAGTACTCACACAATTTATTTATTAATTTAGCAGATTGTTCTTTTTTAGAATAACAGTTTTTCATTTGTGATAAAGTCTAAGTTTCTTAAAGAGACTAACATCTTGTACAAAAACAAACCTTATTATATTTATTATTGTAAAAGTATTGAAGTCAGAATTGATCGCCCCCCTTTGATTTTTATTTTTTTTTTAATATTTCCCATATGATGGCTAACAATATTGCGATAATATTTTTTTTTCTTCTGGAGAAAGTCTTATTTGTTTTATTTTGGCTAGAATAAAAGCAGTTTTAATTAAAAAAAAAAAAAAAACATTTTAAGGTCAAATTTATTAGCCCCTTTAAACTATATATTTTTTCGATAGTCCACAGACCAAAGCATTGCTATACAATAACTTGCCTAATTAACCTAACCTGCCTATTTAACCTAATTAACCTAGTTAAGGCTTTAAATGTCACGTTAAGCTGTATAGAAGTGTCTTGAAAAATATCTAATAAATATTGTAACGAACTGAAGAAGCCAGGAAGCATTTAACAGTTCAACTTGTGTTTTTAATCAACTTTTGCACGTTCAGACAGAGTAATCATTGTGTTCACTCCCGAACCCCATACTGTCCACTCACAGAACATACCTGTCTCATCCAAACGGAAACCCCTCCCTCCCTCTCGAGTGTGCAGACTCGCTTTTTCCCCAAAATCCAGCCGCCTTACAATCCCACATTGCAAATACAGATACACCCCACAATAAAACACAGGAACTGTATTAAACCTTTTCAAACATTCTACAATATTATTTACTGTCATCATGGTAAAGATAAAATAAATCAGTTATTAGAAATGATTAATTAAATTATTAATTATGAATATTATGATTAATTATGTTTAGAAATGTGTTGAAAAAAATCTTCTCTAATAAACAAGGAGGCTAATAATTCAGGGGGTAATATTTCTGACTTCAACTGTATATATATACTATTTTTTATAACAATTATATTCCCAAAAATCTACATAAAATCGAAAAGTCTTTATAGGCCTACTGCAGTTTGCAATACTTTTATTATTACTACTAGTTAGTAAAATCTGATAGATAAAAATCAAAGGTCTAAATAAAGGAAGTGTGTGAACTTCCCTCCCCTCTCCCTCTTTGAGAGGGAAAGCCTAGTAAGCTACACACTTATTGTATGGCCTAATATGACATAATCATTAAGGGAAACTTTTAAAAAATGTATTTGTTTGAATTTTGAGCATCTAAAGTTTTGACCTGAAGCATCTCCATAAAATGTTTCTGTTGAAATAAACTCTTTAAATTTGCCTGATCTGGTTGAGTTGGAATGTAAATGGCTAAAATTACCCGTTTCCCGATTAGAATTTCCCCGCCCAATAGCCTTTTCAGCTCTGTGATTGGTCATACTGGTCCAGTTTTTAAACGTCAGAAAAACTGACCAATCACAATCGACTTCCTATTAGATTGGCGGGGCTTTCATCTCTAATGAGAGTTAGACCTCCACAACTAAAAGAAGTAATCCGTTAGCCACGATGGATTTTCATTATTTACGCCGTGTTAAAGATTACGTTTGAAGAAATTCGAGTTGAAGCAAAGACCCACCTACCTAGGAGCCTTTGAGAGGATTTTCAACCATTCAATCAACAAAAGGTACGTTAACGTTAATTTGTTCAAAAACAAGCAGGCCGCCGTGCCATATGATATATTTTTGGCCGCCGCTGCCATTGTTTTGTATGCTGTAATTTTATATTAAAGTTTTTGTTGTGTGGCATCAGTCACACTGAAGAATTAACGTTACTGTTCAAACTCTGAATGTACAAATTCAATTCAATGATCATTTTGCGTATTAACTTTAAGTTACAATGATTCATAATAGTCAGGCGTTTGTTAGGCCGCCGTGCCGATCAAATGATGTAGTTATGTCAACTGAAGATGAGGTAAAGTTGGTTGTAGATTTGCGCATCGGACTTCTAATAATATATTTTTATTGTGTTGAACATTATAAAAAGGGAATCATATTAGCAGCCAACGACTAACGTTATCAAATTTAGTCTTACACATTTGTTCATAAGTTAATTCAATGTTTTGAAGTCATAATTACATGCGGTTTCAGTCAAAATATTCAAAGTAGCGTGGTAACGTTAAACATTATAGATCCTTAAAAACGAATGTACGAATATACTGTACCAACCAACTTTGCCTCATTTGTAGGGGGTTCTTTATGAGATTGCTGTAAACTTCAATTTGTTGTCGTACTGAATGTTTGGAAACTGGCCTGTTGTTGTAGCCATTTTAGGATGATGCAAGAAGACGTTGCGTTTTATAAAAAAGGGAAATCTAACGTTATAAATTTTGGTTGATAATACTCTGTGCTGTTTTCTTGTAGCTTTGCGTTTCATAATGTGGACTGTCCAAGAATTGCCAAAAGTGGCAGCACTACTGGGGAAGACTATATGAATGTTATTTTGGTAACTAGTTTATCGTTACTTTTTCGTGAAGGGAGATCACATGAACAGAACTGCTTGTAGCCTTTTGATATTGCGAAAAACAATCTAACAATAATAATAAGAAATTCGGAATAACTGCAGTAATTGCATTCAAAGCATATTAGACGACACGAGCAATAAATTATAAAATTCTTTGACAATAATATCCTAATGTGTGAAATATGTTACTGTTTTTACACTTTTATAAAATATCCACGTTTCTGTTAAAGCAGATAATATATTTGGGAAAAAATGTAATTTGAGAAATTAGCTTGCACTAAAAGATTTTGAACAAAAGGTGGTGCTGTTGACCTTTTTTCAAAGCTCAAATGCTCATTTTCATGAACTGCAGTTACAGTACGATGGGTACATAAGCAAAAATCGAATTGTTTCTGTTCCTTTTTTTATAAGATTTACACCGTATTTGTCTTTCTAATACTTAAAATCAATCTCTTTAAAGAATAGTTTAACCACAATTAAAATGTACTCACCATTTGTCCACCGTCCAATTCCAAACGTTTGTGTTTTTATTATGATGAACGCAAAAAAAGCGATATGAAGAAAAACTGAAAGCAATAGCCATTGACAGCTATAATTATATTCCTTGAAAAACAAGTACTTTGGCTATCACTGTCTTATGAATCTTTTTTTTGTGTGTGTGTGTCTATGCAGTTCTGCACTGCACACACACAGTGCTCAGTATATATGAGTACACCCCCAACAAATCTCTCATTTAAATGTATATTTTCTATAAGATGCTTTAAAATATTATATTTGTTCATATATATTAGTTCAGTCAGTACTGAAGCCAAATCTGGAGCTAATCTAACAAAATAACTTGCATTAAGGGGTTAAAAATTAGTAGCCCAAATATATATGTTAGGGAGAAATATTAAATAAAATTTTCAAAAATAGCAAAAATCAAGAGAAACAAAATAAAAACTGTTGAAAGTTTGCATTTTGTAATTATTTTTTGCTATGTTTTGCATGAATTTAAATGTATTATCTTTCCATTTCTAAACATGTTTTGTGACGAAATTATTATTTTAATAAATGTATCTGTTTATTAAATCGTTTCTTTTCAAATGCACTAAAATACATATTTACTGAGACATTGATAAAAATATACAGTCAAAATGGGGTTTACTCGTATGCTGAGCACTGTATCTTTCTTTTTAATGTTGTGTCAGTGCCTTTAGCTAGATGTAGATACTGGATTAAATATGGTCATCACCCATTAGAGCTGCTCTTGTGGATTTACATAACTGAAATGTTTAGCTTTTTCAAGAAACTTTTTGTTACTTAACAAATGCACTTAATCACATAAATGTACACAAATGTTTTTAATTGGCAGTGAGTGTAGAAACTTTCAAGAAGAACCCATTGAACCTTTTTTTTAATACACACAGTACAAATAAATGGTTCTTTAAATAACTATTAGCTGCAAGAAAAGAGCTCCCTGTCAAAACCTTTATTTTGTACACTAAATTAAAAATAATTTCAGTGAAATGAAGTCAACATGCTTTAACACAATTCTGAATAAAATACATTGTTTGATAATGCAGAATGTCCCTCGTACACATCATGTTTTTTTTTTGGACATATTGCGAATTTGATTAAATTTGCGATTTTTATTATTTATTATTTATTTATTCATTTTTTATTTTGCTGTCAAGCTTCTGATCAATACTCCGTATTGCAACTTTTTACTGCTAAAATGCAGTTTGTGTTAAAAAGGGAACTGGAAAGAAAAACCTTAACTTTTTATTTAAATTTGTTTTTAAATTATCAGAAATAAAACCCTCATGTTTCTCTAAAGCAAACAGTAAACACAAATAAAATGACTTTGCTTTTCTCTAAACAAGTTGAACTCAAATTAGGGAGATAGTGTAGCTTATTATACAAACACAAAATAATTATAAAAATGCATAACAATCAGCAAACTAACATCGCTGAAACAAATCTGAATTTGTACTTTGCTGTTGCTTACTATTCGATTAAGCGTTAAAGGAAATACTTTCTTCTGACTTTTTAGGAAGACACTCCTCATATTGCCGCCTGTAGTGCTTTTTTTTTTTTTAAATGCTGGTTGTTGTATTTTCTCGTGCTGTGGCAGCAATTTTTACAAATTGTCTTTTTGTCCAGTGTCTGTGACTTTGAACCCAAAATATTCCCATATGTGGATTTCCTTATTCCCATACAGATGTCTTACTTTTCTCTGATATTAAATCTTGTATTATTGCTTCTGAAGCAGAAAAGGCCATCATCTCATTCGTCTGTGCTTTTCTGTGTTTTTTTTTTATTTTTTTTTTATTGTGGGCTTTCCGCAGATTGGGCAGAACAAAAGTGTGCTAGTTAGACTATCACACACAGACGGCAGTCACTAATTTGGTCTGGGCGGGGGAAATTAAATATTGCATATGTTTTATACCGCAGCCTCTTGTGATTTAGCTAATCGCATTAAACCATGATTTGATTTCGATTAATCCCACAGCCCTAGTTGTAAATATTTATTTTTTCCAGTAGACCCACAGTGGAAATGAACCTGCTCAACACATATGGTACCCCTTTCTTCTATACATTTTAAATTGTCATTGGTTCTAGTGCTTAAAAGATGCCAAGCAACCTTGAAAATTCTTAATTTCAATTACTTAACTTCAATCTCATTGATGGCACTTTGTTCCTGAAGTGGACTTTTGCATCCAGGAGACATATAGTGGTCCTGATTTTGTACTTCAATGCTTTTTGCAAGCTGATGTTGATAGTAGACTCCCAGGTCGAAGTGGCTTTAGTTGTAATATTATGCACCGATTCTGGTACAGTAGGTTTAAGAAGAATCGTTCGGTCCCGTCTTAAATGTATGTAAAACCACAGATGTTGAGTCGTCATGGCGACAATAGATTCTTTTCTCATGGCATCAATACCAGCATTTTACTGTGGACAGCTGATTTACAAATACATTTATATTCCCAGTTTATGCACTTTATATGTAAGGGCATTTTACATTAACAAAATGTTTGTCTATTTAAGATTTAAATGGAATGCAATAGAATAACAATGTCATGTGTGACTTACTAATGAAATTAAACCATTATACAGATAATGAAAAGATATTTTGATTATGAAAAAAGACTTGCATTTTTCTAACTTTATTAAATATAAGAGATATCAAATTAAAACCACCAGTAGGTGGCGGCAGATAGATAATTTTATATCATAGCTGCATCAAAGTAAAAATAAATCCATTATTGAGCAAATAAACTGAATTAATAAGTGAAAAGTCTGCACATATATACTTAATAAATAATAGCTTACTCCAATTCTTTACAACTTTGCAAAAAATAATCATTTTTAAACTCAGAAAGCAGTTCAGTATTGAAAGGGAAACATTTGAAAACATGCATAATAATTTAATGGTCTTAATTCGAAGTATCCCATCCCATTCCTTTAAAGCTGAAAAGAAACTATCGAC
The DNA here is from genome assembly GCF_052040795.2 of Danio rerio. NCBI lineage: Eukaryota > Metazoa > Chordata > Actinopteri > Cypriniformes > Danionidae > Danio > Danio rerio. The sequence continues at coordinate 39,535,169 of NC_141022.1, forward strand.
ACACTCTATAAATGAAAGGTAGAAATTAAGTGATTGTGAAAAGGGCCTATTAAGCTCATCATCCCTCTGTCTCTGTCTCCTCATCACAACTAGTCGTTCTTTTTTATTGTATAACTGTTGGGAAGTTTAACCTATTAAGAATTAATAGGCAAACTCATGAAATTAGATTGAATAAATTGTGTTTGAGTCTAGCAAAGGGTACTCGTATTTTGGTTGGTGTGGGTTTTATCTGCATTATATTCCATTTGTAATGATACCTTCAGTGGGTCCTTAATTTTTTTGACTATAGTCATGCAAATACATACAAAATGGAAAAAAGCATGCTTTTTAAAATAAAAAATAGATAAAATGTGAAAATTAAAATACCATTTCAAATCAAAAACAATATTCAGACACATGGATTCAACATACTGTAGGCAGTTTTAAATATTAAATATAATGCATTAGTATGATCATTTCATAATTATGTTTCTGTAATGTTTTCAACATTTAATTTGAAAAATTGTATGGAATTTTTTTTTGGTGCAGTTGTTTTCATTATAGCTCAGAATTGTTTCATAAGCTCAGAGAAAGTTACCATGATGTATCAGTTTCTGTCTGTGAAAATCTAAATGTAAATATCTACTTTATTTGACTACATGGGCTTCATTTAATAATATATTTGTTCATATGATGTTGTTGTTTTTCCTTTAATAATGTATACAGCAGGGGTGTCCAAACTCGTTCCTGGAGGGCCCTGGTCCTGCAAAGTTTAGCTCCAACTTCCTTCAACACACCTGCCTGGAAGTTTCATACCCAGAAAGAGCTTGATCAGCGTGTTCAGTTGTGTTTAATTGGGGTTGGAACTAAAATATACAGGACACCGGCCCTCCAGGACTAAGTTTGGGCACCCCTGGTATACAGGGTTTCCTCTAAGATTTTTTCAGCTGTGGCGGCAGGCCTTTTACACAGATCTACCACTTATGGCGTTATTTCAATGATAAATGTCATTAGCACAGTACAAGTTGAAATTGCAATTATGTAATACGAGCATGCAAATCTTCTTGCTTGTGCGCCAATTTCCTCTGTTCGTGCACAACTTTTTGCACGCACTCAAATCTACACCGCTCAAGTGCAGATTTTCTCAAACACTGCTGAAGTGGGATTTAGTGCGTTCATGTAACGAGTATGTCTCCAACATTTATTAGATTTGCTATGAATATTTATGAATGTCTCCAATAGACCTTCATAGTGGCATTAATGCATCATGAAGTAAAGTGAAAAGGCTATACTCCAGCAAGATAAAGTCACTGTATGCAGAGCCATAGACCTTTATCTATAAAGTATAATTATGGAAACCGTGTTCATCATAACTGAAAACTACGTGGTGTTTGCTGGCCTCACCTATAGCGCAGCCTTGTCATTCAGCATGTCACCTACGATTACAGAAAAGTTTGCACTGTTATGATTCACGTGCCTCATAATATGTTTGGGTGTAATTCTAACCTGCTATCAAAAAAAATATGCCTGTATGTTTTAAATGCGAAGCTGTAATGTAGCCGTGGTGGGATAAATTTTGGTGTGGCGCTTCGCCATGGAAGAAGGAATGTAGCAGAAACCATGGTATATTAAAAACCAGTGCAATGGCTTTGTTTATAGCACTTTCCAAGTAAACGGTTATTCGCTCTCAAGTTGGACATCGTGACTGGAGCAGTGAATTCGCATTTTGTTTTTATTTATAAAATTATTATAATTTATGATGATTGCAGTGCAGTGGTTGCTTCTCTCTTTTTATTATTTTTCTATTATTGTACTTTTTATTTATTTATTTATTTATTTTTATCCCTTATAGTTAAACCTGTGATAAAGCAAACATCATGTACTCATATGTTATTTGTTTTAGCTTAACAGTAGAAAAAAAAATATTGGTATCTGAATTGGCCAAAATTAATATTATTATTATGGTTTTTTTTTTTTTTTTTTAAGAAAAATCAAGATCCGTAAATAATCCCCATATACACTTTGGGCATGTTGGTGCACTTACTGTAGCTGTGTCAAATGAAACTGGCTGCAGAGTCTTCCAGATATGAATGTCAGGGTTGAGATTTGAGCTGTTATTGTTGCTCATTCATTCTTGAAATTCCTCATCCATGTTGAAGAAAGATCTCCTCTGGAAACCAAACTAATGCATCTTGCAAAATTGCTTGCTTGCAGACACTAAAATACTCAACACAGAATCACAACATAAGCTGAGCACTTACCATTTCACATTGAAATATGCTTACATTTCAAATGCTGAGTCCCTCTGAGATGGTACATACAGTAGAAGGGTTTTTGTACAGTGAATGTGCGTTTCCTGTTACTGTGGGCCTCAAAGCACAAAAGTAAAGAGCAGAGTCCGTAACGGCTGCAGACGACATCTCTAGACGAACACGTTTTTGTGCTTTGTGAAGTTGGACTGACAGGCGTGGATGAGGTGGAATGGCATTTGTCACGTATTCAGAGGCTTCATCAATCATAATGAGAAACTCCAGTCTTGATCCAATTTTTTGTTTGAACCAGTACAAGCTGTCAATGGAGCCTTCATATGTGCATGAGAGTGTTATATTTGAATCCTCCATTAACTGTGCGGTGTCGTTATCTGGTTTAATTTTATCCCCAGTTGTTTCACCTGTAATGACATAGATTTAGCAAATATTACTTGACATCCAAAGAAAAAAAAAATAGGATATTGTGGGCTTTTTTTCATAAGAACAAACAGTAAAAGCAACTAAAGCCAGTTTCTTACCCAAGTAATTGAAAAGCATGAACAGACAGGGCAACAGCATAGTTTTTGTGTAGATTTTGTCAAGAGCATTGATCTTCTCTGGTCTTTTGAGACATTGTGATGATGTTCTCTTTGGCAGTGACTTTCCTGTGTTAGCTCCACCCACTTATTTCTTAAAAGCTTCCCACAGGCATCAGAAGTTCTCTCTTTTCCTTCGCAAAGTTAAAATTAATTTTGAAATAGTCGGCCTATGGTTAATTAGGAATGTGTATATATATTTTTTTATATAAAGTGCATGCTGATAGTCCTATAGTTGAAATATAGCGAAGTTAACTTCACATCTGCCTTTTTAGAATGCCTTTTGTAAGCTAGAAAAAACTGTGTGTTTATTGGTTGCAAATGCAGTGAAACTAATCAGAACCTGCAATTCTGTGTTCATAGTTATTCAACAACTTGAGATAATAATGTATTACATTTTATCCAAGTTTATAGTCAGTTTTGGCCTATTGTAATATGAATGTCGCAGGTTCAATTTAGGTCCCGGCAGTTGTCGGTGTGTGCGCATGTTTTTGTAAATTGTCTATTTATCTATAAAATATATTTGTGGTATTTTTTGCAATAAGTCATTTTGATGACAGTTTCTATGTGTCCACTCAGAGACCAAAAAAACTCCTGTGTCTTTGAAGTAAAGTCTAAATATTTTATTTTATCCTATTTTTATATTTTACACACTTCAACCCTCCTCCTGGATACATACAATCTTGCAGAGCTCAACCATATTTGACCATATTAACCAATTTAACACCTGAAGCAGCTGATTAATGTTTTAGGGAGGATCATATAAAATACACAAGGATGTCTGCTGAGGCATGTAATAAATATTGCGGGACAGTGGATAGAGTTCGAGACCTCAAGCATACATTGAAATGTTATTTCTGTCTCATTCATATGGGCCGCCCTCTCTCTCTCGTAATTTCCATATATACTTAACCGAAGAAGACGTAAACTACGGTCATCACTGCATGAGAATTAGGATTATAGAAACGGATAAATAGATCAAACATGAAAAGAATAAACAAACAATTGTGGCAATATCTAGATTATTTGGATTCTTCAAGTTATCTGGAGTTTTTTATTAAAGTATTAAAGTATATTTATAGTGCAATGCTAACTGACATAGCCTTTGAAATAACGGCATGATTTCTTCTTTATTTTGTGATATTAAACAATGCCTGGTCATCATTTTCAATTTATTCACTTGACTGATGTTTTAAAGTGAATTTAGAGTAATGTTGTCATAATATGTAAATCTGTGTTTGTAAACGGGCTCAACTATTGCATTTGTATTACTGTAATATATGATTGCACAGACCAACTATAAGTTTCATCGTTATTAATTCATATTTTTACCATGTTGCAATAAAATTTTTACATTTTTAAAAATTAATTTTATTAATTTATTTAAATTTTAAATAACGATAAAAGATCAAAAATAAGCAACTGGAATAACTACAGCAGTCTCCAACGCCAATGTCATATGAAGCATGAGATTGCGATGACGTGTGCAGTGCTGTAGTGGTCTCCCATTTTTTTAGGGAGAAAATTTTGAAGTCCTTCCCTTTCACACTCTGCTTTAAGGGCCAAGGGCAAGGGGTACAGAAATAAAATTAGAATTGGTTCTAGGTCTTTAGTTAGGGTAGGGTAATATAAAAAAAATAATGGACATTTGTGGAATGTTTCTACAATTTACAAAAGCAAACTTGTCTCAGTGTGGTCTCACTTTTCACTCAGTGCAATTTGATGGGCTGAAAACGGGTTCAATTTAAGTAGAAAATTCATAGTTGAGAATATTCAAGAACGTCAGTTTAAGAACTGCTAAAAATGTCATATTACTGCATTTAGTGAATCGCTTTTTTAAAATTGAGTATCACTAAGGATTTGTTATTGTACTGAATTTCTCCTTTAGTTTTTGTACAGTGTAGTTGTGTTTCCTGTCATTGTGGGCTCCAGGGCACAGTAGTACACAGCCGAGTCTGACACTGCAGCAGAGGAGATCTCCAGATCCACACGTTTCTCACTGAGGTTGATGGACATATGTGGCTGAGGTGGAGAAGCTTTAATTGTAGTTTTAGTAGACCTCACAATCAGCAGCAGAAACTCTGGTCTTGATCCAGGCGTCTGTCGGTACCAGAGGAGCCTGTAAGGTGATGTATTAAATGTACAAGACAGAGTGATGTTGCTTCCTTCAGTTAAAACTACAGATGTTCTCGCTGGTGTGATGACATTCCCATTTACTACACCTGCAAAGGCATTAAAGAATGTTATTACTTGATCAGTTATGCTTAGAATAAAGTTTTTTATTTATAATAGTGATGTTCTTTAATACTGTGTAAAATATTTGATAAACACCACTTATAGTAACTGATAAAACATATTTTGTTGGAATGTGGAAGTTTTAATACCATTAGACAATTTTAAAAAGGTACCACCAGGAAGAATCTTAAATTATTTATCAAAAATTTTACTGAAAAATTATATTTAACTTTTAATATATTTTGTGTGAATGTTTTTATTTATATCCTGCATATTTGTCTAAGTAACTTTTTTAAATGGTAATACGAATTTGATTTTATCATGTAATACTTTATATACATCCATTTCGCCACAAAATAGCCATACGAAAATAAATAATAAATAAATAACTTACAGTAACTGAGGATAAAGATGAAAAATAATGAGATGAGTAACATGTTTCTGTAGTTTGAGTTCAGCCTTCAAATGTCTGTATGAAGGAAAGTCAGTGTTGACTTGATTTCTTCTGCTGAAGATGGCAAAGCCTCAAGCTCCTCCCACAGATTTCCTTTCTCATCAGATCATACAGGTACAAACAGAATATGAATAAGCTTTTTAGTCTAAAATGGTCCGTCTGATTTATCAAATCTTAGTACTGCGGAATTGTGCAGATATTGAATGTTTCAAGCATTAGTTTACCTCTCGTATCTGTATTATGAGATCTTGCTAAGGGCTAATGTCTCAGAGAATCAGCAAGCACTAGCTACTGTAGATATGTTTACAACTTTTAACATTAGAAGTACTAGCTTTTAGAAATAAAGTGTTAACTTTTACAAGTTCAGGCTTTAACCTCTGCATTGTGCATCATAATCAAAATCATTCAGTTTTTGTTGAGTGTTTCTGTGTTTCCTGTCACTGTGGGCTCCAGGGCACAGTAGTAAAGAGCAGAATCCTGCATCTCTGTATGAAATATGCTCAAATTCATACGTTTGATTTCTTTTTCAGCCACAGCGAGCAGACGAAGCCTGGAGTAAGACTGATTGTTGCTCTCAGTGTGAAAAATTATGTTCTCTGGTTTAGATCCGGGATACTGTTGATACCACTGCAAATTGCGAATATTGCCATTGTATTTGCAGGAAAGTGTGGCATTTTTTTCCAGCCAAAACAATCCGTTCTGTGGACAGTGATGATATCACTTCCTCACCAGCATTCCCTAATAAAAATATAAATAAACCAAAATGTGTTTATAAACCATATAAAGAGTTGATTTATAAGTGCTTCTAAAAAGCTGTGCTATTCTCCCATAGATCACTCACCTTTAAAAAGAGTAAATAATAGGAGCACCATGGACAACATCATCAACACAAGACTAAAAGGCCTTTAGAGTTGTGAATTAGTTTCCTCCTCACTGACTCTGTTTACATGTGCACTCTGTTTTGAGAGAACTGAAATGTGAGCTCCACCTTCTGGCAAAACTTCTGCTTAACCGAGGCTGTCTGGTGTACTGTATATTGTAAACAATTATTTGTTTTGTTAAATTTTTACTAAAACCACCAAAATTATTGTACAGTAACAGGATAAACCAATTTGACATGTCTACAAATATAACCATATATATTATTATTTAATGTCATTATGTTCATGTATCTCGACCTTAATGAGTTCTACTGCCGGTTTGAGAAAACCCCCCCACACCCACTCTGAAATGCTCTTCACGCCATCATAAACACATTTTTAACACCAGCCTGTTTAAAATCCTGTGCTGACCAACTGCCCCCCATCTTCACCCTGATCTTTAACAGATCACTGGAGCTTTGTGAAGTGCCCTTCAGCCTTAAACACTCCCATCATCATCCCCATCCCAAAGAAGCCCAAACTTACAGGACTAAATGACTACAGACTGGTGATGCTAACATCTGTGGTCATTAAGTTTTTTGAAAAACTGGTGCTGGCCCACCTGAAGGACATCACTGCACCCTCACTGGACTCTCTTCAGTTTGCCTACAGAGCAAACAGGTCTGTGGATGATACAGTCAATATGAGACTGCATTGTGTTCTGCAACACCTAGACAGACCAGGCACCTATGTGAAGATTTTGTTTGTTGACATCAGCTCGGCTCTTAACACTATCATCCTGCCAAAATTAACTCTCCTCTCCGTGCCCACCTCTGTCTGTCAGTGCATCAACAGCTTCCTAACGGACAGGCAGCAGCTGGTGAAGCTGGAAAAATTCACATCCTGTACCCGCGCAATCAGCACTGGCACCCCCAGAAGTGTGTCCTCTCCTTACTGCTCTTCTCCCTGTACATAAATGACTGCACTTCAAAGGACTCCTCTGTCAAGCTCCTAAAGTTTGCAGATGACACCACATTAATCTGCCTCATTCAGGACAGTGATGAGTCTGCTTACCGACAGGAGATTAAGGAGCTGGCTCCCTGTTGCAGTCACAACAACCTGGAGCTTAACATGCTCAAAACAGTGGAGATGATAGTGGACTTCAGGAGAAACCCCCTTGCTCTCCCCCCACTAAGCATCATGGACAGCATTGTGGGAGTAGTGGAGTCACTGAAGTTGGACACTCACATTGACTCCATTATCAAAAAAGCTCAGCAAAGGCTGTACTTTCTTCGTCAACTGAGGAAGTTCAACCTCCCAAAGGAGCTGCTGAAAGTAAAGTTCTACATCTCCATCATCGAATAAGTCCTCTGTACGTCAATAACTGTCTGGTTTAGCTCAGCTACCAAATCTGACCTTCGAAGACTACATCGAATAGTTCGGACTTCTTAGCAAATCATTGGTACAACTCTTCCTAATCACCAATATCTGTACTTATCCAGAGCGAGCAGAAGGGCAGCCAAAATCACTCTGGACTTCTCACACCCAGCACACTGCCTCTTTAAACTGTTACCTTCTGTAAGACGCTACGGAACACTGCGTACCAGAACAGCACAACACAGAAACAGTTTCTTCCCTCAGGCAATCTATCTCCTAAAGACTTGATGATGATGATGATGATAATTGTGTAACCGACATCACTACTTACACTTTTTATACACACATACACTTATTTAACAACACACTTTACCTGCAAATTTGCACATAACAGCTGCACATATAATGTATATAGTAATATACCTGTAATTACACTTGTCAATTTGGATATTTGCATTTACTACTTGCTTCTATTTTTCAAATATATTTATTATCTGTTTTTGTCCTGTCTCTGTAATTCTATTGCACTGTAGGAGCTCTGTCACGAAAACAAATTCCTCATATGTGTGAACATGCATGGCAATAAAGCTCTTTCTGATTCTGATATCTTAAAGAAATGTAAATGTTTGCATGACATGACAAACTTTTAAAAGTTTATTTTTAAATGTTTCATATTCTGACATAAGTATAATTGCTCTTGCAGTTTTTGTACAGTGTAGTTGTGTTTCCTGTCACTGTGGGCACCAGGGCACAAAAGTACACAGCTGAGTCTGTCAATTGTGTAGAAGTGATGGTCAGATTCATGTGTTTGACTGCTTTATCAGATGCAGCGGTCATGCGGCCCTCAGTTTGTGGTTTGTTCTCAAAGTAAAGAAATATATTTTCAGGTTTAGATCCGGGAAACTGATGGTACCACTGCAAATTCTGAACACTTCCAGAGTAGCTGCAGATCAGTGTAACAACATCTCCTTCCAGAACATGTTTCTCTTTGAAGAGTGGTCTGATCACTTCTTCACCAGCATTCTCTGTTTAAAGCAAACAATGATTTATTATTATTTATCAAGATGATCTTAATGTTAGATTGTCAAACAGTATAAATAATGTCCACTGTAATGACTAATTACTCACCTTTTAGAAGATAAAATATAGTCAATACCAAGAGCAACATCATCACCAATACGAGACCGTGACTTTGAGAGTCAAAACTTTCACTCCAAGAGTATAACTGACTCAATGAGTCTCTGCTCTGTATTTAAACAGTTGAACTAGTTGTTCTTGATTGTTCCTAGAGCTCCACCTCCTGGCAGAATGCATGTGAGATCACATTTACTACAACACCTCAGTATTAAACAAGCAAAAAGACCCTTTTTGTTACTAGTTAGGGCTGCACGATATTGGGAAAATCTGACATTGTGATATTTTGTTTTGCTGTTATATATATTGCGATATGAATGTAATTTTACCAGATAATTTAAACACACAGAGACTATGTCTCTCGGCTGGCCTGGGAACGCCTCTGGATCTCCCCGGAGGAGCTGAAGGAAATGTCTGGGGAAAGGGAAGTCTGGGGTTCAGAAGATAAATGAATAAATGATTTAAACACCTCTAGTTGGAAAGATTTCATTAACTAGATCAACTGGGGTCATCAAGCCATGTTCTATGCAGTGCATCTGCATAAAATATAATAAATTACTAGCATAATTAAAAACTATAGAGCAAAAATAAGAGCAATTCTAGCGTTATGGATGTGACATTTGCAGTAAAATCTCAAAACATCAATTCACAGAGAAAGTCTATGTTGACATTATATTGAAACATCTGTTTATATTTTCCTAAACAGAGGTGCGGGAGAAGAAAAATATATCAATCTGTAAGGATTTTTTCTATTTTAAAAAAGGGAAATAAACATGCGTTATGGATGTGACCAAAAAGTTAACGAGTTTACAGTATACAATATACTTTGTAGAAATTCTGTAAATTAAACTGTGCAACCTAAAATAAACAATGCTCATCTAAAGGATAGTAGTTGGCTCACTATAGAACAAAAACAATTAGTTTTATGTTATTTGACATTTTTCGCATTTGAGGAAAAATATATTATGGATGAGACCGATGTTAAATTGGCATTTGTGATTTTGATAAATCAAATATGATTGCTTGAAAACATTAACGGAGACATATTTGTAAAAGCACTGTACAATACTCGCTTGCACAAAAACGCAGAAACCCTTTTGGTTTTTTTTTCATGGCAAGGTTGACATTTACATGAAATTGCTTAAAAGTGAATTAAACAGTGCTTTATGGTTTTCTGGGGAGTCTAACAGTATTGAAATATAGAAATTGAACAATCAAACAAAATAAACATGGTCAACATTGTATAAATAATATTATACATTAATATAAAATAATATTTAATAATATCTCTATTTTTTAAAATCCTTAATAAATAATCAAATCCTGCGTTTGACTGTTGCAGAAACACATATTGCGATATCCATGCTCAAACGATATATTGTTCAGCCCTATTATTGCTAATATATTTTTTTGTACTTTAACCATCAACCTGTGTAGTTTAACTTGTTAATAAAACACGTTTTACCACGTTTGTGAATGATTTTAGTTATACGATTCAATTGATTGCCCAATTTGATTACTAAATGCAAAATATTAATGAGTTATATTCATTTAAATAAAGTTATCAGGATTAACATGTTCTTTCTCTATACATATAAGCAGCTCTCTAGTTAATTTAGGATTTCCCCCTTTATTTGTGTTGTCAATTTTGTATAATTGATACCAAAACAGTATCCTGTTGTGCACAAGCAACAAGCAATTGTTGTACAACCTGATGCCTTACTATGTTTGGTTAAATTAACTTCAAAGGAATATTTTTTTTCTCTTCAGCCTGTTGATTCACGTCATTCTGTATTCTTCAATTTGTTTTAAAGTTTGTTTTATTCTTTTATTTATAATCATTCTGTTTTTGTTGAGTGTTTCTGTGTTTCCTGTCACTGTGGGCTGCAGGGCACAGTAGTAAAGAGCAGAATCCTCCATCTCTGTATGAAATATGCTCAAATTCATACGTTTCATTCCTTTCTCAGCCACAGCGAGCAGACGAAGCCTGGAGTCTGACTGCTTGTTGCTCTCAGTGTGATAAATGATATTCTCAGGTTTGGATCCGGGATACTGTCGATACCACTGCAAATTGTAAACATTGCCATTGTATTTGCAGGAAAGTGTGGCATTTTTTCCAGCCAAAACAAACTGTTCTGTGGACAGTGATGATATCACTTCCTCACCAGCATCCCCTATTAAAAAAGAAAGCAATCATTAAAAAATTACATTTTATAAACTATATATAAGCAGTTGATTTATATGCGTCTTAATTTAGATGTTATATTTCTATAGATCACTCACCTTTAAAAAGAGTAAATATCAGGAGGACCAGGAACAACATCATCAACACAAGACTAAAAGGTCTTTAGAGTTGAGAGTTAGTTTCCTCCTCACTGACTGTTTATATGTGCTCTCTGTTTTGAGAGAACTGAAATGTGAGCTCCACCTTCTGGCAAAACCTCTGCTTAACGGAGGCTGTCTGATGTTGTAAAAACCTATTTATTTATATTGAGTTTGCCTTAAATCTACCTAAATTATTCTACAGCAATACCATACACTAATTTGTTGTCTATCTAGTACTAGTTGTATTCACTTTATATTTTTAGTTTTAACTTTATCATCTTCTGTCGTAAATATAATTGCTCTTGCAGTTTTTGTACAGTGTAGTTGTGTTTCCTGTCACTGTGGGCTGCAGGGCACAGTAGTACACAGCAGAGTCTGTAATTTCTGCAGAACTGATGGTCAGATTCATGTGTTTGACTGCTTTATCAGATGCAGCAGTCATGCGGTTCTTAGTTGTAGGCATGTTCTCAAAGTAAAGAAATATATTTTCAGGTTTAGATCCGGGAAACTGATGGTACCACTGCAAATTCTGAACACTTCCAGAGTAGCTGCAGATCAGTGTAACAACATCTCCTTCCAGAACATGTTTCTCTTTAAAGAGTGGTCTGATCACTTCTTCACCAGCATTCTCTGTTTAAAGCAAACAATGATTTATTATTATTTATCAAGATGATCTCGATATTAAATTGTCAAACAGTATAAATAATGTCCACTGTAATGACTAATTACTCACCTTTTAGAAGATAAAATATAGTCAATACCAGGAGCAACATCATCACCAATACGAGACCGTGACTTTGAGAGTCAAAACTTTCACTCCAAGAGTATAACTGACTCAATGAGTCTCTGCTCTGTATTTAAACAGTTGAACTAGTTGTTCTTGATTGTTCCTAGAGCTCCACCTCCTGGCAGAATGCAAGTAAGATCACATTTACTTCAATACTTCATTATTATCAGATGCAGCAAAAAAAAAAAAAAACGGTTACTTTTTTTGTACTTGACCATCGGTTTGTTTAGTTTAACTTGTTAATAAAATATGTTCCAGCAAGCTTGTGAATGTGACTGTTCTTAGTTATAAAATTCAATAGAGTTATTGAAAACCGTAATACCAATTTTTTTTTACAGTTTGATTATTTAATAAAGGACATGCTTAATATTTCTGCAAAATATTAAGTAAGAGTTGTGGTCGGTTAAAGAAAGTTATCAGGATTAACCTGCTCTTTCTATCAACAGAAGGAACTCTTTTTTTATTTTATTTTTTTATTTTTATTTCAAGAGTTCACATTTAGCTGATGATTGATTTATAAAGCGTTTGGCATGCTGTCCTAGTAGAGAGCCCAGAGCTCATCAGATCCTCGAGCCCAGGGCTCCCTTCCATTTGCAGGGTGAGTTTGAGCTCAGGTAGATCTCGGGAACTTCCCTGCTGTTTAGAGCTAATGACTAAATAGGAATCACTACGAAGAGATAACTGCTGACTTGGAGCACATATGGTGCCAATTTGGATTAGTAATTTAACTTATGTCGCTTGCCTTTAGATGGTGGGAGGAAACTGGGGGGCCCGGGGGAAGCTCACGTGAGCATGGCTAGAACATTTAAACTCTGTTTTTTTTTTTTTTTATAGTGAGTTAAGAATCATCAGATTGGTGAATCATGCAATAATGCAGGACTAGCCATGGCCAATAGCATGTGATCCTCTTGAAATTAGTTTGTATATAAACTTTACTTATAATTTCCTTCTTAAATTGTGTTGTCAATTATGTATATTTGATACCAACATATCATGTGTACAGGCAGTCATTTTATACAGTAATCTGATGTCAAACTCTTATCTGATTGTGAATAAATTAGTTTCAAAGGAAGTTTTTTTTTTTCATACTATTATCTTTAATTTATTTGAACGTCCCCCCCCCCCCCAATGACCTTAAAAGAAACTGCCTTTCTGTACAGTGAAACATCAGTTTAAAATATTTTTTGAAGCTACACTAACTTGACACCTGTGCTTTATCTACCTCTTTCTCCAAGCCGTCTGTTAGGCCTACACATTCACACAAGGTTCTTGAAAGTGGAAAAAGATCTTTCAGATTACTCAATTGTTCCCTGTACTAAATTATAATAATAATAGTAATAAAAAAAAAAAATATATATATATATATATATATATATATATATATATTTTTTTTTTTATATATGTGGATGACTTTTTTTAATCGCATAAAGATCTTTTTTTTTTCCACTTTCAAGAACTTTTTTTGGTAATAAAAATGACCCTGGATGGATCTTTTAAGAGGCTTTTATTTTTAAGAGTTTGGATTTTCTAGGTTTAGTTAACGACATATTTACTTTACACTGCTTTTTTATGAGTTTAACACGCCATTATGTTGTAGGCTTATCAATATTATATTTTTCACACCCCTGTATATAACATGGAATAAAGCAAGCTGGTTACTTTACATGCCTATTGGACCGTAACTTTGTCTTTGTCAAAAACAGTAGCCAAAAAATAAACTGAACTACAAATGAACAATAATAAACGTCAATAATAAAAGTCAATGGGGCTCTAATGTTTTATGAAATTAAATAAGATGGAGAAACACAACACTATACAGCAAAGAAAGAAAAGACTGAGACACTGCATGAAGATCCCCCTTTTTACTATAGAAATATGATTTATGCAAGAAACAGGTTTTTGTAGAGTGTAGACCACTTTCCTGTCACTGTGGGCTGCAGGGCACAGTAGTAAACGGCAGAATCTGATACAGCAGCGAATGAGAGGATCAGATTTACACGTTTGTTGTTCTGAAGTTGGATGGACATATGTGGGTGAGGTTGTTCAGCTTTGGTGACGTACTTTGAAGATTCATCTATCAGCAGCAGAAACTCTGGTCTTGATCCAGGTGTCTGTCGGTACCAGTGGAGACTGTAGGCTGATTCATCATATGTGCAGGACAGAGTGATGCTGCTTCCGTCAGTTACAACTACTGATGTTTGCTCTGGTCTAATAATATCACCATTAGAGTCACCTGGAAAGAAAATGCAAGGGATTTGTTTAGACTAGATAAAATGAATTGTATTTTTTAGAGATATTTCTGGAATGTGGTGTGAAGTGTGTTGGACTAAAAGTACTTACAGTAGCTGAAGATCAAATGGATGAAAACCAACGTAATGAGTAACATCTTGCTTTAGTTTGAGTTGTCTTTCTGTGGCTTCTTTCAGTGTCTGTGTGAAGGAAAGTCAGTGTTGTCTTTTTGATTTCTGCTGAAGATAAAACATCAAGCTCCTCCCACTCATTGCCCCATTCTTATCCATACAGGTACATACAGATTATGAATAAGCTTTTAGTTTACAAACTAAAAATGGTCTGTTGGTTCTATAAGATACAATGCTATATCAAAATTGCACTGGAATCATGTAGATTTTGAATGTTTCAAGCATTAGTTTGTCTCTCATATCTGTATTATGAGGTAACGTTATTGCAATGGCTGATATTTTAGAGAATCAAGACACTAGACCCGTCACCATATCTTTTTTTGTTGTACTATATAATGCACTGAAATATATTGTAATAAACGATATAAGTCCATTTTATCCCACTCATTATATAATGCCAGAATGACAATATAATAGTTTCATAATGCAAGTACACTCTTCCAAAGAACACAATATTTTATAGTTAAAAAATGTTCATTTTAATAATAGTCATTTTAACGATTTAATAATTGGTCATTGAAATCAAAATGTGAAAATGTATATCTTAAACAAATAAATAATAATAAATGTTAACAAAAAAGTGCAAGGTATAATAAGTAAACAAGGCTGCGATATCTGCTACCAGATCTATTTTCAGTTGTCAGAGAGCCACAAAAATATACTATTGTTAATACTGTAGTGTTTTTATCTTTTTTTTTTTTAAACTGACAACTCCAATAGAAATAAAGGTGATACACAATCAGCTAAAATGTTGCAGGAATTGGTTTATGCATGGGCGATAATATTTTGCATCACCAAAAATGTTTGAGGTTGTGTCCATGTTTTGTGCGATAAGTCGCTATATTGAATATTGTGACAGGCCTATTAGGCACAGTTTTAGATTTGATAAAAATATGCAGAAGTTCATTGTCCACTAGAGAGTGAGCTTTAAACTCTGCATTGTGCATCCTGATCCACATCATTCAATTTTTGTTGAGTGTTTCTGTGTTTCCTGTCACTGTGGGCTCCAGGGCACAGTAGTAAAGAGCAGAATCCTCCATCTCTGTATGAAATATGCTCAAATTCATACGTTTCATTCCTTTCTCAGTCACAGCGAGCAGACGAAGCCTGGAGTCTGACTGCTTGTTGCTCTCAGTGTGATAAATGATATTCTCAGGTTTGGATCCGGGATACTGTCGATACCACTGCAAGCTGTAAACATTGCCATTGTATTTGCAGGAAAGTGTGGCATTTTTTCCGGCCAAAACAATCTGTTCTGTGGACAGTGATGATATCACTTCCTCACCAGCAGTCTCTATTAAAAAAAGCAATCATTAAGAAAATTACATTTTATAAATCATATATAAACAGTGGATTTATATGTGCTTTGAAAAGGTGGTTATATTTCTGTTGATCACTCACCTTTTAAAAGAGTAAATATCAGGAGGGCCAGGAACAACATCATCAACACGAGACTAAAAAGCCTTTTAGAGTTTCCTCCTCTCTGACTCTGTTTATATGTGCACCCCATTTTAAGAAAACTGAAATGTGAGCTCCACCTTCTGGCAATACCTCTGCTTAACAGGGACTGTCTGATGTTGTAAATTGTACAAAATTATTTGTATTGAATTTAACTTAAAAATACCTAAAGTACTATACCGCAATACAATAAATCAATTTGTTGTCTGTCTAGTCCTAGTTTAGTGTTCACTTTGTTTAGTTTTAACTGAGTTATCTTCTGTCATTCTTTCATTAATTTTCTTTTCAGCTAGTCCCTTTATTAATCTGGGGTCGCAACAGCGGATTGAACCGCCAACTTATCCAGCATATGTTTTACACAGTGGATGCCCTTCCAGCTGCAACCCATCGCTGGAAAACATCCATCCTTACAAACTCATTCACACACATACACTATGGATAATTTAGCTTACCCAATTCACCTGTACCATATGGGTTTGGACTGTGGGTACCCGAAGGAAACCCACGCAAACATAGGGAGAACATGCAAACTCCACACAGAAATGCCAACTGACCCAGCCGGGGCTTGAACCCGCAATCTTTATGCTGTGTGTTGATTGTGCTACCCACTGCACCACCATGCTGCCATCATCTTCTGTCATAAACTGCTCTTGCAGTTTTTGTTCAGTGTAGTTGTGTTTCCTGTCACTGTGGGCTGCAGGGCACAGTAGTACACAGCAGAGTCTGTCAGTTGTGTAGAACTGATGGTCAGATTCATGTGTTTGACTGCTTTATCAGATGCAGCCGTCATGCGGCCCTCAGTTTGTGGCTTGTTCTCAAAGTAAAGAAATATATTTTCAGGTTTAGATCCGGGAAACTGATGGTACCACTGCAAATTCAGAACATTTCCAGAGTAGCTGCAGATCAGTGTAACAACATCTCCTTCCAGAACATGTTTCTCTTTGAAGAGTGGTCTTATCACTTCTTCACCAGCATTCTCTGTTAATAATAATAATAATAGTAATAATTGCTGAAAATTAATAATAATAGTAATAATAATAGTAATTGACCAATTTAGATTGCCAAGAGGAAAAAATAATGAATTTCTCACCTCTTAGAAGAGAAATTGTAATAAATACCAGGAGCATCAACATCATGCATCAGACAGGGACGTTGAGAGTAAAAATGCTGTTCACTCCTGAACACGGGAACTAAAACTCGTAGAGCTCCACCTTCTGGCAAAATGAAACAAAGAATCCAGAATATCATGGCTGCAGTGTAATAAATGCATCTGGAATTACAAATAGAAGCACTCTCTCTCTCTCTCTCTCTCTCTCTCTCTCTCTCTCTCTCTCTCTCTCTCTCTCTCTCTCTCTCTCTCTCTCTCTCTCTCTCTCTCTCGCTCTCGCTCTTTTCTGGCAATGTTTAAAAAGTTTGTTGTAGCATGTTGGTTTTAATAAAAAGAAAAATGTTGTGGGATATTTTTGACTGGAATATTGAAAAAGAATGCAGTAAGCCCTCCATGATGTTTCTGTCATGATCTGGTAAACAAATATCCAGTCCTCTTATTCTGCAATGTAGCAATAAGCTCTTTTTGGTAATTGTTTAGGACTTCCTATTCATTTGGCCATAGTGCAATTGACTAATAATAATAATTATTAGTATAAAGAATAAACTGCAGACAAGGTCAAAATACTTGCTGCATATATAATTTTGTTCATGACATCAGGCAGCATAACAGTTTTTTTTATTAATGGCTAAAAAAAACTATAGCACGTGAATGAGAGTGCAAATCTCGGGAGAAATTAGGGACAATGGCTGCGTTTGCATTAATAAACAGGGTCAATATAATGTAGGGCTGCAAAATAAATCATTTCAGCATTGATACTGAAAATGTGTGTCTGCAATAGTTACATTGCAGGATATGCAGTGTTGAGTTGGGATTATAGTTGATCAGCACAACAGATAGAGAATAGATGAGATTTGTGGAGTATTTGCAAAGTATAACCATAACAGTGAAACTTTATAATTTGCATGCATTGTAAAGGCATTTCAAGAGAGTTTAAGGTAAGGCTGCACAATATATTGTTTTAGCAAAATGCTAGAATGACAATATAATAACATCACAATGCTAGTACGCCTTTCCAAAGAACACATTTCAGGGCTCGAAAATTAAACTTTTTGCTTGGTAGCACCGGTGCTCCTAACTTTAAAAATCTAGGCGCATCAGCCAAAATTTAGTCGCACCCACCAATTATGAGCACCAGTACTACAAGTTTTATACAAACATATTTATTGTATTTGAACGTTATATGCAAGCGTGAGGAAAATGTCTCCGAAATCCCGTTATCACAAGAAAATACATTTTTATAACATAACTGAGTGACCAAAGCACACACGGAGCGCTCACCGGCCCTGCACACACTGCTTGAATTAATCTGTTAACGGTATAACTGTGCTGTTCTCATGGGTGCTGTCTGATATTGTACTGATGCTTTTGACATATATTGTACCTTATTATATGCATTTATGTTAATAGCAATACCGGTCATTTTAGGAGTAGCGATATTAGTTTAGTTAGTGTAAGCCCGTTTGTGATGGTGTTCGTAGTGTTAAATTTGACATATATCTGCCCCTTGAACGGCGGACAGCATCTGGCGGTTATATGAAGGATTAAACAGAAGCTCTCGTGCTAGATGTGGCAAACAGTTACCTGAAAACTCCATCCCACAGACTTTTCATAGTGGACTTGAAGCCAATGGAAGTCTTTTATCCACTCTTAGAAAAGTGTAGATGGTGGATTAACATTCGGCACATGATCACTAGTAAGCTGTGTCATTATTTGTTACTGTAGATGCCATGGTTTCTAAAACAAATTCTGTCAGTGTTATCTTCATTCTCATCTTCAGCGCTTTACTTTTTTTCATGGTAGCAGCTCTCTCTGTCATCCCAAGCCAGAAGGCACTGATTGATTGACAGCTGATATTAACCAATCATTTGCGTTCAGTGCTTGAGCAGTGGTGGGCCAATAAAAAGAGTGCGAAGGCGGGGCAAGCGTTACGGACTTGGATTTGTTTACTGCAGCAAGTTGTCATGACAACAGTTTTAATCCATTCCAGAGCGCTGCGTTTCACCTTTCAAGTGCAGACAAAGAGCTTAGAGATGCATTCTGCGTGAATGTCTTCCGAATCTGCGCATGTGGTGAACATTTTGCAGTAAAAACTGGTCGCACATAACAATTTTAAGCACTCGCAGAAATGCTCCCAAATATATTTTAAGGTCACATAGATAGAATTTCGGGCGCATATGCGACCAAAATGGTCGCAATTTCGAGCCCTGCATTTTATTCTTAAGAATATTTAATTTAATTATAGTCAGTTTAACGATTTAAAAATAAAGCATTGAAATCAAAATGTTAAAACGCAAATTCTAAATAAATAACAATAATAATATTATAGTAACGTAATTTATAATAAATACTATAGTGTTTATATATATATATATATATATATATATATATATATATATATATATATATATATATATATATATATATATATATATATATATATATATATAAAATGCATCACCAAAAATGATAAAAGTCAATATATTGATTATTGTGACAGGCCAATAATGTTGAGACTGTATTATAATTAATCATTTATGTGAGTTTTTGAGACCTGTGACTGTATGAGGATTTTAAAAACATTCAGGATTACTCTATTACTGTACATACTGTACCTGAATACAGAGTCCTCTGAAAACATAAAACACACATTTATTTATTTATTTTTCTTTATTGCTTTTTCTGTGCTTGTAAATTTTTAGTTTATTATATTTTATGCTGATGCATTCCCCTATAGAACCATATCAATCAATCTTAAATGATCATTTTTTTCTAAATCGCACTAATTAAGTCATCTGCTGAAATTGTACTCGTATTGCAATATATATTTCAGAAAACAGAAGGACAATGTCAGATTTTTCAATATCATACATACAGGCATTCACACGCAAAAAATGTACATTATGTAACTTTAATGAATAATTGTACTGAATCCATAAAAATGACATTTTTACAGATTATTTTACATTTCATTATTTAAGTTACAAAAACTACAGAAAACCATAAAGCACTGTTTAGTTAGCCTTTTCCATTGCTCTAGTGTAATTATTTTTGCTTGCAATTTATTTATTATTTGTAAATAATTCACACCCTTCAATCTAAATGAAAGGTTTCTTTCCAAATAGAGCTATTCAAGGCATTTGGTAAAAAAAATGATTAATATTGCAATGTATATTGCAGAAAAACAAAATATCACAATGTCAGATTTTTCTGATATTGTGCAGCTCTAAAAGGTCAGATTTACTAAACATTATCACGAGCGCACATAAGTGCAGAAGTGTTGCAAGAGACGATGTATGAATTAAAGAACAGTGGTGCAGCAGCTCATTTCAAAATTAATGCAGCACATAAACCAACACAAATGAAGTTGCAAACAAGCAGAGCAGAGTCCATGATGTAATCAACTAACAACACAGACTTGACCCAACAACATGCTTTTTTGGGGCATTACATAATGATGCAAATACTGGTAAACGGACTACTTTAAATGCATATGCAATACGTAGTTAATGTTATTTAACAGTACCTGAAGAACTGCTCTTTGAAAGTTAATTAATTTATTTATTTTTTTGGGCATCACTGGGAAAATATTCTGTTAAAACAGTTCTTTTTAAGGGTGTATTTTTGTTGTTGTATGGCATCATTCGTGATATGTGACAGTTGACAGCATTTTTGTATGGTGTTTCTATGTTTCCTGTCACTGTGGGCTGCAGGGCACAGTAGTAAAGAGCAGAATCCTCCACTTTTGTAAAATATATGCTTAAATTCATAAGTTTCTGTCCCTTATCAGCCACAGCGAGCAGACGAAGCTTGGAGTCTGACTGATTGTTGCTCTCAGTGTAAAAAATAATATTCTCAGGTTTGGATCCAGGATACTGACGATACCACTGCAAATTTTGAACATAGCCACTGTAATTGCAGGAAAGTGTGGCATTTTTTCCTTCAATAATATATTGGTTTGTGGATAGTGTTGATATCACTTCTTCACCAGAATTCTCTGTTTAAAAAAAATTAAACATTTTCATGAATACTGACACTTTATAACAGAGACAATGCAACAATATAATACTCTAGATTGGAATTATTGTTATAAATATCTTACCTTTAAGAGAACAGAGTATTACAATGACTAAGAGAAACTTCATGATGCACCACTGAGAAATATATGGTAAAAAGTCTTCTGAGTGACTTCCATTCTCCAGCTCTTCTTATATCTGTGTGTCAAGAGCGCCACCTTCTGGCTGAATGTTAAATTGAGATTCAGTAGTGTACAATAGGCTTAACTGGTTTTTGTACAGTGTAGTTGTGTTTCCTGTCACTGTGGGCTCCAGGGCACAGTAGTACACAGCAGAGTCTGACACTGCTGCAGAGTAGATCTCCAGATCCACACGTTTCTCACTGAGGTTGATGGACATATGTGGCTGAGGTGGAGAAGCTGCTACTTTAGTTTTAGAAGACCTCACAATCAGTAGCAGAAACTCTGGTCTTGATCCAGGCATCTGGCGGTACCAGTGGAGGCTGTAAGGTGTTATATTAAATGTACAAGACAGAGTGATGTTGCTTCCTTCAGTTAAAACTACAGATGTTTTCTCTGGTCTGATGACATTCCCATTTGAGTCATCTGGAAAGAAAAACAGTTAGTTTTCTTTAAATTTTGTGGAAAAGTAAATCAATTTATTTGATGGCCTATTGTTTCAGTGATTTGAAATAAACTGTAAAATGAGAGTAAAAGTACTTACTGCAGCTTAGCAGAAAAATGACAGCAGGATAGAAGAGAAACATCTTCAATCAAGATTTATACTGTCAGTATGCGTTTGAGTCTCTGTGCATCTTTGACTTGTTCTGCTGGAGTCAACAAAACATTGAGCTCCTCCTTCATACTCAAGTCTACTTGCTCATTAGTTATACCTGATATTATGGTTGGATCTCAATTAGATGAGACGGACACAATGTCTTTAACTAAAGTTAACTTAACTTTTTTTTTTTTACTCTTTTCTTTTTTTTCTCTCTCTCTCTCTGAAGAAGGGTGAGTATATGAATGAATGTGATTCGTGATTTGTCTGAACATTCAATCTAATTTTCTTCTAACAGCTCCAAGACTTTTAAACAGACAAAAGCCCCTTTCATACATACAGACCTTTCCGGCAATTTTCGGAAATACTGGTAAATTAGTTCCGGCTTTTTTCCAGGAAAGAGAAGTTGTAACATTAGCGGTAATTTTCCAGAATGCTGCGCTGTGTGAGCGCAGAAGTAAGATTGTCGAAAAAAGCGCGTTCACGTCTAGAACATGCTGATGTGAGACGTCTACTTTAGCCAATCAGAACAGTCAGACGCATTCACGTCCACGTTGTTTATGAAATTAAAAGCCTTTGAATAGCTTTCCAGACACATTTAGCTTCTAGATGTTAGTCATATGACGTTTCTATGCTGCACCTTAATGCCAACTGTGTACATAATTATCAATAATACGCTTAAGATAAGCCGTTGTTTGTTTACCTTCAAGCTCTGCTTCCAGTTGCTTGACACGTCACGTTTGCCCGTGAAGCAGCTGGTTAGCGCCAGCACACATGCATATTGTGCAAAAGTGTTTCTCTATATGTTTTCATCGAAGTTGTTCACAATACTGATCAATCCACAGAGTTTGTAATGTAATCAAATATTTACAAATACAAGCGCAACCATTTAGAGCTCATTTTTGTTTAATGATGTCAGAATTTACAGGTATTTTGGAATGGAAGTGTGAACGGCCTTTTCCGGAAAAATTCCGCAATGTCTTTGTGTGTGTAAACAGTGTTTTTTTTATTTATCGGTAAAGTCGTTCCATAAATATTTCCGGATATTTACTGGTATCACTGTGTGAAAGGGGCTTATGACAAAAAGTCCTTTTGAGGACTTTGAGGACAGCACAACCTCTTAATCAATACACAATTTTGTTTTTAGTTTTTGTAATGATCAGGTAGTTTACTCAAATATGTGCATAAACATTATATACATGCACTTTTTATTGAAAAGTACATTATATTGTATGACTGAGTTTAACTGTACTCTAATGTATACTCGTTATGTGGACTCCACCCTATCACAACATCATGACTTTCTCATCATTCTGCTAAAAATAAACCAAAAATATATGTAATATCAATAATAATCTATTGTGTGCATTATATAAAATTCCTTAACAGCCTTGGGGAAAATGTCACCATGCAAAATGTCTTTCTTTGCTTTCTTTCGTAATCTCTGATTATGGTTGTAATGTTTTAGCGAATTAGCGTGCACTTTTTTGAAAAACTGCTTCAGAACAGTAATTACTTTGTGAATTTAACTTAAATAAAATTTTATAGCGCTTTTACATTCACATTATACCATTTACATTTTGTTCATGAAATTTTGCTATCATGATATACTATATGATTTTAAAAAAGGGGTTCAATAGACATCAAAAAATAGTAGTCTTGGCTTCTTTTTTCTCTTTTTTAATTTTTTTTTTTTTTCATCTTTTATTATGATAGGACAGTAGAGATTGCAAGACAAAAAAAAGCATTAGGTTTGATTCCCGGCTATCTCAAACGTTAGCACGTCCGTGCTATATGTTGGCGCACAGTACCACTTGGCTATTGGTCCCGACTGTGCATGAAACTTTTAAAAACACCTAAGAATAATCCAAAACCAGGCTAGTCATTTGACTATAGTTTTATTTTTGGACTGGTTCTTGGATGTCTATCGGATTTTCTCTTACAGCTCAAATTTAGCCTTGTTTCAGCCAAGTGTTTAGATGTCTATTAGACTTTTTTTTAAATACAATGAATGCAGTGTCCTCACAATATACATTGACATGGATTGTCATAGACATTTTGATAAAAGTCAATAAAATATAAGTCAATATTAAAGTAAGATTGTCAGTGAGTCTGTCAGCCTTAAGTCTTACAATCTGAATGATTTTGTGCAGAGGAAGAGTGTTTTCCTGTCACTGTGGGCTTCAGGGCACAGTAATACACAGCAGAGTCAGTCACTTTAGCAGGGCTGATTTCCAGTTCTGTGAGTTTGCTTTGTTTGTGGACTGTAGCTGATAGCCAGTGGGCTGATGGGTCTGCTTTAACTGCTTCTCCAGATTCAGTGATGGAGAGAAGGAGTTCAGGTTTGAATCTCTGATACTGACGATACCATAACAGATTATAAACCGCACCAGTGTAGTTGCAGGACAGAGTGACATTGGTACCATCTTGAGCTGCTTTTTCAGAACCACGAGATGTTATAATGTCACCAAGAGAGTCTCCTGTCAAAAAAAAAAATTGTGAATCATTTCTATTGCTTTAAAATAGTAATTATAAATTAAGAATTAAAACATATTCTCACCTCCAAGTGCTAAAAGGAACAAAAGAAAATAGATCCACATAATGCTGCTTCAACTCGCAGAATGACAGCACACAAAGACAAAAATGAAAGCTACACTCTCATAGAGCTCCCCCTTCTGACAGCGTTGAAGGATTGCATATGAATTACATTTTTACCTCCCAGACCTATAGGGATCAGAATCATAAAGAAAATAATAGCCTTTTTTACAGTATCATGACCAAGGCTGCACAATATGTAGCAAAATTATCATGATCACAATAAGGGCTGCAAGATTTAGAAATAAAGGTTAATACAAGTAGGCTATTATTATTGTTATTTTTCAAACATATGGTAAAACAACAATAATATTATGTGTATGTCTACTGTTGGTTAAAATGCTACATTTTGTATAAACTTGGAACGGTGGACTTGAACAGACTTTAAATGTGTCCTGGTGGTTAGTTCACCCTAAAGTGATGACATCAGAAAAAAACGATTTAAAATTCTGAAGATGAATTACTATGCTTGAGACATACTTATCATTTGTCATTGACAACATTATTAGGCCATGTTTTCACTGGTAAAATGAAACATTCATCCTTTTAAAAAATGCATTCCCTCTTGCATTATATTCAATATTATATAGACTAGAGTAATTAAACTGACCTAGTAAACATTTATTTTCTTGCACAACACTTTTGTGTTCGCTATGAAAGAAAAAACCTATAGAATGCTTTTTGTAATCATAACTGTAAAATATAATATGATTAATTAAATGATTTGCGCACTTTCGGTTTCACTTTTTATAGTGCGGCTCATGTCATGCCTGTTGTCACTTTCAGAAAAAAAACATACATGCAAATCATACTTCCTGTGCGGCTCCAAAACGATTGCTCTATGCAACAATACGAACGTTATTTATAAGTTTAATATATGTTATTCACATCCTATGCAGGTTGTGTTCTCAATAGCACACTTAATAGTAGATTAGTGGGCAGGTGCGCGTCCTCTCTGTAGTAAACAAACAGTGCGTCAACTCATGTGTGATTTCACGGCTCCGAATACATCATTGCATGAAGACTAAATTTAAATTTTGCGGTGAATTATACCTTATGATTACATTATGTGACAGTTTTAAAACGATTTGGAGGTGTCAATGTTGCTGAGCAACTTCTTTAAAACAGTGTGAAGACTTGTGTGCCCGCCTTTACGCTTCTCTCCTGACCTTGAAAATATAATTGGCTGAATCATAGAAAAACAGAATTAGGATTGTGTGTAAGGTCGAGATCGCAATCTGTTTTCGATTAATTGTGCAGCCCTAATCACAATAATAGGATATTGAATATACGTATTGCAAATTTGTGATGCATTGCATTTTTTATGCATTGGTTGTTTATCTAAATTTGACCATTCAAACGAGGCCCAATGTAGTTGCTGTTCTGCTACTGGCTGGAGTGGCCCAAAGGTGAACCCAGACTTGGAAAAAAAAAAACTTATCCGGCAGGAGTCATGAAGAGAGAAAGTTTTCACTCATTTATAGTGTTTTAAAGACTAAATGTTTGAACCTTTTACAGTTTTTTTTTTTTTTTTTTTTTTTTTTTTTAGTCTGAATTCTAATTAATTATTCTGAATAAAAACAATTCACCTGTTTGTTTACAAATTGTTAAATGTTTTAAAAACATTGCTAATAAAAATAGCTTATTTTTTTTAAGAAATCATAAGAAAGTAAGAAATATTGTTAATGCATTTTTCCAGTATCTGGAAATCCTCTAATCCCGTATTCATATAAATACACTGTAGGCATGTGGTTGATTGTCTAAGGGTGCTTTCACACCTGTGAATCGATTCAGTTGTTCCGAAACAGAGATTAAAATTGTTACATTGTTGCTCTTTGCTCTTGGAGCGGTTCGCTTTCAGACTGCAAAGTTTCTAATCGGACCAAAAGAGCTAAAACAAGTCACGTGCGAGTAAACTCTCCTTACATTGGTCAGAGTGTCAGGGTTTATTTTGCAGCGTCCCGCTCAGCTGTCAGGAGGCGGTGATTTGGTGGTGATTGACAGGGTGCGCGCGCGTGACGTGTCTGAGGAGAGACACGGTGGGGAGGGGTGAGAAGGGTGCGCGACGATGCCTATTTGAGGACTGGGAGAGAGACGCGAGATTACCGGGAGATCATCACTCGTTTGCGGGCATCCGGAGACTCGCGAAACTTCCCGCCCTACTCATAATTCTCTCTTCATGTAGCCGTAAGCCTATTACATATCCATAAAACACTGTCATATAACCGCGCTCGGATCGGATCGCTTTCTCACTGCAATCGAACCGCTCCAGGGTTCGTTTCAATCGAGCCGAGACCACCTCACTCAAGCGATCTCGGAGCGATTACTTTGGCGCGGAACAGAGTGCGATTGCCCTGTTCACATATGCCAATCGAACCGCGCTAACTGGGCAAACGAGATACGTTCCGAAACAAAAGTGTAGGTGTGAAAGCACCCTAAAGAAGCCAAAAAAAAGCTCTAAAATTATATTCTTTTGATTCAGTGATCTTAATTTATACAATGATGATTGTGTTATTTTATGTTTGATTGTTCAATTTCTGTACCTAAATACTGTTAAACTCCCCAAAAAACCATAAAGCAATGTTTATATCGGTTCTATATTTGCTGTCGTATTTATATATGCTTGAAATTTATTGTGTTTTATGCAAATGCACTACATAGAAAAAGCCTTTGTCATCCCAGTCTATTCTAAATAGCTGAATAGGGCGAGGCAGTGGCGCAGTAGGTAGACCTCACAGCAAGAAGGTCGCTGGGTCGCTGGTTCGAACCTTGGCTCAGTTGACGTTTCTGTGTGGAGTTTGCATGTTCTCCCTGCCTTCGTGTGGGTTTCCTCTGGGTGCTCCGGTTTCAACCACAGTCCAAAGACATGTGGTACAGGTGAATTGGGTAAGCTAAATTGTCCGTAGTGTGTGAATGTGTGTGTGGATATGTCCCAGAGATGGGTTGCGGCTGGAAGGGCATCTGCTGCGTAAAAACTTGCTGGATAAGTTGGCGGTTCATTCCGCTGTGGCGACCCCGGATTAATAAAGGGACTAAGCCGTCAAGAAAATGAATGAATGGATGAATAAATAGATGAATAATCAAATATAAAATACCGCTGTGTATAGCCTTCATTGTGTGTATGCATTATTATAATTAATCTTATTTTTAAAATTAAAAACATTATCATT
Source organism: Danio rerio (assembly GCF_052040795.2). NCBI lineage: Eukaryota > Metazoa > Chordata > Actinopteri > Cypriniformes > Danionidae > Danio > Danio rerio. The sequence goes on from NC_141022.1 coordinate 39,562,709, forward strand.
TCTTGTACCTGAATATTTTGCCAAATGACAAACATTTTGGTAGCAGTGCTTAAACTTTGATTCATGGATTCATTGCAGTGTTTTCCCCTCTGCCTCCTGATATAATCTCAGTTCGATATTGCAGATCATGTGACGTAACTATTGCGGATGAACACAATGTGATATCTATTTTTTTATTCAATGATGATGGTGTTATTTTATGTTTAATTGTTCAATTTCTGTACTTCAATTTTGTTAGTCTCACCAGAAAGCCATAAATCACTGTTTATTTATCTTTTATAGTTGTATTTATATAGGCTTGGAATTTATTTTATTAAAAAAAACATAAACACCCTTGATTGTCCCAGTCAGTCTAAATTAATGAAATCTTCCTAAATAGAGCTATTTAAATCATTTGGTGAAATTCTATTCATGTAGCAATATATATCGCAGCAAAACAAAATATCACAATGTCAGATTTTTTCAATATCATGCAGCCCTATGACAACTGAACTCAGAGTCTTTTGACTTTTGTTGTGCGAATGATGTGATCTTTATTAAACAATCTCATCTGTTTCAGAGAGTTTAGGATTAGACGTAAAATAATTAGTGTCAAAATCTGAACTGCACAAGAATAAAAAATTTCCCATGAAATACAATTATTTTTATTTAATAAAATTAAGAGTTATTAGAGAATTGAACACGTCTCTTCTGTCTCATGTAAGTCACAGAGAGCACCACCTCCTGGCAAAATACAGTTATAGTTAGTGTGTTCTGTACAGTTGAAGTCATGTGGTAAAGGGACTTACTTTTTGTTTTGTCGATAATCTTAATGTAGTTGGTTTCATTTTTAATATGGCAGCCTATTTTCTGAGTATCTAGGACCAGATAAAGTAAATGTTTGAGGCTTGATGTTTGTTTAATGAAGGCATGTGAGGTTTTTGAATGATGCAGTTGTATTTCCTGTCACTGTGGGCACCAGGGCGCAGTAATACATGGCAGAATCTGTTTCTACAGCAGGGGAGATGTTTAGATCCACTTGTTTGGTGCCTTTATTAACTTGAGCAGAAAATCTGTCTGGTTTGTCTTCACTCATAGTTCCACTTTCAAAGATGTAAAGGATGAACTCTGGTTTGGATCTGGGAAATTGTCGGTACCATTGTAAATTCTGTATATTACCCGTATAATCCTTGTAACTGCAGGACAGAGTAACAGCATCACCAACATGGCTATTTTCATCCAGGGATAAAGGTTTTATTACATCTGCCTCTGTGTGTTCTGTTAATAGAGAGAAAAAAACTGAATTAGTTGAGTCAAATAAAAACTATGTTGTTAAAACTGTAGTTGTTGTTAAAAATGAATGAAAGAGTGAGTAAATAAAACTTTCTTACCAAGACTTGCCCACAAAAACCAGAGGAGAGTGAAAATGATCATAATAGCAGATGTTAAAGCAGAATCTGAAAGACTGGAGTATCATTCACACTGGATGCCTTTGACTTTTGACATCCTCCTTCAGAATAAAATGCTTCTACATCTTGATATTAAACTCCGCCTTCTGGAAAAATGATTTCATGATCATGGCTCATGTTACTTGAGATTGAGTCAGCTTATGTTAATTTGTGGGAGTTTGTTGAAAGCATTGTTATAATATAGTGTCAGGTCTACAGTTTGTTGATTATGAGTTCTAGTTTTTGTACAGTGTTTCAATGTTTCTCATCACTGTGGTCTCCAGAGCACAGTAGTACGTCGCTGAATCTTGAATTTCTGCATGGACAATGCTCAGACTCATGCTTTTTTGTTTATCGACCACATTTGAAATACGAAGCGCAACGTTTGATTGATCATTGAGCTCAGTGGCAAAAATGAGAAACTCAATTCGAGATCCTGGATACTGTCGAAACCATTGCAGAGTATGAACACGACCACTGTAATTGCAGGAGAGGGTCACATTGTGTCCTACTGTGCCGTGTGTCTCTAAACTCAAAGGATTTATCATATGTCCATCTGCATCAACATTCTCTATAGGAAAGAAGAAACAACCATTGGGTGTTTAATTTAATTTAAGTGCAAACATTGTATATATATTTTTAAACGTAATACATTTGATTTGATTAAATGTAAACAATTATGAATGACTGACCTTTGAGCAGAGAAATAATGATCAAGATTAGGGACAACATCTGATCTGTGAAGAGATAAAAGTGACTGAAAATGACTGCTGCTTGTTTCTTGCTAAGATATACAGTAACTCAAAAATAGCCTGAACTTGGTTGTGAAAAGCATACAGCTCCTCCCACTGGCAGCATATGGTAAGAGTGGATTATTATGGTTCCTCAGGTCAGTGAGAGGTAAAATAATATGCATGGAAACTTTATTTGATATAACTTTGTTCAGAATGAGTGCATATATCATACAGTCAGAAGCACTGATTAATGGCTATACTGTAATATGTCATAGTTACAATGTTAAAATCAATATATTTTCATTAAATCTATTTTGCAAGCATGATTGTGTTATTACACGCTCTCCTTTTCATAGCAAGCTTGGAAACTGTCAGGTAATGTACTGTAAGTAAATTAAAATGTAAAAGAAAATTGAAATCAAGTTAAATACCAAACCGTCAAAAATAAGTACTAGAGCGCCACCTGCTGGGAATATATAAGAATTATTTCTGTATAATTTTAGTCAGAAGGGAGAAGTGAGCCTATGTGAATGTATGTTATGACTTGGTCCAGTAAAATGACAGATTATTGTGGTGATGTTTTTGTCATTTCTGACAGGATGAAGTAAATGTTTGAGGCTTGATGTTTGTTTAATGAAGGCATGTGAGGTTTTTGTATGATGCAGTTGTATTTCCTGTCACTGTGGGCTCCAGGGCACAGTAATACATGGCAGAATCTGTTTCTACAGCAGGGGAGATGTTCAGATCCACTTGTTTGGTGCCTTTATTAACTTGAGCAGAAAATCTGTCTGGTTTGTCTTCACTCATAGTTCCACTTTCAAAGATGTAAAGGATGAACTCTGGTTTGGATCTGGGAAATTGCCGGTACCATTGTAAATTCTGTACAGTACCCGTGTAATCTTTATAACTGCAGGACAGAGTAACAGCATCACCAACATGACGGTTTTCATCCAGGGATAAAGGTTTTATTACATCTGCCTCTGTGTGTTCTGTTAATGAAGAAAAGAATACAGTAGTTAGATTAAAAAAAAACATTTAAAAGTACTAAATTAGTAAAAAGTAATAGATAGAAACGGACAAATACAACTTACCAATTCTTGCCCACAAAAACCAGAGGAGAGTGAAAATGATCATAATAGCAGATGTTAAAGCAGAATCTGAAAGACTGGAGTATCATTCACACTGACTTCTGACATCCTTCTTCAGATTAATATGCTTCTACATCTTGATATTAAGCCCCGCCTTCTGGAAAAATTATTTACTTAATGTTGTCCTCATTTTTAAACCAGTTCATGCAACCTGTGTTTATTGAAGAAAATCTGTTATCTTTATTGAGCTCCGCCTTCTGAAAAAAAAATACATTTACTTGTCCTTTGTTAACACTATAGTTCTCTTTAGGACATTCAGTTACCTTCAAGTGATGTTGCACTACTGTATATGTTATTAGTCAATCAGTAGACCATCTGTTTAATGTCTGCTATAATGCTTTTATTTTGCTCCCCAACAAGACTCCCTACTGACTGTACTGTAAGTGTCTTTGCAAATGAGTGCTGACTGATTTCAAAATGAACACTAACAATTTCTGGGTTCCACACAAATGATTTGTGTTGGGACAACATCAAAGAATTAGGTTATCAGTTTTTACAAATTTAAGTAGATTGAACATAAATCAATTAAGTTTTATTCCCCAAATATCAAGAATTGTTGTTTCAGCTTGTTTGAATAAGTAGTTTGAACGAACAGCAAACGTCATTATTGAGTGCAGTCTACTAAACTGTTTCTATAGCAGAGGAAAATTAGCATATGCTAAAACTGAATAACAACATTATCTGAAGACGTCTTGAAGGGAAAATGTTGAACAATTGAATCATTGACCTTTTATGCTGGAAAAAGCACAATCAATAGCTGGACTGAAATCTGACCTGTGCAAAGATGAATAATTACCAAATGTAAGTTATACCATAAGATAAAACACATTTACATAATGATGGAAGCTGAGAATGAACTGATTGGAAAAAATAATGAGAAAGTATGTCTCATGTAAGTGGAGTGCCATCTGCTGGCAAAAACGGTGTTTGTTTACTGTATGGTTTTAGATATGGGTAAATTAAAACTTTTTAAATGTGTGAATATGATGTTCCATTAAAAGGACAGTCTATTGTTTTGAGGAATTTGGTATCTGAGGCGGGATATAGTAAATGTTTGAGGCTTGATGTTTGTTTGATGAAGGCATGTGAGGTTTTTGAATGATGCAGTTGTATTTCCTGTCACTGTGGGCACCAGGGCGCAGTAATACATGGCAGAATCTGTTTCTACAGCAGAGGAGATGTTCAGATCCACTTGTTTGGTGTCTTTATTAACTTGAGCAGAAAATCTGTCTGGTTTGTCTTCACTCATAGTTCCACTTTCAAAGATGTAAAGGATGAACTCTGGTTTGGATCTGGGTAATTGCCGGTACCATTGTAAATTCCGTACAGTGTCCGTATAATCTTTATAACTGCAGGACAGAGTAAAGGTGTCATCAACATGTTTATTTTCATCCAGGGATAAAGGTTTTATTACATCTGCCTCTGTGTGTTGTGCTAATAGAGACAAAAAAACGAATTAGTTGAGTCAAAAACTAAATGGTAAAAACAGTAGCAATTATGTAAAAAATAATGAAAGGGTGAGTAAATAAAACTTTCTTACCAATGCTTGCCCACAAAAACCAGAGGAGAGTGAAAATGATCATAATAGCAGATGTTAAAGCAGAATCTCAAAGACTGGAGTATCATTCACACTGGATGACTTTGACTTCTGACATCCTCCTTCAGAATAAAATGCTTCTACATCTTGATATTAAACCCCGCCTTCTGGAAAAATGATATGCTTAATGTTGTCTTCATTTCCAAACCAGTTTATGCAATCTGTTTAAAGTATTCATAAAAAACATATCTTTATTATCTCTTTAAAGCTTCACCGTCTGGAAAAAATAATACATTTACTTTCCTTTTTGTTTAACACTATACATTCATAGATCTTTTTAGGACATTCAGTTACCTTCAAGTAATGTTGCGCTACTGTACATGCTGTTAGTGAACCTGTAGATTATCTAATTAATGTCTGCTATAATGCTTTTAAATTGGTCCCCAAATGGCTCTCTAAGTAACTTTGTTCATTTTAAAATAGGGTGACATTTAATTGCAGTCTACTAAACTGTTTCTACAGCACAGATTATAATCACGTGCTAAAACTGAACTAACAACATTATCTGTACTGTCTGACTATTTTGAAGAGAAAATGTTGCACAATTTAATCATTGACCATTTAAGCTAAGAAATAAAAAAGCATGATCAATAGTTGGACTGAAATCTGACCTGTGCAAAGATGAATAATTACCAAACATGAATTAATGTAAATTGTAAGATAAAACACACTTAGATAATGATGGAATTTGGGAAGTGATTAGACAGGAGGAAAATTATGAGAAAGTATGTCTCATGTCAGTGATGGACTGCCATCTGCTGGCAAAATGCAGTGTTTGTTTACTGTATGGTTTTAGAGTAGACATGGTGGATTTGAAAACTAAGTGTGTGAATATGATGTTCCATTGAAAGGACAGTCTATTTTGAGAAATTTGGTATCTGAGACGGGATGAAGTAAATGTTTGAGGCTTGATGTTTGTTTAACGAAGGCATGTGAGGTTTTTGTATGATGCAGTTGTATTTCCTGTCACTGTGGGCACCAGGGCGCAGTAATACATGGCAGAATCTGTTTCTACAGCAGAGGAGATGTTCAGATCCACTTGTTTGGTGTCTTTATTAACTTGAGCAGAAAATCTGTCTGGTTTGTCTTCACTCATAGCTCCACTTTCAAAGATGTAAAGGATGAACTCTGGTTTGGATCTGGGTAATTGTCGGTACCATTGTAAACCATTAACAGTACCCGTATAATCTTTATAACTGCAGGACAGAGTAACAGCGTCACCAACATGACTGTTTTCATCCAGGGATAAAGGTTTTATTACATCTGCCTCTGTGTGTTCTATTAATAGAGAGAAAAAACTGAATTAGTCGAGTCAAATAAAAACTAAATAGTAAAAAATGCAGCAATTAAGTAAAAACTAATTAAAGGGTGAGTAAACCAAACATTCTTACCAAGACTTGCCCACAAAAACCAGAAGAGAGTGAAAATGATCATAATAGCAGATGTTAAAGCAGAATCTGAAAGACTGGAGTATCATTCACACTGGATGACTTTGACTTCTGACATCCTCCTTCAGATAAAACACTTTTACATCTTGAAATCAAGCTCCGCCTTCTAGAAAAATGATTTACTTAATGTTGTCCTTATTTTTAAACCAGTTTATGCAATTTGTTCAAAGTATTCATTAAAGAGAACATAAACTGAATTTATGAATCAGTAGATACTTTTTTTTCACTTTATTGCAAATCAAAATCATACAGCAACTGAATATGGACAACTAATTAATTGAAGATTTTGTTCTTATTTCTATTCATCAAATAAAATATTCCATATAGCATAACATTTTAGTTTGACTTGGGAAAAGTATATATTTATAACTTAACCGTACATATTTGATGGCCATCAGCAGCTAAAAGAAATGTATAAAGAAGGAATAGTAGGGGAATATGTGTTGGGGGAAAAATGCATCAGTTCATATAAAATCTTTTTTTGTACTGTGTTACAAGCTTTCCTGTCACTGTGGGCTGCAGAGCACAGTAATACACAGCAGAGTCTGACACTGCAGCAGGAGTGATCTCCAAATCCACACGGTTATCATGGAGATTAATAGACACGTGCGGATGCGGAGGAGAAGCGGTCACTACAACTTTGGTAGATTTATCAATCAGCACTAGAAACTCTAACAACGATCCAGTTTTCTGTCGATACCAGTGGAGGCGATAAGCAGATCCATCAAATGTACAGGACAGGGTGGTGTTACTGCCTTCGTTTAAAGACACAAACTCTTCATCTGGTCTGATAGAGTTCTCATTAGCGTTTCCTGCAAACACGATTAGCAATCCAGTGTTATCAATCTTAAAGGTTTACATTTTAAAGATGCCTAATGACCAATAAAAAAGTCAGTTTGTTGTTGTTATTATCTTTAACTAGATTTTAAGTCTGTTTCTTACCAAAATCCAAGACCAGTGCTAAAACAAAGCAGAAGAGGATCATTGTTGTATGTTTGGATTTGATGATGTTGGTCTTTCAAGACTTTTTGAGCTCTTGTGCTTGCACCACATTACGCTCCACCCACAAGTGTAGTGTGGCAATTTTTGTGGATTCATTATACTAATGGATGATTTAGTCTCAGAAACAACATAGAAAAATACAGTAAACGTTCTTGTTAAGCCTCAATAAATAGCATGGTTAATTCACAGAATGATTTTGTGCAGAGGAAGAGAGTTTTCCTGTCACTGTGGGCTTCAGGGCACAGTAATACACAGCAGAGTCAGTCACTTTAGCAGGGCTGATTTCCAGTTCTGTGAGTTTGCTTTGTTTGTGGACTGTAGCTGATAGCCAGTGGGCTGATGGGTCTGCTTTAACTGCTTCTCCAGATTCAGTGATGGAGAGAAGGAGTTCAGGTTTGAATCTCTGATACTGACGATACCATAACAGATTATAAACCACTCCTGTGTAGTTGCAGGACAGAGTAACCTTGGTACCATCTTGAGCTTCTTTTTCAGAACCACGAGATGTTATCACTTCACCTATTACTTCTCCTGAAGAAGAAAGCATACTAGATTAATTATTATGATCAGATGAAATAATAGGATTTGAGATGCATTTTATTTTGATGGTCCACTTTAAATATTCTGTTGATTATAAGCAACTTTGCAACTCCATGTTGATGAACTATCACTAAAGTATTAGTAGACTTGTTGGTGTTAGTAGAATAAGCTGACATGGCCTTGCTAAATCAGTATAATATGTGTTAATGAACCATCAACATTTTAGCAGATAGTGAGAGACATTAAGCAGATAGTATGTACACTGTAAGTCCATTCAAATGAAGAGTTTCCTGTATTAAAACATTAAAATGTATAATAAACATATATAAGATTCAACACTTCTCACCTGCAAGTGATGAAAGCATGATAAGCGCACAGAGCAGCATGATGAAATGATGGGCTCAGGTTGTGTTGTTGATACAGTTTTTTTCTGACTGAAACCTTGTGATTTAAGCCTGGAGCTCCACCCTGTGGAGACCTTCAATGATGAGAATTGAGCTTAGAAACAGCAGGGAAAAATAAGCACACAATCTTCTGTGCAAGAAACACATTTAGACCTTTATGAAGCTCAGAGCTTGAATGGTAATGTATTTTTATTTTTGTGCTCTGACTGATAAGAACTTTTATATGCATATTTCTTAAATTTGCTCTCATGAACTGTGCATTAATTTTAATTTATAGAATTACGTTTTACATCTGCCAATGTGCATTAGATAAAATAACATAACATAACAGTATTTATTTAAAATACTGTTTAAATAAATAAATAAATAAATAAATAAATAAATAAATAAATAAATAAATAAATAAATGAATGAATGAATGAATGAATGAATGAATGAATGAATGAACAATCTACTATTTCTCTTTTATGCTACTCAGGAGCCATGTGCACCCACTAACAGGTAAATCTGCTTCTCTCTAGCTCTCATTCAAGTTCAGCTTGCTTTATTGGTATGAAATTTTGTACAGTATTGGCAAAACATTTTAGATGTATAAAATATGTAATATATTGACATAATCAAATAAACAAAATGTACAGCAAATGAGAAATAAATGACAGAAAAAATAAATAAAAACACTATAAATAAAAGCAAAACCAAATCCCGGACATTTTAGTAGATTTAGAAACTCCGGCCGGATGCAAAAAGGTGCAGGTCTCTGGGTCTGCAGAGCATGTGAGTGTTGACAGTTCTCGCACACACAAAACGAGCGGCGTGAAACGGGTAAACGAGAGAAGATTTTCCACAACTTAATCGCTCGCGGATGTTTGTTTATATTGGGTGGATACAAAAAAAAAGTGTAAAAGGATGATGATGCTAGTAAATATAAAAACGTGTCACTAAATATACTTGGGTGGCCATTAATATACCTGGGTGGTACACCCAAGTAAAGTCTATGTGGGAAGCACTGAAATATAATAAAGCACAACCATGATTAATACCACTAAACAAAGGTACAAATAAAAATAAAAATGCTTTGCTCTAATCATAATTATAAATGGGGCGGCTTTGGATTTTCTTATAATGCAGAGTTTGTTTTGGATATAAGTAGGCCCACACGGAATCTGTGCGTGCAGATTTCTGCAGATTTTTAGCACATCAATAATTCTGTTTATTTACTTGAGTAAATGTGTAAATCTGAATTTATTCAGTTTTTATTTAGTAATTTATTACTTTTTATTTCATATTTTAAGGGTTTAGTTATGATACTCCGCTGGATACTCCCAAAATAATTAAGCAGAAATCCGCAGATTTTTACCAAAAATTCTCTGCAGAAATAGCAAAAAACGTCCACAGATTCCGTCTAGCCCTGGACATAAGGGACGAAGGATGGTAAAACAGGTACACATTTTGATAGTATATAGATGTCAAAATCCTATGCTTACACTTTGAAAATGGAGAAAAAAATTATTATGCAGCAACAATTTAAAATGAAAGAAGGTGCACTTCAAAACTAAAATTTGAGAACTTCCCATGAGAAGTGGAGCACGGTTTTTGTAAGGAGCAGGTGTATTTTCAGTCATTGTGGGCTGCAGGGCACAGTAATACATAGCAGAGTCTTTCACTTCAGTAGAGGAGATCTCCAGATCCACTTGTGTGAGTGCTTTTTTGGCCATCGATGTAAGACGTAAAGCGGGTTCAGATCCAGCACCAGTCTCTGTATTAAAAATAAGGTACTCTGGTCTAGATCCTGGATATTGGCGATACCACTGGAAGCTTGGCCCAAGACCACTGTATTTACAAGAAATCACAGCATTTCCTCCAACTGAAACATGCTTTTCAGCTGAGAGAGATTCTATTGTATATGCATCAGCAATCTCTGTGAAAGAAGAAAAAAGTCTGTTTGTAGCGCAAGTCAAATCTCAATTGAAAGCATATTGTTTAACAACCTGAATTAAAATGCTTTGCAATAAATTATACTGTAATATTCAGTCTGCTGATGTTTGAAGGGCAATAGGGAGCATTAAAGCACTACTTACCCTTAAGAAGTGAAAATATTATCAAGACTGCAGTAAACATGGTCATTGTTGAGCAGAATGAGTTCTTGAAATGTGAAACAAATGCTGGAGTCAGTCACATTTAACAACACACTGCAGAGCTCCATCCTGTGGCGGGAAAGAGCAACAGTGGACTTGTTTTGTTTTGTATATTGGAATGTTATAACTTCAATCAATGATTTTACAGTTTTACAATATGAATTAAACAATATGAATTTTACAATATGAATTAAACTCATCTTAAATAGTTATCTTCTAACTTATGTTAATATAAGAAGAAAAGTTTAAGGGCTGGAATAAATGTTTAGTACTAGGAAAGCAGCATCTTGTCTCACAAGAGCGCCTTCCTGTGGAGTAAACTTGAATGGCTGTTTTTTCAGCTTTATTACACAGTGGGCTCGCAAATCTGGAAAGTATATAGTTTATTCCAAGCGAATAAGCAAACAAATCTTTATTTTCAAATAGTTATACAAATTATAATATGACGCTGAGCCTGTAAATGTTTAATTTTCTTATTTTTGCAGTGCATTTTTTTTTTGGGGGGTGGAAGGGGAATTCTCAAATCATCATAAAGTACTGTGATGATTTTTGTTTGTGGATCAAACATGTACCATTCCAAGTCAATAACAGACTATTCCCCTGCACTATTAAGCATGTCTTAGCCACTACACAACTGATACATGTATTCGCACTTGATCACGATATTTAGACAATATAAACCTTTCTGTATGTGACAATTTGAGACTCGGAATGACAATGTCCTCATGGATGATCATTCATGTGTATTCTGTTTTCATCAAGCTTTTTACTGGTCCCACCATCTCAATGGTCAATAGTTTATGGTAGGGATGTAACGGTATCAGAATTTCACGGTACGGTAATACCTCGGTATCAATGTCACGGTACGGTATTTATTGAATCATTTACAGGAAAAAACAAAACTTATGAAAATACTCCAAAAAAGTGCCAAAAGTGTCAATGACATACAAATTAGCCATCTATCTGTAAGCTTTGAAACAGGAACTTCAATTTTAATAACAAAAAAATATTAAACCATGTAAAAAAAATTTAAGTTTTTAATTTAGTATTGTTGAAAACTCATCACATTCAACATTTAATCACTCACTCACTTAGATAGAGATGGGTTTAAAGGAAAATTATCATATAAATATAATCTGGTAAAAGCTGGTATCTCTGGGCATTTACAATGTCCCCTGCAACAGAAAAAAAAAACCTCTCATTTGGTACTGAGGTTTCTGGGACAAGAGAGATATGACTTATATGACTTATTTCTCGAGTGCCGAAAACGGAGCGTTTCGAAAACGCTGGAGAGGCCGTTTTCATTCTGAAACGCTGCTGCTCCGTCTCAGTGTGGATGGGGAAAGACGGAGACATCTGAAAACGGAGGCGGGGCTGCAAACGTTCGCCTATCTGATTGGGGCTTTTCCTCAATATTAAGTAGCCCACACACAGTTCAGTCTCGCATCCTCTTCTTGTAAGTTAAGACTTCGCAAGGTTGATCAAGGCTGCAGTCTCCCCCTTCTCAGTTTGATATGGAAAACATACCGAGGACACGCGTAAATCTTCAAAGGGAACAGTGTACTTTATAACTTCATTCACATCACCTTGGCTACGTTGTTTCACTTTCTCAACAATAAAATGTAAACATGATTTAAGGAACTGCATATTTCCTTTTTAATATTAGAAAACTTAACAGACAGCAGAAATGTTGAGGCGCCGTGCTGCATATATGAGCGTCATCTTCACTGTGTGAATATTTATAACAAAACGGAGCCGATAACAACTACCTCCTTTCAATTTCAGTGAAAATACGAAACACACCCTCTCTTCTGCTGAATATCAGTTTTAATAATCGACAATTATAAAAAGTATAACATACAATAAGTTTATACATTGTAGGAAATAAAGGTCAATGTACCTGGATTAATCATTAACTTATCTTTGCGCTTAACCAAAACATGTTACCCGTGAACAAGTAACTTAATAGATTCCAATGACCAAAGTCAGGGAATTAGCCTATGTCGTTAGATAAAGACAACAACATGAATGAAATATCACGTTTAGCAAATATAGTGAGATTAGATCCAGCGGGAGATGCTTGATGAGCAGTCCGACAAGCAGAGCTCTCATCTGGGTAGAAATGCTGGAGCGCTTGCCCGAGAGTGTCTGTGGTCACGTGATGTGCGTTTTCAGCGTTTTGGTGTGGACGGAGAGCTGTTCAGAAACGCTGGGTAAAACGCGAGTGTGGACGCGGATCGTTTTCATTCTACAACGCCGTTTTAAAACTAAAACGCACTCTTGTAAAAGGGGCCTTAGAGTTTTACAGCTCTTTTTGATCCCCGCTTCTAGCAGCACACTCCATTTCCGCATTACTGGATCTGTAGCGACAACAGACCGCAAGGGATGATGGGGATTGTAGTTTTCGCTACCTCCCGTTCGCTTCATTCGCCTGAGCAAATTTTCTCAGAAGACCTATAGTTTTACCGAGTCATGCGACTTCGGTAATATCGAAAAAAAATAATATTGCGGTATGACGGTATTTACAATACCGTTACATCCCTAGTTTATGGCTTTCGCCTTGTGTATGTTTCTGTATGCAGTTTGGTTTTGTGTCAGGCATTTCATGTTGTGTTTGTACTTTTGTTTGTTGTATGTCCCCAAAAAAAAAAAAATAAATAAAAATTGTAAAAACAGTCAATAAAGTTTTGTAAAGTCAATAATAATTTCTTGTACAGTTAGTCATGTTATATACACTTGTTTATTTTTATTTTTTTGTTCTGTTTAAAAGATGCTTGCTGCTATTTCAAAATGAAAAACCTTTAAATTTCTATTTTGGGGGAGAAAAAAGATTCTTAGTCACCATGAAATAGAATCTGCCCATTTATATGTTGTATGAAATGTTGTTTAATGCTGTATAGTAAAAAAACAAACATCCTTAAACATCTTTTCTATTTATTTATTTTTTTATTCATAAACGTTAAATAAATAACTTTTCATTCCTCTTACCGACATCTCTGATGGTTATCAGCATGAGCTACAGTCGTCCAGTCAGTACAGTAATTCTTAAATCTCATCAATTGTTGCAGGAGCAGTGTAGCTCATAAACGTTAGTTTGTCAAATGATCATAATACTGAGTGTCAGGTTTTTGTACAGTGCCGAAGTGTTTCCTGTCACTGTGGGCACCAGTGCACAGTAATACACAGCAGAGTCTGACATTTCAGCTTTGGAGATCTCCAGATCCAGTTGTTTTTTGTCCTTTTGTGCTTTAGCAAGTAGACGGTCCTTCTGCTCTGGTGCCGCATTTTCAAAAGTTTGCAGGAGATATTCGGGAGCAGGGCTGTGATGCTGTTTGTACCACTGTAAACTCCTTATATTACTTCCATTGTAGGCACATGAAAGGATCACCTTTCCTCCTTCTAAAACCTGCTGTTCAGCAGAGAGAGGTCTTATTGCATTTGAAAAAACGCTTTCTGAAAAACAAAATCAAAAAATGAATGCACATTTGATAGCTGTGGATGAAATCATGAATAATATGACAAATTAATTCAAATAACAAAATGTAATACCTGTAAGTACAGCCAGAACTGCGAGACAAATAAGCATCATGATTGAGAGAGATCTTATGTGTTTAGAGCAATGCAAGAGCTGAGTGCAGATTCTGTGGAAGTGTTGTTTTCATCATTATAAAGCTCCGCCCACCGGAAATTCTCTGTAATTAATAGTATTGACATGATAAAGGTATTGCCACTAGTAAAAAATATATATGCAAGTTGCCAGGCTCATTAGAAATAAACTTGCCTCTTCCATAATTTTGGTAAAATTTCTTTGAATTAACTGTAGTCTTGGGCTAAATTAACATTAGTGACGAGCATAATAGTTTATCCAACAGGGAGAATCTCCATCTCGTATGTGTTTGTCTTCTCCACTTATATAGTCCTCATACAAAATATTATAAGTCCATACCCTACATCTCTACTTATTTTCTCTACTTATTTATAAGTGTCTATTTGAGATTTGTATTGTTTGCATGGAATATTTAGGTGAAATTAAATACAGTACATACTTTTGCTGATGAGCAATTCAATGCAAATGTCAATCTTGCCATGAAAGTATTTTACATTACTGAAAAAATTCTTAAATATCTCTCAGCATTTTCAAATGGTTTAATTTGAATTACCAAAGTCACCAAGTGGCAGTTTTACATCCATAATGGAGAAAAGCCCCATCCATAAAGAAGCATTTTTCTCATAAATGCAAAATATGTAAAAGAAAATAAATAATGTTTGTTCTATAGAGAGCCACCTCTTATCCTTTCAAATAAATATTGCAGTTGCAGGAATACAGAGGTATTTTTTGCAAGTTTTGCTGAGCCTAGGAAATATTGGCAGTCAGGTCGGCTTTGACTTCTGTCTTCTGATTGAATGACAGGTTGTAATGCTGCTGCCTTTTTCTTAAAAAAAGACAGTGGAAGAAAAGGACTGAACACGGAAACTGTAAAGCCTAATTTAACCCAATTCGTGAAGTTGTGGACGTATAGTAGGAGCAAATAAAAGCACCTAATATAAAATATATGTTAGTCTAATATAAAATAATATATTTAATCTTTTTATTTTCCCCCCTTTTATATATTGATCATTTGATGCACTTTGCTCCACTCTTTTATTCTTATTGCTTTATTGACTTGATGAGGGAATATGTCTTGACAATACAGACGTGACTCAGACTAATGCAACAAGTAAAATCCTACATGACTTCACGCTTTAACAGACAATCAAGCAGGTCGCACACCAGAAGCGGCGCGACACGGCGCACACATGACAGTTTAAAGGATCACACACCAGACGCGCACATTTGCATGATATTTAACATGAAACTAATCAGATGGCACTCTGTGTTGCGGCTGAAATATGAACTGCGTCCTGAATTGTGGCTGGGCGGTGCCGGTGTGTGTATCGAAACCTGTTTAGAATTCTAGAATCCATGGCGCTTCGTGGGGGCGAGGCAGTGACGCAGTAGGTAGTGCTGTCGCCTCACAGCAAGAAGGTCGCTGGTTCGAACCTCGGCTCAGTTGGCGTTTCTGTGTGGAGTTTGCATGTTCTCCCTGCCTTCGTGTGGGTTTCCTCTGGGTGCTCCGGTTTCCCCCACAGTCCAAAGACATGCGGTATAGGTGAATTGGGTAGGCTAAATTGTCCGTAGTGTATGAGTGTGTGTGAATGTGTGTGTGTGGATGATTCCCAGAGATGGGTTGCGGCTGGAAGGGCATCCGCTGCGTAAAAACTTGCTGGATAAGTTGGCGGTTCAGTCCGCTGTGGCGACCCCGGATTAATTAAGGGACTAAGCCGACAAGAAAATGAATTAATTAATGTTGCTGCGCAATGCAGAGCAGCGCTTCTGGTGTGCAACCTGCTTCATACAGAGAGTGAACCAAAGCACATTGGTGCCATTATAATGTATCAAAATTTTTTTATAGTGATTTCTCGATTTAATATAAATTAAATCGTTGTTAAAAGGTAAATTCTAATTAATCAAAAAAAAAAAAAAAAACGCCCAGCCCTACACCAACCCCCTTCTCTAATCCCAACTACAGTGTTTTAAAAGCAATACAGAAAAAGTAAAAAAAAAAACGTGATTTTTTTTTTTTTTTTTTTACACCATGTTTTCAGATTTTACCACATTCTAACCCTGTTATTTACTTCTTTATTTTTTTATTTTATAGCTTTTGTTTTCATCTTACCTGCTTTCTGTAACCTTTCTTCACCAAACTCGAACCCTGTTGTCACGGTCAACTTAAGTCCACTGACGTACATGTCGAGCTACCGGACAAACTGTTAACAGTGGAAAAGACATCCATATTAAGGTAAGCGGTCAGCTAGTAAACGAGAAAAGGAATAGTGTCATACCACCCCGTATTGTTTATTATAAAGATGAAATGCAGCCATACATAGCTCTGGCTACATAATTCGCGATCTCCAGAAATGCATATAGGGCTACAGAATGTGTGTTAATTACTATTAATAGGAATTAAACACTGATGCTAGTCTTTCAGAGAAGTGAAAACAAAAGAAAAAAATTCATATGTGAGACTCCAATGTCAGGTTTTTGTACAGATTAGGAGTGTTTCCTGTCACTGTGGGCACCAGTGCACAGTAATAGATCGCAGAGTCTGTCATTTCAGCTTTGGAGATGAGCAGATCCAGTTGTTTTTTGTTCTTTTGTGCTTTAGCAAGATGTCGGCCCTGTTGCGCTGGTTCCGCACTTTCAAAGGTTTGCAGGATATATTCAGGAGCTGTGCTGCTTGGATACTTTCTGTACCACTGCAAACTTTGAATATTACTTCCACTGTAGTTGCATGAAAGAGTCACATTTTCTCCTTCCAAAACCTGCTGTTTAGTTGACCAAGGAGTTACTGAATTTGCAAAAATGCCTTCTGTGAAAACAAAACAGAAAATTATAATTTATACATTTTAAGTGTTTTCATGTTCATTTAATACACTTAGGGGGGTATGTATTAACTAATATAAAATCAAATGTAGATACCTGTAAGAAGTGTCAAAATGGAGATGTAAAATAAGACCATGATGACTGATGAGATCAGGTACAAATAGAGATTTGGGGAACTGCTGTGCTGCTTTCTATTTTACTTGCTCTGGCAAAGCTCCACCCAAAAGATTATGGCAGTCTGTTGATTTTTAGAAATAGTAATATTTTATTAGAAACATTGTCAGAAATTACCCTGTTCTTGTCTTTTCTTTACTTCCAGGAAATATTTTATTATTATTTTGTGAATTCATACATTTCAGCATGATAATAAGGTGCTATATGTGTGCATTTCCCTATGATTATGATGATCTGTTTAAATGCATAACAGTTTTTAATTCTTATGAAATTGAAGTTATGTTCAGAATCCACATGTTGGAGGTTATGATCAAATCTGTAAGAATACTGTGATATGTGTAAGTCCTGAGCACTGTGCTGGACATGCACACAACCTGCATTATAACCATATTATACTTTATAACTTTATATGGTGCCTGGTAATGGAATGTTAACCGAGGACACAGCTTTAGAAAACCGTATCAGAAACTGTACTATGTTGCAGCAATCTTCCTGGAATTCCAAGCGTACATGATTTAAAAAAACAAAAAACAAAAAACAGGGAACTGAAAAGTGTAATCTGGTGTGAAATGGCGTTTATTTAGAGTGAGGCTTAATTATCCATAAATGAAATATTTACAAAGTACTTTACTTTTTTCTATAATTATCACAAATCTTTCTTGAAAAGAAAGCACAGATAAAGCAGATACTGAAACATCACCGATTTCAGAACTGATTTCTTTACTTTTCTATTCTGTAGTCTAAGTGAGCACTGCCTTCTGCTGGACAAGTTGTGCTATCACACTACTGATTCCGATTATATTTTTCATAGTTTCCTAAATTATTAGCTATTGAATGACATGTAATTTGACTTTTGCAGGAGATTTGTTGCTACCTATTTGATTCAAGATATTGTTGTTAAATTTTTATTTAAGTTTATAGATGAAAGCTAAACAGCACTGTTCATTTGACACTGTTTGTTGTAAAGTGTAACAAGTTCAACTGGAAAGAATGCCACCATGTTGCTGCAGTAATGAATTTACATAAGAACACTAATAATTCATATTGGCATGTTTTGTTTGTCACCTTGAATTATCTGAAGTGATTTATCTAAGGTTTGTGGTTTTTTTGGTTTCTTCACTTGACCACCTAATCCAGTTTTGTCTTTTATTGCAATTGAAACCTAAAATTATTTTTTTCATAATTTAAAATGCATCCAAATTATTTAATACTAGTACTTTAAATACTAGTACTTTAAATACTAATACTTTAGTACTTTTAAATACTGTTTTTAAAAGTATTTAAAAATACTTTTTATTTAATAAACAGGGTTAGTTTAAATGAAATATTAAAAAATGACACGTCTTGTGTGAGGCATGGATATGCATTATGGACATGCAGTGTTTATGCAATCATATTTTTTTTACCTATACCCCTATAAAATTTAATGTAATTTGTTACACAACAGAGCCATTTAAAATAAACTTAAAATGGGTGATTAAAATGGGTGCTGAAAGATATTATTTTAACCGGAATCCTTGCTCACGTTTTTTTGTTAATGTTTTTTCTTTTTTAAATTTATGTTTGTGGTAATTTCAGTTTCTTGTTGAGTTTGCAAAAAGAAAGCATGAGACAGTAATGAACAGACAGTTTTTGTACAGTGTTTGTGTGTTTCCTGTCACTGTGGGCTGCAGGGCACAATAATACACAGCAGAGTCTGATACTGCAGCAGAGGAGATCTCCAGATCCACTTGTTGTTCACTCATGCTCATTTCTCCATCCATTCCGGGGATTTTAGGATCTGCATATGTTACAGATTTTGTAGCTGACTTCAATACAAGAAGCAGAAATTCAGGTTTTGCTCCTGGATACTGTCTATACCAATGCAGACTGTATACATTGCCATCATATTTGCATGAGAGCCTGACTGGAGTCTTCTCAGTGATATAAACATCGCTCTGCAGTGGTCTTATTGACTGTGCCAGTGTATCTGCAGAAAACAGAAAACTTTTTTTAGGAGTAATGAACAGATGTAAAACGCAATAAAAGATTGTAAATACATGCTAACTTGAATTGATTCGTTTAAAGCTGAAATGCTTAATATATTAACAGTTTAGTAAAGTATATGACTTACATTGTGTTACTGACAACACCAGCAGACAGCAGTGAAGCATCATCTTTGCACAACAAACAGCAAATGAAACTGCAGACAGATGAGCATTTCTGTCAGATCCTGCAGAGCTCCACCCAAAACTCTCATCAACACATTCAGAGTCAATGAATCGTTCTTTCACTCTCTGATCTTCTCAGATGACCGTTTCGCTCTCAGCAGCCTGTTTTGTGCTCTGCAGTGCTGTTATTGACTGACCAAATGATTGATCTGCAAATACAGCATGAAAAACATCTTCAGAATAACAAAAATACATTGTTCTTAATTGAATTATTTATTGAAATTATAAAATTAAACAATGAAAAATGCACTCACACATTAAGACTAACAGTATAAGTAGACAAACAAGAGAACTCATTTTTACATTTCTGAGGAACAGACTAAAATCACATGGTAGATCAATGGTAGCACAACATCATGAAGCTCCTCCCACATATCTTAGGAGGATTATGAATACATGAAAATGTTATTTTACTGTACATTTCACTTATGTATTGTAGTGTACATGCCTAAAGCACTTAATACTTAAGAAGGTAACTGTATGGGTTAAGGTAGGTTTACGGTTAGCGCCTACTAATAACAGTGTTATGTTTAGTACAGTTCTAAAATACTGTAAATAGGACAGAAAAACTAAGTACTACAAAAAAAAAGATTTACAGGTTTAGTGCATAAAGCATTGATAATTTATATATTAATAAATCCTGCTGTAATTTTAGTTTTTCAGCTCTCTTCTGAGATTGAACAATTGACATAGAAATATGTAGTATGTTGTATGAGGCTAAAGTAAATATAAGTAAAGCCTGGTAAACTGTTTTGCTATATTTGTTTTATTTGTAAGGACTCCCTCTGAAATAGAGCTGGGTTAATAAATGATGTTTTATCAAATAGGGATATAATTTGTCAACAATAAGCTCTGGACTTTTTACTCTATAATGATCGAATGGTAAATCACACAGAAGAAATGTGCAGCAATGGGAATCTAAAATTGTGTTGATATTAGAGATGTCCCGAATTTTCAGCAACCAAAAATCTTTCAGCCAAAACTGTTATGCCATTTAATGGATCCTTTTAATTTTGTGGCGTCAGTCTTTGTTGGGGTACTTCTTTTTAAATCTGGAAGCATTAACAACTTAAATTGAAATATATGCCATTATTGTTCTTTATGGAAAATAATTATCTAGACTGCATTTTGCCATGTCGCCCAGCCCTACTGGAAAAAGAATAGTTTTCATGCATTAAAATGGCAAGATGAACTGACAATGTTTCATTTGTAGTTTTTTACAATGTAGATTGTACCAAAGCAGCGTAACATACTATATAACGATCTACGATACGATAAAGAAAATAATCAAAAACCACAACAATATTTAATGTAGAAGAGCAGTGTTAGGATGCTTGTGTACACGTGGTCATCTTTACATAAGGTGAAGAAGCTATCTAATTATATAATATGAATGAACAATAAACCTCTTGCTTTATTCTTTTTATACTCGAGTACTGTACTAAAATGCAAAACATGCTCTTTTTATTCCATCATTCCTGACTGAAAAGACTCCAGCTGTCATTCTTGTTCAGTGTTTGTGTGTTTTCAGTCACTGTGGGCTTCAGAGCGCAGTAATACACAGCAGAGTCCGATAGTGCAGCAGAGGAGATCTCCAGATACACACGGTTATTCTCCTCATTTAATTTAGCAGACAGTCCAGAAATTGGAGGATCAGCTGGTTGGATCAGCTTGGCTTCACTAACCAAATACAGAAACTGTGGTTTGGAGCTGCTGTATTGTCGATACCACATGAGAGAGTCACTGCTGTAAGAGCCATTGTAATTGCAGGACAAAGTTGTGGAGTGACCATTGATGACCAATTCAGATGAAGAGAGAGGAGCTATTCCTTCTCCATGAGTATCATCTGAGACCGACAGAATATTTGTGTTTATCCATTAAATGATTAATAATTTCAGTATCTCTTCTTCTGTAAAAAATCAAACATCTTACCTGAAAAATAAAGAATGAACCAGACACCACAGAGAAACATCATAGATCATCACAAGCAGCACAAACTGTAACTGACAGATTCTTTGCACTTTTTAAATGTGTCCTTTTGAAGTGATGAACCAATTCAAATCTTCTGTAAGCTGTGAATGAACACTGCCATCTACTGTACAGATTTTGATATTACTTTGATTTGTAATTTCATTCTAATTTTATTAGCTCTTTGAGGACAAGTAGTTTGACTTGGTGCAGAATTTACAGTGTATTGTTATGAGTTTAATTTCAGACACTGCTGGATAGTCAGTTGACTTTATAGAAGTACTGTTAATGAAATCTAGAAGCACTGCTAATCTGACGAGACCAAAAATGTGTTAAGGTGTTATCAGGTGTAAAACTGTTTAAAAAAAAAAATGCCACCATGTGGCTGTAATGATGAATTTACAGTAGAGACTGTGCAGCATGGTCTTTTCAGTTTCTCTTCTGCTAGATTATGTCCTGCTCCAATAATTATATTATATGTTTTTCCCCACTCTCAGCTGGAAAAGCCAGCAAGTAAACATACTGTATAAGTCATTTTTTACTGTTTCTTCCAGCTACTCTTATATTTTTTTATATAAATAAAAAAAAAAAGAAATGCAAAATGCATAAGTTTAGTTTTTAGTTTAATTAAATAGAATGATGAACAAAGACACGATCGAGGAGATTTTCAGAAAATGGAAATTAGGGGTGTAACTATATTAAAACCGAACCGAAATATCGCGATACACCAATCACGATACGTATCGCGAAACTCTCGTGACGTACCACGGTACTCTCACGGCCCCTGCTGCCCATTGTTGAGGTTGACGTCATTTGTCTCTAATTAATTGAACCAATTTAAACATCTTTGTTATCACATTTGATTAAATTGTTTTAGTAATGATGGTTTTCGTTTTAAATATTATATTCTAAAGAAAATCATTTTGGTTTTCCAGTGGAGTACAGGAATGGAATTCGTGTAGTAGACAAAGCGCATGCCTATCTATCTTAACTGTTTCACGAAACTTACTTATAAGCAACAAAACTGCTTACAAAAGTGATTTAATGTACAAAAGTGAAACCAGAATAATGCCCAAATATATACAAAAAAGATAAATGTTTACACTAATAAAAATAATATAATAAAGTAGCAAATTCAAACAAAAATTTGTTAAACTCGAGCAAGGGGACAATAGTGAAGCCAAACAAAAGAAAGAAATATAACAAAACAATTCTAACTCATGAATAACTCCTCTTACCTCGCTAAAACTGATGAAAAGAAAAAAAAGGTCTTCAGCGCCGTGCACCTCATTCTTCTCTATACTGAATAAAATAAAGATGACCTTCACCTCTTACCTGATGTCTTTAACAATACATTTACTACGTGTTTGCAAAATAGAAATCGTATGACATTTTCCCTATCCACCTTACACTGAGAAAAGAATGAACTTGAGGAGATGCAGTTTAATATTGTTGGGTAGGAGCGGAGCCAAAAAATAACATGCAAATCAATTAAAATAAAAATGTACAAACCTCACAAAACTTCTTAAAGTGGGCAAAAGTAATGCAAAATAATTTTGCCCAAAGGAAAGTTAAGCAAAAACAACAAAAATCATAATCATGTCAGAAAAATACACGAAAAACGAGATCAAAGGAAAAAGCGCTCTCTCTCCCGCTCTTCCTGACATGCCTTTTATATTCCCGCGCTACGTGGCCAAATGATGATAGATCGGTCTCCTGACCAATCAGCTGTCATGAAGGCGGACTTACAGAAATGACAGGCATAAGCTGTTGTGAATGCAGACCTACAAAAATGACAGGCATAGAGGGAGCGGGAGAGAGAGAGAGAGATCGATTGAAGAAGATCTTTCACTAGTCTACATTGCAGTTATTTATTTAATTTTAGTTTACTTAGTTAATATGGCTGCACTAAAGAGAATAGTTTTTTTCTGTCTAGTCTATATAGGAGGTATTTATTTAATTTTAGTTGTTTACTCTGTCATCACATTTTTAGTACAGTCAGAATACCAAAGTTAATAAAGAAAAAGTTAAGATGTTCTTGTTATTAAGTGAATCTATTGTTCCTTAGCATTGCTGTTAACACCTCTAATAGAAATACAGTCAGAACAGTTAGAAATAGGCTAATAAATTTGCAATGAAACAAATAATAATAAACATTGATTTTTAAAGTGGTCAACGAGAAAAGCATTCGGCCTAATACTGCTTCAGAAAGTACATTAACCTTTTTTGCTTACAGCAATGTCCTAAGATTGAACAAGTTATCCTTATTTCTAAATGGAGCCACACTCACTGCATTGGGTACAACAGTACTCCTGCGGGAGTGCAGGTCTGTAGTTTACAGCATATTTTGTTGGCCTTCTTGATTATCTTAATGTCTTTGGTATAAGGGGTGTTTGTTGTATACTGTAGGAAATCTGTTTGTAAAATAAAATCAGGACCACAAAATCTGCAGTTTTGTCTTTCTTTATTTCAACTGAAGCTTAAGCAATAATAATAATAATAATAATAATAAAAAAAAAACTTTTCATAATGGAAATTCAAATGGGCAATGGATATGAAATGTTTATAAGCAGCTAACAGCAGTAGCAGATCACCACCACAGATCACATTTCTGTTGAAAATATGTAAAACAGCGACATTGTGCTCTTTCTCTTGATAGAGGTTTTTGTACAGTGTTTGTGTGTTTCCTGTCACTGTGGGCTCCAGGGCACAATAATACACAGCAGAGTCTGATACTGCGGCAGAGGAGATCTCCAGATCCACTTGTTTTTCACTCATGCTCATTTCTCCATCCATTCCGGGGATTTTAGGATCTGCATAGGTCACATGTCTGATGACTGACTCCATTACCAGAAGCAGAAATTCAGGTTTTGATCCGAGGTGCTGTCTATACCAATGCAGACTGTTTGCATTGCCATCATATTTGCATGAGAGCCTGACTGGAGTCTTCTCAGTGATATGAACATCGCTCTGCAGTGGTCTTATTGACTGTGCCAGTGTATCTGCAGAAAATGAAAGCTTTTTTAGGAGGATGAAGATGTTCAGAAAATGTACATCAAAGCAACCAATACAAGATTGCAATTAATTACAAACTTGAATGAATATAAATACAGGTAACCTAAAGCATTTCAGCTTTAAACAAATGAGTGTATTACAGTATATGACTTGCATTGTGTTACAGACAACACCAGCAGACAGCAGTGAAGCATCATCTTTGCACAACAAACAGCAAATGAAACTGCAGACAGATGAGCATTTCTGTCAGATCTTGCAGAGCTCCACCCAAAACTCTCATCAACACATTCAGAGTCACTGAATCTTTCTTTCACTCTCTGATCTTCTCCATGAGGTTTTAGTACAGTGTAGCTGCTCTTTCTGTCACTGTGGGCTGCAGAGCACAGTAATAAACAGCTGAATCTGTGACTGCAGCAAAAGAGATGGTCAGATTCACCTGCTTCTCCACTTTATTCACACTTGCGTTCAGTCTTGGGAAAGGAGGTTCAGCATGAAACACGGTGTTTGATTCATAAACAAGCAGCAGATATTCTGGTGTAGATCCTGGATATTGTCGATACCAGTGTAAATTGTTTGCTTGAGTATCATATTTGCAGGACAGACTGACCGTTTCGCTCTCAGCAGCCTGTTTTGTGCTCTGCAGTGCTGTTATTGACTGACCAAATGATTGATCTGCAAATACAGCATGAAACAGTCTTCAGAATATAACAAGGAAAGCACGTTGTTCTTAATTATTGCATTTTAAATGTGTAGTTGCATTAAAAGAGCAATGTAGAATTTTTTTTTAATACCTCAATGAAATGATGAAATGAAACAATTAAAAACACTCACCCATTAATGCTAATAGCACAAGTAGGCAAACAAGAGAACTCATTTTTGCATTTCTGAGGAGCAAACTGAAATCAAATGGTAGATGAATGGCAACACAACATCCTGAAACTCCTCCCACATATCTTATGATGATGAATTCATGAAACATACATCACCCTGCAGCCCAAGACAGGTTGCTCACTGATGCCAGGGTTGTTATATGAGAAAGTAGGGCTGTGCAATTAATCGAAAATCCAGTTTCGATTTCGATTTTGGCTCTTAACGATTATGAAAAACCATTAATCGAGATAAACCATCATAATAATTATTGTTCCATAACCTTCATTTGTGTAATGAACAAACAAGTTGAGAATCAAAAGACACGTGAAAAAGAAACATATCAGAGCCACACTATTCTTAAAGTAACAGTGCGCAATATTCCTGCTGCCGCCTGTTTTTTTTTATTAATCAAAACAACAAAAGGAGAAAATCCCTCACTGCTCTTGACTGAAGGACTTTTATAGCTAATGTTTTTTTTTTTCTTAAATTGAAGATGCTTAAAGCAGTTTAAATATAACAGATTTAATAAATTATTTCTAAAAACTGATTTCTTTTATCTTTGCTATGATGACGGCACATAGTATTTTACTAGATATTTTTCAAGATACTAGTATTCAGCTTAAAGTGACATTCAAAAGCTTAATTAGGTAAATAGGCAAGTCATTATATAATGGTTTCTTTTGCTGACAATCAAAAATATACATTGCTTAAGGAGGCTAATAATATTGAGCTATTAAATAGGTTTAAAAATATTTAAACCTGATTTTTATTCTAGCCGAAATTAAACAAATAAGCCTTTCTCCAGGAGAAAAAATATAGGAAATACTGTAAAAAAAATTCCTCTGGTAAAAATAATTTGGGAAATATTTATATATAAAAATAAAATCACAGAAGGGCGAATAATTTTGTTTTCAACTGATAATAGTTTTGAATAATCATGATTACAATTATAACCAAAATAATCATGATTATGATTTTGCCCATAATCGAGCAGACCTAGAGCCTGATGAATATATTTTAGCTACTTTTTATTTATACTCTAGGACCAACTCTGAAATGTAGAGAAGAGTAAGAAAGGTTTAAATGCAGCATAATGGCAACATGCACTGACAAAATTAGTAATACATGTTTTGATATGGTTTACTAAGAACTTTACTTAGAGTTTTGGTACTAAAGTATGTTTTTAAACATCCAGTTTTTCAAAATAACTTCATCTATATTTATGTACCACTATTTGCTTTGTAAATTATTTTTTTACACTCAAATGCTTTAATTCTTCCTGACCATAGAGTTTAATAAACAACGACTCCAGCTGTCATTATTGTTCAGTGTTTGTGTGTTTCCAGTCACTGTGGGCTTCAGAGCGCAGTAATACACAGCAGAGTCCGATAGTGCAGCAGAGGAGATCTCCAGATACACAAGGTTATTCTCCTCATTTAATTTAGCAGGTAGTCCAGGAATTGGAGGATCAGCTGGTTGTTCAAGCTTTGCTTCACTAACCAAATACAGAAACTGTGGTTTGGAGCTGCTGTATTGTCAATACCACAAGAGAGAGTCACTGCTGTAAGAGCCATTGTAATTGCTGGACAAAGTTGTGGAGTGACCATTGATGAAAAATTCAGATGAAGAGTGATGAGCTATTCCTTCTCCACTAGTATCATCTGAGACAGACAGAATATTTGTGTTTAATACATCAAATTATTAATCTTTTTTTAGTATCTCTTCTATAAACAATCAAACATCTTTCCTGAAAAATAAAGAATGAACCAGAGACCAAAGAGAAACATCATAGATCATCACAAGCGGCACAAACTGTGTAACTGTCAGATTCTGTACACTGTTTACATGTTTTGTTTTTTTGAAGTAATGAACCAATTCATATCTTCTATAAGCTGTGAAAGAACACTGCCCTCTACTGTACATATTTTGTTATTACTTTTAATATACTTATTTCATGCATTACTAATTTTATTAGTGGTATTTTGACTGTTGCTAAATCTATAGTATATCGCTATGTATTTAATGTAAGATGCTGTTGGTTGTTAGTCAGTTGACTTTATAGAAGTACTGTTCATGAAACCTAATAAACTTAACCTGAAAATACTACAATATGTTGTAGGTGTAAGACTGTACATAATGCCACCATGTGGCTGTAATGATGAATTTACAGCAGTCACTTATTACACAATTTTTTATTAGCTTTCTTGATTATATTAATGGTTTTGTCATTAGGATGTTTTGGTTTGTAGGCAAACGGTTTGCACAAAAAAATCTTGAGCACAAAATCTACTGTTTTGTTTAACTTTATTTCAACTGAATCTTTAGCAATAAAAATCACATTTTCATAATGGAATTTTTAATGGGTAATCATCATAAAATACTAGAGCAGGCAGGTCCCACCACAGGTCACATTTCAGTTTATAATTTAAAATATCATAAATAAATGTATAATAATTAGGATGTACTCTATTTATAAAGTGGTATATTAAAATGGTATGTGCAGCGTTTATAAAATCATTATGTTAAGCCGGTATTTGTATGTTTAAAAGTAAATTGCTACACCATAGGGCTATTTAAATAAATGTAAGATTAAGAAGGTAAATACAGTAACATTTGTCTTATGAGTTTGCGGGGCAAGATTTTAGGTAACAATTCATTCAGATTCATTTGTAAGTTTGATTTGCTTGTTTTGTTGACATCTTTACTTGTGCATTATTTCACATTAACTCACATTTTCATATCATTAAATCTGCAATCAGAAAACATGCGGAAGTAATGAACAGACAGGGTGTTTTTTTTCTCTTGATAGAGGTTTTTGTACAGTGTTTGTGTGTTTCCTGTCACTGTGGGCTCCAGGGCACAATAATACACAGCAGAGTCTGATACTGCGGCAGAGAAGATCTCCAGATCCACTTGTTTTTCACTCATGCTCATTTCTCCATCCATTCCGGGGATTTTAGGATCTGCATATGTTACAGATTTTTTAGCTGATTCCCTTACAAGAAGCAGAAATTCAGGTTTTGCTCCTGGATACTGTCGATACCAATGCAGACTGTATGCACTGCCATCATATTTGCATGAGAGCCTGACTGGAGTCCTCTCCGTGATATGAACATCGCCTTGCAGTGGTCTTATTGACTGTGCCAGTGTATCTGCAGAAAATAGAAAACTTTTTAGGACAAATGAACAGATCAAGACGTTCAGAAAATGTACAATAAAAAAACAATAAAAAATAATTGTTAATTTTAACTTGAATTATAAATATATTAAGCATTTTAACTTTAAACACATCTGTTTAGTAAAGTATATGACTTACATTGTGTTACTGACAACACCAGCAGACAGCAGTGAAGCATCATCTTTGCTCAACAGACAGCAAATGAAACTGCAGACAGATGAGCATTTCTGTCAAATCCTGCAAAGCTCCACCCAAAACTCCCAATCAACACACACATCCTGGGGTCTGTGTAAGTCCTAATGCCCCAGAATAGTAAAGGGGATGCTATACACTGTCAGTGAGTGCTGTCTTTCAAATGAAACATTAAACCAAGTTCAAGACTCTTTGTGGTCATTTAAAAATCCCATGACACTTGTCAGCGTATCATCCAAGTGTATGCTGCACTCTGGTGGTCGTGTGGAAAGAGCCCACCCATACGATTGTAAATAGCTTTGGGTGTATGGGAATTACACAAAAAATTTGCTATGTAAATCTACATTTTACTTTGTTACATTTACTTCATTTTACTGTGTGCTTCCAGTTTACATTCTATATTGAGCCTATTCTGCCGTGCGAAAGTGCACTCATTTTTGCAATTTGTTTTAGAACTTCTGATTCAGTTGCCTATGGAAGAAATGACTAGAAATAATAAACGTCAGAAAACATTCAAACTATTTGCTCTTCAGACAAGTGTGTTCATGACTATAAATAAAAAGTAGAATAATATAAGAAAATATCAGTTTACAGCATCAAGCAAGCTGTTATTAATGTCAAAAAAAAATCAGTGGATGTAAATGATATTGGAAGAGCCAAAAAGATTCCAATGGCTGTGATTTGCTTGTACATGAAGAAAAAGGTCAGTAGGTTAAGGTGTTAGAAATATGAGAACCTAAACCAGAAGACTCGTTACAAGCAAGGTTTTTTTGAGACGTGTTTGTTGTTCTGCAGTCAAACAACATAAGAAGTTCACAAGTTTACCGGAGCTGACAAGAGTCTCCTTTAGTCTAAAACTGGTCTAACTTAGGCCCCGTTTACACTAATGCGTTTTAGTTTGAAAAAAGTTTTACTACGGTTACGCCATCCAGACTACGCCGGAGTTTTCGAGTGCCAAAAACAGAGCGTTTTGGAAATGCTTGAGAGCCCGTTTTCATCCTGTAATGCTGCTGCTCTGTCTAATTGTGGATGGGGGAAAACGCAGACATCTGAAAACGGAGGCGGGGCTGCTGAGATTTGCTACTTGATCCGCTTGTTAAGTGTGACGTCACGCAAAGCGGCTTCCGGGTCCAAGCGCTTTATTCAACTGAATAGGGAGACTCATGAAATGGTAATAATAAACATTTACAAAGCGATTTAAGGCATTTGAATCACGATCGCAGTATATATGTCCATGCCTAATATCCAATGGCCAGAAAGTGATTATTTTTTATAAATTGTAAAATTTTTGGTGTTTGTTATGCAGCAAGCCCAGAGATTGTTGTGCACACTATGATTCTATATAAAATGAACTTTAATGTGTGATAGGTTTAAAATGTGATCATAAACGAATGATTTCTCCACTCAAATGAGTGGACCTGGAAACAGTATTTACATACGTCACAAACACGTCACCACTTAACAAGCGGATTGGGGCTTTTGTGTCATTGCATATCCTTCCCTTATTCATCAAGCCCCTATCACATGACTATAAACATGGCTTTAACGTTACCGGAAGACACAAGACCAGCCTTCAGTGCAACAACAACATAGACACAGAAATAGGAGCGTTGTTTGCACTATTTTCTGTTTTAGGCGCCATTGTGCAGTTACACTCTGCCTTTTTTTTACTACAACAGCTGCATATATTCGCTAGAACGCGCATGCGGATCGTTTTTGATCTATAATGTGTTTTAGCATGAAAACGGCGTTTGTGTAAAGGGGGCCTTACTTAGTATGACAAGTCTGATTTGAGACAGAGTCGTCCTGTCTATTATATGTATTAGAAATGGCAGTGTAGAAAATGGGCATGACAAGTTTAAGTTGAAAATCTTGTTTCAGGGTCGTGGTGAGATCCTGAGATTTCACCTGCCCTGACCAGCTTGTAAGTATCACCCAGAGTCAAAGGCACGGTCGCCACCTGGGCTGCTAGAGTTTTGAAGTAAATGATATCTTTTTCTTCCACAACACCCCACACTGTCTCCTCTCTCGAATAAATTCATTTCAATATGTTAATGAGATCACTTTGGCTAAAGCAAGCAAGTTAAATGAAGCGACAAGAAAAGAAACCTTGGAATGTAAATTATAGATGTTATTATCGAAGGTAGAAAAATCTCCATTAACTGTAAGACAGTATTTGTATGTTTAAAAGTAAACATTTACACTGCAGGGCCATTTAGATAAACGTGAGATTAAGAAAGTGATTGAGGTGTAAACAAACCAGTAGCAGTACACACAGTAACGTTTGCCTTATGAGTTTGTAGGTTACAATTCATAAAGATTTGTTTGTATGATTTGCTCGTTTGCTGACATTTTCACTTTTTGAAATCCATTATTTCACATTAACTCACATTTTTTCAAATTATGTCATTAAATCTCCAAACAGAAAACAACATGCGGCAATAATGAACAGATATGCTGTTCTTTCTCTTTATAGAGGTTTCTGTACAGTGTTTGTGTGTTTCCTGTCACTGTGGGCTGCAGGGCACAATAATACACCGCAGAGTCTGATACTGCAGCAGAGGAGATCTCCAGATCCACTTGTTTTTCACTCATCCTCATTTCTCCATCCATTCCAGGAATTTTGGGATCTGCATAGGTCACAATTTTGCTGGTTGACTCTGTTACAAGAAGCAGAAATTCAGGTTTTGCTCCTGAATACTGGCGATACCAATGCAGACTGTATACACTGCCATCATATTTGCATGAGAGCTTGACTGGAGTCCTCTCAGTGATATAAACATCGCTCTGCAGTGGTCTTATTGACTGTGCCAGTGTATCTGCAGAAAACAGAAGGCTTTTCTTTAGGAGAAAATGAACAGATGAAGATGTTCAGAAAATATACATCAAAGCAATCAATACAAGATTGCAATTAATAACTAACTTAAACATAAATACAGGTATTATTAAGTATTTCAACTTTAATCAAATCAATGTAGTACAGTATATGACTTACACTGCGTTACAGACAACACCAGCAGACAGCAGTGAAGCATCATCTTTGCACAACAAACAGCAATTGAAACTGCAGACAGATGAGCATTTCTGTCAAATCCTGCAGAGCTCCACCCAAAACTCCTTTCAACACATTCAGAGTCACTGAATCTTTCTTTCACACTCTGAGCTTCTCTATGAGGTTTTAGTACAGTGTAGCTGCTCTTTCTGTCACTGTGGGCTGCAGAGCACAGTAATACAGAGCTGAATCTGTGACTGCAGCAGAAGAGATGGTCAGATTCACCTGCTTCTCCACTTTATTCACACTGGCGTTCAGTCTTGGGAAAGGAGGTTCAGCATGAAACACGGTGTTTGATTCATAAACAAGCAGCAGATATTCTGGTGTAGATCCTGGATATTGTCGATACCAGTGTAAACTGTCTGCTTGAGTATCATATTTGCAGGACAAAATGACCGTTTCGCTCTCAACAGCCTGTTTTGTGGTTTGCAGTGCTGTTATTGACTGGCCAAATGATTGATCTGTGAATATTTTATGAAAAAGACACAGCAATTTCAGTCATTTACTTACAATATTTGCTGTCATGAGTTGTTGCCTTTTGTTTTTCTGTGTAGTCATGTAAACAGTAATGATTTATGATAATTAAAGTTAAAGTAAACATTTACTCACCTATTAAGATCAACATTACAAGTAGGCAAACAAGAGAACTCATTTTTGCATCACTGAGGAGCAACCTGAAGTGAAGAAATAGATGAATGGCAAAACAACATCCTGAAGCTCCTCCCACATATCTGATGATGATGATGATGCATGTACTTTCAGTGGTAAAATAGATGCACATTATTATAAATTCCTTGCCTAAAACAGTATTTATTACCAAGTCGTTTTAATTATGAAATATAAATGTGCTACTGGAATGTTAACTTTTTACTATGTGGCTTACTACAACATAATCAATAGATGTCATTACCCTACAGTTGCACAGTTTATCTGTGCAGTATTTTGATGATACGGCAGCTTCAATAAACAAGCCATGCCACTTTACTTTTGAACTGGAGATATAGTCAGTACAGCAAGTAAAGTTTTATTATTTAGTATTTACTTAACACGTTGCCGTATGTTTAATTTCAAAAGCTATTTTGAGAGCCCTTCTGATTCCAGTTCAGAATGCAATAAGAACTTGCAAATGGATATCTGGTATAGCATCGTAAGAACTGTTTATGATTAGGGGAGTCAAATCGAAATCGATTGAAATTTATGCTCAATTTCGATTATCGAATCAAAAAATAGAATCGTCGATGCTGCCACGCCCCCATGTCATGTCAGCTTGTCTTGCCAAGCGGGAAAAAACAGGCTTGTTGAAGTGCTTGTTGAACTGCAGAAGCAGGAGACCCGTCGACAGAGCTTAAATCCTCTCCTCTTTCAATGAAGTCGCCGGTGTGGAAGCATTTTGGATTTCCAGTGAGTTATGTTGACAACGTTCGTGTTGTCGACAAAAAAAACACAGTTTTGCAAGCTCTGCTATGTATGTATTACGTACGGTTCGTCCGATAGACAACACCAGCATCGCGATCCTCCGCCCGCCCCCGTTGCAAATCCGCTCGCGAAAAGTACACACTCAGGCCCTGTTTACACCGTCTTTGTTTTTAAATGGCATTTTAGAACGACAACGATTTGACATCCACAGTGGCGTGTAGCATTTCTGAGCAGCCCTCCTTCCTCTCTACCTCTAAAAATGCACATCACGTGACCACACAGACACAGACGCACACACAGCCATGTGCTCCAGACAGCAGGTCCAGGCAGTCAGAGGACTGCTTCAATCTTTCACTCACTTGTACTTAGTCATTTTAGCGAACACCTCAGATACTGTTGGCTGATTCCTGTTGGTTGTGCGTCTTTTTTACTGACGCCATTATAACGACACAGATCACTGCCTATTCACGAGTCCCGCAGAAAAAGTGATTGACAGGTGGTAATTATGTGTGTATCTTGCCTTTATTCATTTACTATAGGATTTGTTTATGGGTAAAACAAAGACCATGCAGGTCAGGTAGTTTAAACGGTAGGCTACAAATAATTAACTGGTCATTAATTAATTAATTATTCATAATCAAGAATCGAATCGTGCCTTTAGAATCGAAAATGTAATCGAATCGAGGATTTGGAGGATCGTGACACCCTTATTTATGATACATGACAACCCAACATAATAATTCTTCAGTCTTTATTAGTAAAAAAAAAAGTACAAGTAAAAATGGATGCTACAGTAATAGTGAGTAATATATAAATATTCTATATATATTCCATATTATGCTAATTATCTCTGAAATGGAGTAAAGGAAAGGATAACATATTTTATCATTATGTAGCATAACTGCATGATGTCCTGACAAAATTCAAACTAAAGTGTGACTTGTGCGCTGTGCTGCTGTTTTTGTTGAAAGACTTAAAACCAGGTGAAGACAATAAGACATCTTACGCCCCATTCACAGCCCCAACTTCAGACACGACCTCTGTCAAGCGATAACGCTGAAGTCCCGTGTGAATGGGGCATTAAACTTAAAATCTTGGATTTAAAGTACTGAATGAAATTGATTGTAGAAGAGATGCAGTCAGAAGTTAACGAGAAATAGAAATGACCTTTTAATTGTAGTTTATTAACATCTACTTCTACCTGAATCCTAAACATAACCCTAACATTATTTAAAAATGGTAATTATGCTTAGTATTATTTATAATATTTATTAAATTACCCATTGTATTTTATTAATGCCTACCCTAAACCCAAACCTCACAGTAATGTAAAAACAGTAATTATTGTTGTATGATAATTGTATTGTTGTAATAATATAAATAATAATTATCGTTAACTGGGTGTAGATATATCCCTTCTAAATTTTAACCATTGAAATTGACCAGTATCTAAACATGAATTATTTCATAAGCATAGAGCACACTCAATAAACAAAGACTCCTTCTTTCATTTTTGTACAGTGTTTGTGTGTTTCCTGTTGCTGTGGGCTGCAGAGCACAGTAATACACCGCAGAGTCTGATATTGCAGTGCTGGTGATGTCCAGGTACACACAATTTTTCTCCTCGTTTAATCTAGCAGATATTCCAGGAATGGGAGGATTAGCAGGTTGTTTAAATGCAGCTTCGTTAACTAGAAAAAGGAAGTCTGGTCTGGATCTTGGGTACTGACGATACCACTGGAGAGCATCTGTAGCTGCTGAGCCATTATAAATGCAGGACAGGGTCGTTGTTTTCTCCTCTGGGACGGTTTTGTAACCCGAGACAGGTGCAATTCCCTCACCAAAGGCATCACCTAAGAGGATGAAATTGAGAATAATAAATGGAAGAGATTAACAGAAATGCAACAAAAATTCTAAGTGTTGATTGTGGACTTTAATAGCTGGTTTGCTTAATTTTATTTATTTATCTACCTGTATAGTAAGATAATAAGAGCCACAGGGAAAACTGGAATAGCATTTCTGACAATGAATAAATGACAACTGAGTCTGAAACCCTATTCTTTGTGTTATAAGCACAAGCAGTTTATCAAAGAGGATCTAAGCATATTTAGGTAAAGAGGGCCCCCTTGTGGATTGTTTTTGCAAATTGCATCGAATTTAGGAAATTTATGTTGACCTCAGTTAAACATAATTTAGCCTAATTGTCAGATCCAGTGAGAACTATTTGATACTTGTAAGGAACCATAAAATCATCTCCAGTCAGTACCACATATTACACCACATAGCAATTAATTAGGGATTAATAGTTTTTTTTTATTTTGTTATTTTTTTTGTGGCTGATAATGATTTTCATAACACTTTCATAAAGGGTAAACACACAGTGTTTCCTCCTATACTGATAAACTTCTGGTGAATGGTTAATGTAAATTTTTATTTTATTTTATAGGATTTCTTTTACAGCATCATTGTTGTATTGTAATTAAAATATAATCTATTACATCAGAGGTGCTCAACCCTGTTTTTAAATCGACCTTTTTGCAGAGTTCAGCTCCAACCCTGATTAAACACACCTGAACCAATTAATTAGGAACTGAACAGCACTTGATCATTATAGGCAGGTGTGTTTGTTTTGGGTTGGAACTAAAATCTTCAGGACTGTAGATCTCCAGGAACAGGGTTAAGCACGCCTGAGTTAAATAGACATCAGCATTCATTAGGTTGTTCAAGCATAAAATGAGATGAAAACCTGTTTACATTTGCGCCTGTCAGAATCAGCAGGCGAGCGCAGAAATGCCATAGAAAAAAAATACTAGGGTAAAACAAATGTTTATGTTAATAAAATGTAAATTAATGCAGTGCTTCTTGGACATTCTGAGACCCACTTTGTATTGTATATCAATCAGGCACTGAAGGTCATTGATTTTTAAAGAAAACATGTTGATTTTGTAATGGCATACAGTTCACCGGAAGCATTTGAATATGATTTTTAATATTCAGCATTTTTCTTAACACCAATAACTTCTATTTGACATAATACTGAAATTAAACATATTTATTAAGCAAACTTAACAAACAGTAGCCAGTGTATGTAAATTATAAATTTTGCTGCTCCAGAAAAATATTGTTCAAGAAGATTTAGCCCAACTAACCGATGGTTTTGTGCCAGTTCTTGGGCATAGTACACACCAGCTGCTTTCCTATTGGACATCTCCTCTTTTGTACATATTAGGCTCAGGTCTGATATTTTGTACAGATTATGTTTAGATTTTTTGAGTATTTAATCATTTAATGATTTTAATGATTTGATCTTTTTTCCATGTAATTATTGAGCCATTGGCATCAGCCATTTTTATATTATTAATACATTATATTTTACTTTCAATCTTTCATCTAAAGCTTGTATACCATATCAATTTGGCCAGAATAAATAAATGACAAGAAATGTGTGAGGAAAAAAAACATGGTTTAATCTGGATATAGCTGTCCACAAAATGTCAGGAAACAGCAATTATTAGGACAACATGATTCTTATTGCATTTATAATTAAATTGTTTGAAAAGTATATGCATTTTTTACTGAAGCAGCAATTCAAAGAGGAAAAGCACTTTATTATATGATTATGATTTAATTTCTGCAGCATTTTTCTATTGCACATAGGTTTTTGCACAGTGTTAGCATGTTTTCAGTCACTGTGGGCACCAGAGCACAGTAGTACAGAGCAGAGTCAGTCACTTCAGCAGAGGAGATCTCCAGATTCACACGTTTATCACTCATACTCATTTCTCCATCCACTCTAGGAATGGGAGGTTTTGCATGTATAACTGTCTTTGTTGGCGACTCGATGACAAGCAGCAGAAATTCCAGTCCTGATCCAGGATACTGTCGATACCAAAGCAAACTCTGGACACTGACATCATATTTACATGACAGAGTGACTGTCTTTCCCTCAGTAACTTGTGTCGTGCCCTGCAGTGGTGTGATATTTTGCGCAAAGCATTCATCTGCAAAATAAGATGTTGTTTAAAAAGAAAGTGAATGGAAAACTGCTAGTGAATTAAAAAACTGCATAATCTTTGCATTTGGATTGATATGTATCCAATGTATAATAAATAACTATATTTGAGTTTTGTCAATTTTAGTAAAAAACTTTTCTGTTGGTTTAGAAATCCTTGGCATTTAGCCCTGTGTAAGCCTGAAATTTTATTCATTATGGGTTTAAAATGTTTTTAATTTGAATTGATAAAACCTGCAGAAACCCTAATGTCTATATTGTGTATAAATTGCATAAATTGGATATTTAACTGGATTCTTACATACCTTGTATTACTGTCAGCAGAAGCAGGGAGCACAGGAACATAATGACTGCACTGTAAACACTAAATGAAGCTGTGATAGAGAATTGAAAGTGCCTCTTGAGTATCTTTCTAAGCTCCACCTACTGTACACATCTCATCATCTGAGGCCTGAAGATTAAATAAAACTAGTCAGAATAAAAAAGGCAGAGAAACCATGAGAAAAGACATGTGAGAATGTGAAATGTACATTTGTAATGGAACCATTTTCCGTTTTTTTTTAGTAGCTGTAGTCGGCATAACTTAGAGCACTGTGAATGGTAGAATACAAAAAAGAACTTTTTACAATCTTATTTGCTCAAATAACAAAAGAAAAACTTCACGATGGTGTTATCAAGACTTTCATAAAAAGGAAAAAAAATTGTGTGAGACTGATAACGGCAGCCGGAGGAGAGAATTACGCCACACACGTTTAAAAAGATTTTAATATAAAAACTTTCAAAGATTTAAGATGCTGATGACCGTTAAACATGTCATGACAGGCTTGTGAAAAAGGTCTATAGTAATAATAATAATAATTTTTTTAAGGGATATTTAATAGTAATAATTTGTGAAATAATCACATTGTGTGTTATAAAGCAGATGCAGACAAAAGACTTGCAGATTCAAATGCAGTTTATTAAAGGTGAGGTTGTACAGGCAGTGATCATAAACGGGAGCAAAACAGTATCACGAGTAATCCAAAAGACGAGGTCAAAATACAAACAAGAGGTCAGACTAAGCGGCAACAAATCAAAATGAGGAACAAGGCAAGAATCAAGAACACTTGTGTGTGTGGTTCTTGTAATCAGTGAAAATGAGCAGTAGCTGTGTCTGTGTAAATGTCCAGATTATTGTCAGCTGCTGTAGGAGTTGATGAGTGCAGAGAGTTATAGGAGTTGTAGTTCATTAGGAAGTAATCTTCAACAGAGAAAACACTGCTGGCAATTACAACAGACTACAGGAAGTGTAATTGGATCAAAAGATTTTAGTTTATATCTAAAAACAACACTGCCAAATTAAAGTTTAATCCTGAAACTATGCATAACATAATATAATATAATTCAATATAAGGAAATGTAATTTAATATAGCTTTTTCAGTTTATTTTTAAAGTGGATTTATAACCATTTTCTTAAGTGTTTTTTTTTTCTTTCTTTTTTTATATTAGGTGAATATCCATATTTAGCTTCAACGTACATGTCTGTTTCAGTTTCAGAGATCCGCAGGTGTAACCACAACCTCATTATGACCTGTAACCTATAGCAGGTTTCAAGTACTAATACACAGAGATTGATATCAGTTTAACCTAGAACTGTGCTTGAAACGACTTATTTTTAGACACCAAAGAACTGCTCTGAGAACACACCAATGAGGCTGAACATCATAATACTTTTACTTACAGTTAAAATGAGTAAACGTTTAATTGATTCAATACAATTAGTACAAGTATGTATATGAATGTTGTTTTTGTAAACTAATAAGTTGTTTTTCAGGGAATTTATTTCTTTTTTACTTTAGGATGCATTTATGATGCTCCACACATTAAACACATTTCCCAGTGTCAGGTTTTTGTACAGTATTGTTGTGTTTCCTGTCACTGTGGGCTGCAGGGCACAGTAATACACAGCAGAGTCTGATACTGTAGCAGAGGAGATCTCCAGATCCACAACTTTCTTAGTTTTGTTGATTTTCGGCGTTAAGCGCTCTGGTATGTTGTCACTCTTCAGTCCGCTTTCGTAGATGTAAAGGAGGAACATTGGTGTCGATCCGGGATATTGACGGTACCAGTGAAGATTATCAGGTGCTCCACTGTAGTTACATGCAAGTTTTACATATTCTCCTTCAAATGCTTGTTTTTGTGGATCATGGGATGTTATCATGTTTGTCTGGATGATACCTATGAGAGCCAGCAAAATAAAACAAGAAGATTTTTACAGATCACAATCACACAATCTTTTTATTGGTTTCTTCTTAATATAACAAACAGTAGCATACAAAATGCATAAAAAGATTGTTTACAAATTTAGAAAAAATGATTAGAAAAACGATAACAAATGCATAAAGATAATCCTATAGAGACCAGCAGGGTAGACACGTTCATAGTGTAAGTGAAAATTTAATTCTCCTCTATATCCATTTCCTTATGATCACCCTTCATTTTGGCTAACATTGTTTTCATATAACACATTCTCAATCATGCATCCATTCATAATTTAAGTGTAGGGTATTAAATGTCTTTCCAAAACCTCAGAATTTTACGTGCTGCTATAGTTATACTGTCTTTTGCCTTTTTTATTAAAAAAATATTAATCAAAGCAATTAAATTATTGTTTAATGAAAGTCACTAATTTTGAAAATAATTAATCAGAACTCACCTATATGAAGAAACAAAATGACAAAGACAGAAAGATGCATGTTGGTTGATGCTGTCAGAAAGACTAACAGTGAATGAGGTATTCACAACAGAAGACAACCTTAAGTCATGTCAAACTAGTCTGAGAGCTCCACCTCTTGAAACATTGCTGTACCTACTGTACTGGAAGACAAAAAGACAAAAAAAAATCCTCAAATAAGTTCATAAGTGCAGTTTTTATTTGTGTGCTCAAGTAATCAATCGCCAGGCTTTGACATTACATTACAATCACATCCACTACTGAAGAATATTCAGTATAATGATAAAAGCACTCAACAAATATGAGATTTTTGTTGTTCTGTTTTACATTAAGTACTAAATTAATCTCACTGGTACAGTGTAGAACACATGTAAAAGTTCATAGTTTTATGCAAGATCACACCCTTATTGGAATCTTCACCTGAAGGACAAAACAAGGCTTTGACCACCGTTCATTTTTAACCTGGTTTATTATTGAGTCCTATTGTAGTAGGATGATGTCAAAAGACAAATGAACAATTGTTGATTTAAACTACTTTCTGCTGTCATAAATATAACTTCACAACTTTGCTTAGAATATAAGTGCAAGATGCTAAATTGTATACAAGATGTTTCCTATAGAGATTATTTTTAGTTATAAAGAAAGTGTTAATATTGCGTTATGCTTGTGTAGTATACATCATCAGTGTGTGTATTTGGTGTTTTAATTGACCTTTTTTTTAAACCTCATTTGCTGAACAAATGTCTTGTTTGTCTTATTTTAGCATTGCCTCTTTTGAGAGAGGTTTTACATATTTGTTGCATATAACAAATGAAAGCTTGACTTTATTGGTGATTTAATTTTTTTGTCCTTTTGAGGGCATATATATTTTCATGCATAAAATATTCACAAATTTGTGTTGGTCTGTGTATTGATGGATAAAAAATATCAAATATATGGTTTAATCACCTCCCATGTTGACAAGAAAGATGTAAACAGTGAAATATTAATTTTAAGACATTTCATTTTGACGTTTCTGAAACATCTGGATCCATTTGAGTTCATTTTGACCCAGTAGATCCGCATACAAATTTAAAAGAACTGGTTAAATAATTTTTAGTAAAGGAACAAAAGTTATCAACCATTAATTAATCAATAATTGAATAACAATTTAAACAATTTTAATTTATTTTTCTACTTTGTGTACTAATAAAAAATGTACTAATAAAAACCATTTAATCACCATGAGTCAATATGATCTGGTCCAAGCAGATCTAACAAAGATAAAAGTCAGATACAGATTTAGCATGTATTGTTAGGGTTCAATGTTTTATTTTGATTGAATATTTATTAAATTTAAAAATTTTGACAGTTCACTTATAAAACCACTAAATAATGAATAGATGATAAAAATCCCACTGTCAATTTAGGATTACTATATGTGTAAAATAAAGGTATTCCAAGTGTTGCAGTGTTTGGACATCATTAATGTATGTCATGCACTTGTGAAGTCAGGTTCAGGTTTTTGTACGGCGCTGATGGGTTTCCTCTCACCGTGGGCTTCAACGCACAGTAGTAAACTGCCGAGTCTGTTAGTTTGGCAGAGGAGATCTCCAGATCCATAGAGGCTTTCTCTTTATGTAATCTCACTGACATTCCAGGCTGCATGTTTTCAGAGGTTTCGCTTTTTGTTAGTATCAGAAGAAGGCAATGTGGATTTGATCCTGGATATTGACGATACCAGTATAAAGAAAGTGCTGTGGAGTAGTTGCACGACAGCGTGACTTTATTCCCACTTTTCCCATACACCTCAGTTTGGGCTGGAGTGATGACATCGCCACAGCTGACACCTAAAAAACGGTCTTGTTTACTTTCTTTAGATTTATGATGACCTGAGGTGTTTTGGTAATTTTTTGCAAGTCTGACCTCTGTAGGATTAACTGTATAGGTCTAATAAATAAATGATAAAGACAAATCTATGAAGTCTGTCGTTACAAGAAGGAATTTTTGAAAGATAATCAGAAATGTGTCTGCTTACCTCCAAATGTGGATAGAAAGCCAAGCAAACAGAGCAGCATTGTTGAGGCCGATGTTCTGACTGACAGCTCAGCTTGTAGTTAATCTATTTTTAAAACCACTTCCTCAGGATGGCCTAGATGCTGTCAAAACACCAAACCCCTCCTACTGACCCCAAACACACACACATTTTAACAAGACCTGTAAGGTGAGTGTTTTATTTTAGTTCATTTTACCCTGGCCTAGAAACTCACAACAGTCAAAGCTGAAATTTAGCCACAAAACAGTAATGATGTCAAAATTAAACTACTGTTGAAGAAAAAACTGTGATTGCTTTAATAATTGTTTCATTATAGACACGTGGCAGTTATAGATTAAAAGCAAATGAATGAATTTTTGAATGAATTAATTTTTAAAAATTCAATAATAAAAAAAAAGTTTTTACAAACTAATTTCAAGAGGAGCTTATGATATGATTGACTGCAGCTGGTCCCTAGTGTTAATCATTAGCTAGAAATCGGATTATTCCAAATTTAGCATAAATATCCAGCCTAATTCACTCCCTATCTTTGTTTTGGAAGAACCCCCCATCAATCCCTTCTCCCTCCTTCTAGATTCTAGGATCAGGTGACATGGCAGCTCAGTGGCTAGCACTGCTGCCTCACAGCAAGAAGGTTGCTGGTTCAAGTACTGAGCCAGTCGGCACTTTCTGTGCAAAGTTTTTGTTTTCCCCGTGTTCGCTTGGGTTATCCCTGGGTACTCCGATTTCCTCCCACAGTCTAAAGACATGTGACACATGTGAATTAAATAATAGTAACAGTCACAAGCACTTAACGCGTACACATTGGTGCGGTTGGCGGCCTATTTCCATAGACTCATGCTATAAATGTTCCGACTAATTTAAAATGAGCTGAATCAACACAATTATTGAGTTGAACTTACTTGAGTTTGTAAGTCAACTTAATCAAATTTTGTTGGGACAACTTGAAGTAATTCTGTGAATTTACAATTACAATTTTGATAATACAGCATAATTGAAATTATTTAGTTAATTCAGTTTTTCACTGCAATAAAAATAAAGCATAAAGGCATATTTAGCAGGGCTCGAAATTGCGACCATTTTAGTCGCATATGCGCCCGAAATTTAAGCTATGCGACTCATAATATATATTGGGAGCATTCGTGAGACTGCATATTATGGTTGTAGTGCGACCTGTTTTTGTTTTTTTCTAAAAACGTGGTAAAATCGCTCTTCCCTGCCGCTATATTGGTTCATATTAGCCGTCAATCACTCAAGACTTTCCGCTGTCAGATGACAGGGAGGGAGCTTTTGTGACCGTGGGGATTGCAAACGGCTGAAGACTGAAAAGTACACTGAATCTCCATGCGTTGCATGCACTGCGTGTTCAGCCAACACAATCTCACGGCAATTCATAACTTTTTCATACGTTTACTCGTGAGCAGGCTGCAACAGCGCAAATGTCCGCTAAAACACCATCGCCAAAGAAGCTTGCCTTTACTAAGTTTGATCTGATGCGGGTTATAACAAAGAACAGTATTGCGCCGGTGGGCATCGGGAGAATCCTGCTCTGCCCCCCTCTTATTGGGCCGGCTGACTCGCATGCTTTCCCGCAAACACAGAAAAATGTAATTCAGCGCATAAAGAGGCTGAGCATTAAAACGACACGAACCGAAACCAAAACTTTTAAACGTGAGGCTTTTCTTCCTTTCTTTTGTCCGTTCTTTCTTGAAGTGTATATTATTTTTCTATTAATTACTGATGACTGCTTTGCAGCTTTCAGCATTGGATTAAATGATTTATTATATTATTTCGTTTGTTTTGTAGCAGAAATATTATTTATTAAATTGGCATGCATATAAAAACAATAGTACAACATAAATATTTCTTACTACAATGCTTCATTTGTGTTTGATGCAAACCATCAATTTATTTTTCATTTTTCATAAATTAACAGTAGGACTTTATATAGCAGATAACTTGCATTAAAGCACATTCAAGGCATCATGATGATGAGAAATATAATTCATTATTAGTATTATTGTCATCATCATCATCAATAATATTTTATAATTATTCAACATTCATTTTGGAATTATTGCACAAATATTAAGTCATCACAGCATTAGTTAGATAGTTGTTTCTGGGTTTTGTTAGTACCAATTGATGTTGTTTTCAAATACAATAAATCCCTTAATATACAACTTGTCAAATATATCATTCATTTTTGGTGGATGCTCCTAATTTTTTTCTGGTGCTCCTAAATTTTTTCTGGTGCTCCTAAATATTTCAGGTTGGGAGCACCGGTGCTACCAAGTAAGAAAGTTAATTTCGAGCCCTGTTTAGTGCATTTCATAATTATATTTTAAACAATAAAAATTAAAAACAAAGCAGTCATGAGGAAGAAATTAGGACAGGCCTTAAGCCATGCATACATGCATAGCTGTAAATATATTTTTAAAATGATTTTACATGAAAGTTTTTCTTAATGAGTGTGTGTGCGTACACTGCATGTCAGAATGTATGATTTGTGCTTCATTAATCACTTGGTTTTGGTTTCGCTATCAGTTGCAGGTGTTTTCCCGTACAGTACTGGTTATGGCAGATAATACAGTTTGGTTTGCTAATACTTTGATGTTTTTGAGTTCAAAGTATGAGTGTTTTTGTACAGCTTCTCATGAACTTTTTATCACTGGGTACTTCCATTGCGCAGTAATAGAGAGCTGAATCTGTCAGAGCCGCTGCTTTAATAATCAGCTCAGTGGACGTTCTGCTTGTAGAAGATTCAAAATAAGAATCTGGCATATGCTTCTCACCATCCCTTGCTCTGGCTCCCTTCCATAGT
The DNA here is from genome assembly GCF_052040795.2 of Danio rerio. Lineage (NCBI taxonomy): Eukaryota > Metazoa > Chordata > Actinopteri > Cypriniformes > Danionidae > Danio > Danio rerio. Next base: position 39,607,228 of record NC_141022.1, read on the forward strand.
AAATACTGTGGTTCACTTTTAGGATAGTGTCTGTACCAGTAAAGATCAACATGTTCACTATTTGTTTGGTACGAACAACTCAGTGTCACTCGGTCAGTTTCACTTCTGATAATTATAGGCTCATCTGGTCCAATGGTATCACCAAAAACAACTGGAAAACAAGTTCAAATGTGTCATAAGATATTATTGTCTTTTTAACTTATAAATAAACATGCATTTTTAATTTTAATAAATACCTGATGTAGCTATGACAATAAGTAGTACTGATCTCATCCTGAAAGTTGTGTACTTAAGATCAATTAAGATGTTGTTGTGTGTTTCTGTAAAGTTTCAAGTGGTTAATGAAACCATGTCATGTCAGCATGTGCACATGCTTTTTTATACCTGTAAGTGAAAAGTGCTGCCCTCTTGAGGCTCGCTTGCATACTTGTTGATCAGATGGTTTCTATATGTATGAGTAGGTTTTTGTATGGTGCGCGTGTGTTTCCTGTCACTGTGGGCTGCAGTGCACAGTAATACACAGCAGAATCCTTCACATCCGCGGGGAAGATTTCCAGATTCACCAGCTTTTTGTCTTTATTAACTGAGGTGGTCAGTCGGGGGTGAGGCGGTGTGGCAGTTTGATTTTGTCCTGACTCCATGATTAGAACCAGGAATTCTGGCTTAGCATTGGGATATTGGCGATACCACTGCAGATTATTCATGGACACTGTGTATTTGTATTCACAAGAAATTCTGGCTGCTTCCTTTTCTTTTGCATGGACAGCAGGAGATGTTGGAGTAATGCTGTCTTGTCTGCTGGTGCCTGAAAAGAATGTTTGATTAGTAGTTTAAAGTCACATTTATTTGCATATGTAGATTACTATGCATTGCAGAGTGTTTTGAAGAAGCTTTACAGGAACTGATGCAAAATTGATTATAACATTAACTACGAAAGATAATAGTTACTCTTTAGTTTAATTAATGTTGCAAAGTTCCTCAAATCTGATTCAGATATAAAGCTGCTTCAGATACAAAAAACATGATCTAGCCAGATTACACGGGTGTTTCAAAGCAAAGTTACTGCAACGTTCATGTGGAAAGAAAGAAAATGAATGTAAAGAACTGAAATCTTACCAATGAATGTGATTATAACTAGCAGCAAACAGAAAGACATTGTGGAGAGTGTTTGTTTCTTCGCTGAGCTCTGCAGAACTGCCATAACAGCCTGCTTACAGAAAACTGAAGCTCTCAGTCAGTGTTTTCAACAGCCAATCAGGGAGCAGTGATGTCACTGACAGGTTCAGCTCTTGTTTAACGGGCCATAACTGAGTGTTTTGTAAATTATTTGTAGCTCACTGACCTTTACTAGAGTAAGAAGCTGGATAAACATACCGTATACAAATGGTAATGTATAAAATGTACAGTACATTCATTCATCATTTTCTTGTCAGCTTAGTCCCTTTATTAATCCGGGGTCGCCACAGCGGACCATCTCTGGGAAAACATCCACACACACATTCACACACACTCATACACTACAGACAATTTAGCCTACCTAATTCACCTGTACCGCATGTCTTTGGACTGTGGGGGAAACCCACGCGAAGGCAGGGAGAACATGCAAACTCCTCACAGAAACACCAACTGAGCCGAGGTTCGAACCAGCGACCTTCTTGCTGTGAGGTGACAGCACTACCTACTGCGCCACTGCCTCGCCCCCTGTACAGTACATACATTTTTATAATAATTTTACATGTCATTAATGTTACATACATTTTATTTGACTTTTTTTTTGGTTGGTTAAATAAAATAAGCAGTGGCAGACTAAGCAGAAACTCACTAAACGGATGCATGCATGTAAAAGGAAAAATTACACACATTTACATTATTAATTGTCCCCATTTTAGTTGAAGAAATGTCATCAAACCAATGTGGTATCCAACATGATTGGCTGAAACATTTTATTACTGCACTTATTGCAATTATTAATGAAAGTGAAGATGCCAGAATGTACTGTACATTTAATCCATGGAAAATGACATGACTACAATAGTTTTGACATATTACATTCAAAAATAATTCCGACAACAGGACACTTACCTTAATTTTGCCATACGGTAATGTTAGACTTTTTTTACTTCAAAGTAAATCTAACTTTTCACAAATACTGCTATCATTATTTTTTTAAATTTCCAATAGATGTAATTTTTTTTAATACTTTGCAGTCTATCTCCCCTTAAATCCAAACCTCCCAGGAAACAATCTGCATTTTCACATTTTCAAAATGCTTCATTCTGTGGGATTTATGCACCATTTTTGTCAGGGGGACCAAACCAAATGACCCCTGAATGTCCAAATTTATTTATTATGCATGCAAATCCTTTATTATTCAACATACTAAAATGCCATTGATAATTTTCCAAAGGCATAAAAATTAGATCAGTGAATTATTGCTATTGTCTTTTGTTTATTCTGTGAGAGAGGCTAAATGTGTGTTGTGAAGTTCAGGTTTTTGTTGTAATCCTTAGTATCCTGTGCTCACAGTGGGCCTCAAAGCACAGAAGTAAACAGAAGAATCAGACAGAAGAAGGTTTCGTACAGTCAGAGTAACTTGTCCCACAGCAGAATCCAACCGGGACTGATATCTGTTGTTGGGGAAGTCTTTGGAATTACTTCCATTTCCCAAATTGTGCCTTACTAAAATATATTGTGGTGGGAAATTCTTTGTTTGCCGGTACCACAGCAGAGCAGGCATTGCGTCTGTTGTATAATATTCACAGCTCAAGGTTATGGTTTCTTCTGTGAAAGCAGATACAGAAGCTGTTGGCTGACGTACAGCGTCTTCACATCTGCATTCTACTGTACAACACAAAACATTAGTTAAACAAACATTTACAAACAACATTGAAATGAAACACCAAGTTAAGAAAAGTGCTGTACATCACCTAGAAAAAATAAAATAAGAATTTGTTTCAGCCAACTTGTGATGGTGGAATGAGGACTCATGATGGATTGCAGAGAACTGAACAGCAACTTCTGAATGTTCAATGTTGTGTTTTCTTTTGCACAGCAAATTCAGCTTCCATTGTAGGTTGAATGTTGGGTACTCCCTGCTGGTGTAATGTAAAAGTGCAGCAACATGCGTATGAATTTTCATGATCTTGAAATTGTTCAAAATAACTACATTTAACAACTCAGTTTTTTTTAAATTCAGAGGTATTATAGAGATACTGTATTAGGTAGGTAATGAGAGTCAGAAAAAAGTATAGTCTTTAGTGTTTAACATTTTATGTACTATTAACAGCTAGAATTTAAACCTAAATAATAATAAAAAAATAGTTTGCTTGTTCAGGTTCAAAACAAATATGTAATCCTTCTAATGTATTCTGTTTGTATGAAGGCTGATTCTTAATCTTATTATAGAGCACAGAAATGAAAGCACTATAGATGTCTACATTAGATGTCATCTACACTGTTGTTGTCTATTAGAATAATGCATCATTAGAGCCGCCATTTTAGTACAGGGTAGTGCTCCTTTGAAATGAATGCGGGACCAATCTGCAGTGGAGGACTGTGGCCATCCAGAGCCAGATAATTACACATATACGCATATATCTATGATCGTGAGTTTTCCTGGAGGTCAGTATGCAATTTTTTTAAAATTCCAAAACTTTTTTTTACAAAAATTTTACATCACTTTTCTACATTGATAGATAAGTGATCACACAAGCGTTCCTGACAAAAAGCTTGTGTTTGTATTGAAATGTACTATCCCCCAACTCTGTTAAATTTGATCTAATCATGTCCTGAAACACACCTCTTCTCCTGCTTTCACTTCTCATACTGACCGAGGGAGCGACTTGTTTGTGAATGAATCTCTGTTTTGAGCGACTCGTTCACTAGCTGACAATAAAACCAGTTTCTGGCACCACAGAATCTCGTTGTCATGTTTCTTTTGCATTGTTTGCTGATTGTATTCAACAAAACTAGCATAAGCGTGTGTTTTAGTGCGAGTTGGTGCTACTTTGCCTTATGGAAAATGCAGTAAGTGCTGTATTATCATCAATAACGTGACCTGTTTAGCACAAGTTCATAACATACAAAAACATAAAAAACTAAATCTTACCTATGAAATGTTCTGCCTTTGTGCGTTGTTTTCTTTGTTTGCTCGTAGACAGAGCACCCGTAGACAGAGCACCCGTAGACAGTCCAGCATCTTCACATAATAACACTGTCTTGACTAGTGCAGTTGAATGACTCTTGTCCTGGGAGCACTGCACAAATATGGCGGCGCTATTGACGCATGCTCAGGGTCCCTATGCGATATCTAGTGTATATATGTATGTGAAAGCACAACCAAGAATAAAAAAGAAATTTCCCTGGTTAATTTTTACACAATCAACTTTTAATTAGATGACGGCAATCTATTTTGCATATACACTTTGTATTAGGCACGGGCCGGTATAAGATTCTGATGGTATGATAACCTTGGATAGAAAATATCACTGTTTTACGGTATTGTGATTACTGCTCTAAAATATATTATTTTTAAATGTCAGGGTAGAAGCAAAAACTCCCCCCCTTAAACAAAATATATTTCATTTTGAAAAGCATTTAAAATATTTTGGAGCTGTAAACACTGGAGATACTGTTGTTAAGTAAAAAATCGGTCATACTGTATACAGCAGGAACAGTATAGCAGGAAATGTTGGCAGTTTTAAAACCTGATTTTTCCAAACCACGGTACCTTGAAAAGGGTTATCGTCCAATGCCTACTTTGTATGTAATTGAGCCCTAAAATAAATATTTTTGACTCATTATACTGGTCAATGTGCTGTGTGTAAAGGACCACTAGAGGGCAGATTAATCTTGGTATAGTCAAAAAAGCTAGGCTTTTATGATGGCTAAGCAAAGCTTTCTTTTGAGCTTTTTTATAGTGGCATTTTTCTACTGTGTATTATTAGGAATTTGACATCTCTTGTTTCTTATGCTATGTATTACTGTAAGTGTGGTGATAGGGATTTGTTTGTTATGAAGATATACCACATCATTAGAAATTGTTTGGCTTAGAAAATCATACAATTTGAAAGTTTTATGCATTGCCTTACATTTTTTAAAACATTTATATGTGAAAAGGAACTATTTGTGATGTGTTTTTTCCCTTTTCTTCTGCACAAGCAAGTTTTTGTACAGTGTTGTTGTGTTTCCTGTCACTGTGGGCTCCATAGCACAGTAATACAGTGCTGAATCTGTCACTTTGACAGAGGAGATGATCAGATGAACTTTGTTTTTCTTTTCATTCAGCATTGCCTCAAACCGAGGATCCAGATTCTGTGCAGGCTGGACCCGTCCAGTGGTTTGCAGAACTAATAGAAGAAATTCAGGTGCTGATCTGGGTAAATGGCGGTACCAATGCAGACTGATTGCTGATGAGTAACTGCAGGACAAAGTGACATTGGCATTCTCCCTAGGAAAGACCTCAGTCTGATCTGATGTGATGGGACTATCAGACTTTCCACCTGAAAAACAAAATGGTGATAGATGACACAGACTCTGACATACAACAACTAATTTAACTTTAATATAATATATAATAAAAATAAAATATAATAATAATAATATCTGTAATAATATTAAATATTTAATATAATAAAAATACAATAAAAGTATGAAAAATATTTAAAATTCTAAAATAGTGATAATAATGATAATTATTTTTATTAATATAATATAAAAAAATAAAAAATAATAAAAAAAATTATAAATTATAAATTATAAAAAATAATTTAGTACATCATTTAGGAAGTCTCTGTGTATTTTTATAAACAAATGGCATAATTATGTTTGATTTAAAAGCAATATTGAGATATACTCACTGCTGATAACACAGAGCAGGATAGTTGTGGTGAGCAGCATTATGCTATAATGACTAGTCTGTGATAGCACTTGATCTTTCAGGGGTTTGAAGCTCCTCCCACATTTTGAGAGCAACACATGAGCACAATAAACTCAAGCCGGCAGGTTTTTGTACAGTAATATTTGATTTCCTGTCACTGTGGGCTGCAGAGCACAGAAATACAGCGCAGAGTCTTTTATAGTGGAAGAGAAGATTTGCAGATCTACACGGTTTTTCTCTTTGTTGAGTTTTCCTGACATCCTCTCGTCTGAACGCTGTATCATTTGTCCAGTGCTTTGTTGGATGAGCATGAGGAACTGAGGAGCGGATGCATCATGCTGTCGATACCAGTGGAGACTGTATGCTGAGGAATATTGACAGGATAACGTTATGCTTTCGGTCTCATTAACATTCACTTTAGGGCGGTCTGGGGTAATTGCATCTGCATGAGTGACATCTTAAAAATGAAAAGCAAGAGAAATTCATTACATTGAGCACTCATGTGGCATTGTGAAGCACATTTTTTAGTAAAATCATGCACAGTTTGTGATTAAAGAATTTAACGCACTTTTACAGCAAAATCATTTGAGTTTTAGACTTCAGTTGATCCATGAACTAATATTTAACACTAAAAATGTTTAGCGGACTCATTACATATAGTAGATTTAACCATAATATTTTACAACAATGTCCTTAAACTGTAAAAAGCAATTAGTTGACTTAGTGAGTAAAACTTACTTGTTGCTTTTAAAGTTATTAGGGGACTTTAAAAAGAAAATGAAATTAACTTGCCATAAAATAAATTAAATGAAATTGTGCATAATTATAAACATTTATTTAGGTCAACTTAAATGCTTTACGTTACAATGGGTTAACTCGCTTTAAGTAATGACAACTTGTCACTTTTAAGGCAATAGGTTTACTCAATTTAAAAATGATTTACAGTGTATAATTAAATTAGTTCATAAAATAACCAATATTAACCAGGTCTCTTTAGTTAACAACGTTCTCAGTGTATTTGTTGTAGTAGTTTTTACTATTAAAAGTAGTTAGTTTTAGTTCTATAAGAAATTAATGGACAAAACTATGATTTTAACATGAGTAAAAGTTTTATAATTTCTTTAGGTGCATGTTTTATTGTTACTTATTGTTTACTAATCTTAGCTAATTTAACTGTATTGGAAAGGAGTTACTGAAAGAAAATGCACCCACCTGCATGTATTAGGATCCAAATAACAAAAAACAGCAACATTGTGATTTGACTCGGAGCACAATAACATAAAAAAAAAGTTACAGGTCTATAATCCTTTGTGGAAGCTCCGCCCCCTTATAGCCTGTATGCAATTTGAGCAGTTTGAACAGTCTGACGTTGTTTGAAGATGTTTGAATATCAATGAAGTAGCCAGTTAGTGATATTGCCTCACACTGTCATTTTATTATCTTCATTTGCCAGGTGTAACCACATCTCTTACCACTACCAATATTATTTACTGAAAGGAAGGAAACTACAGTATTTTGCGGTTCATAAGACCACAGGTTTCAACACTGAGTTTTTGTACAGCCTTATGAATAATTTTCATCACTGTGTTCTTCTAGCACACAGTAGTAGGAAGCCTTGTCCTCCAGTGTTAGATTGTTAATGATCAGAAAAGTGGCGGTCTTTGAAGTGGCAGAATCGTATCGAGGATCTACGCTTTGAAATTGTGTCTCGGATCGTGCACCCTTGAGCAGTAAAAACTCAGGTGCCTGTTTTGGGAGTATCCTGCCCCAGAAGAGCAACACATGGGAGCTGCTGGATTCATACAGGCATGAGAGAGTTGCAGATTCCCCCTCTCTACCAATGACGAATTTTGTGTTTGGTGCAATATGAGCACAGAAAGTGATTTCTACAAAAAAAAAATTAATAATAATAATGATAACAAGAAGAAATAAATCAAGGAAATAATACAGGAAAATGCTAAATGTTTTGTTTGATGCTGAGCAAGCAGTCATTTGTACCTGCCAGAAATGTGAGAGCGATGAGAAGTGATGTCATCTCCAACTTGAGTACAGTAGTCATACCAAGAAATTGTGTAGTTCATATTTAGATCGTTCAGTCAGCTTCTTATAAATGCATCACTGATAGTTTCTGATTGGCTTGTCATGAAGAATGGTCTGTTGCCACATGATAATCAGTCCAAACACAGAACCAGTAGTATGACGTTAAAGTGAATAGTGTAATTCAACTGATTTGTCCTAAATGTTTTTTCGAATCATTCAAAAAACACATTCATTCAGGAATCAAGCAACCAACTGTTTTTATGAAAGAGTCACAGAATCAATCATTCACTGAATTGATTTATTTAAAAACACACACTGAAAAAAAACTATACATTGGATTTGTTAGGAAATTATATTTGCATTTAGCTAATCTGAACTGCACTGGTAATATATAAACTTTACTAATAAAATGACCCCTGAAATGACCTCTTTTTAAAGATTCTTCTAAACATTTGGGGAAAATGGTTTAGTAAGTACACCATCGGGCTGCACAATATATCTTTGCAGCATCAATATCAACGTGTGATCATTGCTCATAGTCACATCTCAGGATCTGCTGTCTGTAGAGTCTGGATTATAATTTATCATTTGCATGTGTTTTGAGGCCTGTGACTGTGTGAGGGTTTTAAACTCATTCAGGCCTAAGAAATTGTGCCGTTTGTAACTTTAATAGGAATTAATTTTGTTGTATTTCTTTTATAAAAGGAAGACTACGCAATAGTTTGCCTTTGATTATTCAGTTATTGTACCTACTTACTGTTGAGACTCATCGGAAAACCATAAAAATCTTTTTATTTTATGGGGATGTATTGCCCTACAGAATCATCTCAATCAATTTAAAACTGTAAAACTCTTTCCAAATAGAGATATTCAAGTCATCTGGTGAAACTGTATTTATCTATAATCACAGAATAACAAAATATTGCAATGTTAATTTTTTCAAAATTTGTGCAGCCCTATACACTCAAAAAATATTTTTGCTGTTTGTTTAAACTGCTTATTTCAAATGAACTGAAGCAGCATAATTATTTAGTTTTATGAACAATCAACTTAATTTTATAAATGTTTGTGTTAGGGACGACATAAGGGAATTGTGTGGAACCCAGAATTTTTTACAGTGTAGTACACAAGCTAAAAAGATCAAATGGTTAGAACAGATTTAACTTAATGAACTAATATAGCTTCATTTTTTTATGTATTTAAAATAAAAAATATTGTAAAAAAAAAAAAAAAGGAAACCCACAGATATGGATACTGGAACAGTCAAATGCATTTGGCAAAAGATGGTTTAATAATGTGCTTTAAATCCAAATAATGTTTTTCCCTTTTTTACATTACTTTGGAGCTTCTCAGTTGATCATCATTATTGTATTCCAGATTTCATTTGCTGTAGTGTACATGCAACTGTTTATTTGCTTCCTGCAGGTGTTGTCGTTTTCTGCAGTTTAACACTATGGTGGTTTATAAAAACACAGATGCGGCTTCTTATTATTTGATAACATCCTCTTCAAATAAAGATTTACCCCTGTAAGTTTTTGTAAAGCCTCTCATATACTTTGTATCACTGGGCTCCTACTCTTAGAGCACAATAATAGAGAGCTGAATCTGACACAGTCACACTTTTAATGGTCAGTGTAGTAGATTTCTGGGACGTAGCTGATCCAAATTTAGCCCGGTCTGGTATGTTCTCATATGTCTGTGATCGGCCGCCTTTCAGAAGTATAAATTGTGGCTGTGCATTAGAGTATTTTCTGTACCAATATAGAAAAACATTGTTGATGCTTGAGTCGTATGAACACTCCAGATTGACCGAATCTCCTTCTGTACTCGTGACACCGGTTCTGCTTGGTCCAATCTGATCTTGACACATTGCACCTGGATGAAAATGATTAATAAGATATGTTTTCAATTGTTAAGTTGTGGATATTTATATTGAAAGAACAAAACAATTATGCTAATGTATTGGAATTGTTGATTGTACCTGATGCAATGAGAATAATCAGCAGTAGATATATCTCGATTTGTTGACAGACTCTTTCCATGATCAGATGAGTGTGAATGTTCAGGGTTTCTTCAGATGGTGATCTTTGAATGTCATAAACTGAGTTTAAATGCTGGTACAAGTGATGTTGTCTCTTTGTCAGCAGCATTACATCCGTGAGCAGACTCTTAATATGATTTCATGCAGGTGGCGTCAGACGTCATGGAAGTAGGATGTTTTTTTAAAGCATACATTTATAATGTTCTACTGTTGTACTGTATGAAAAGCCCATATGTGATGTTCTTTCAAGACATTTATTAAAAGATCCTTAAATGTTTAGTTGTTTTTATTCATCAATAAACTTTATTATTATAATGATTTTAATTTAATTTATTTTTAATATGTATTTCAAAGTATAAGGGTACAGTTAATCGCCATCTCTTGAAATTAAAACATTTAAAATGAAAATTACACTTTTAGGGCGACACGGTAGCTCAGTGATTAGCACTGTTGCCTCAGGGCAAGAAGATCGCTGCATCGAGTCCCAGGCCTGGCTGTGTCAGTTGGCGTTTTTTTGTGGAGTTTTTATGTTCTCCGCATGTTCACGTGAGTTTCCTCCTCAGGTGGTATAGATGATTTGTATAAAGTAAATTGGCCATAATGGATGTGTGTGAATAAGCGTGTATGGGTGTTTTCCAGTACTGTGTTGTAGGATTATGTAATGTAATTTGTATTTATATAGCACATTTACTGTGTATGGCCATACGCACAAAGTGCTTTACAATCACTTGGATGATGCGACGGCAGCCGCAGCACAACGGCACTAGTGCGCTCACCACACACCAGCTATTTAGGGAGTGGAGAGACTGTGATACAGCCAATTTGGTGAATGGGGATGGTTTGGAAGGTCATGATATCTAAAGGCCTATGGAGGAAATTTGGCCAGGACTCCGGGATTACACCCCTACTCTTTACAAGATGTGCCATGGGATTTTTACTGACCACAGGGAGTCAGGACCTCATCCAAAAGATGGAGTGACATTTGAACTTTATGAATTACCAATACCAATAGTTGTTTTTTCATGTTAATAAATATTAATTTTGAATTATGCCTAATTTCATTAATTACAGTTCTTTTGTAGCAGGTGTTATTGTATCCTGTTATTCAGAGGTTTTGTGGCTTGCAAATTACAACTGTGGTTTGATTTTTAGCTGATTAAAAATGGCATCAAAGCACTTATTTTGTGTGAGTTTTTGTAAATCCTCTCAGGCATTTTGTATCACTGGGCTTCAACTAATAGAGCACAATAATAGAGAGCTGAATCTGACAGTGTTACACTTTTAATAATGAGGTCAGTGGAGGTTTGGGATGTAATTGAATCAAACTGACGGTTTGGTATATACTGTCTATCACTTCGGGATCGGGCACCTTTACACAGTACGAATTTAGGTTCTCCCTTTATGTTATGTTTGTACCAATAGAGATAAACATAACTGCTGCTTGTATCATATGTGCAGCTCAGTGTCACAGACTGTCCTTCGCTGATTATTTTGTCCTTGTCCTTTGGTTGAAGGCTGTCAGCAAACACACCTGCAAAAGAATAAATTATATTCAATATAAGGAGAATTAAACTGCTGCCCATGTAAATTCAGTGCTGTGAATAATATACGATGCCAGGATTCTAACTTGAATTTTATTGACTAAATTTGAACTTACAGTAATGAACACTTTGAATCCTCAATATATTTTAGTTTAGTGCAGGAATTTTGAAGTTTGTTTTACCTGGTATTGTTAGAAAAATCAGTAAAATGCTTCTTTCCATGATAACAAATGTATTATTGTTATCCTGTAGTTTATGAAATGAAGTTAAAGCATACATGTATGAGTGCAGTGGAGAGTCCTTTGTGCAATTTGAATGTGTGTAAATGTGGGTGTGGTATATAGAGCACTTATTTCCACACTGTTGACTTCCTTTGACTTGCAGACAGCATATTTTAAATGTATTTTAATACGGTGTTGTTCTGTTTCTAGTCAGTGCGGGCTCCATGGCACAGTTGTAAAGAGCAGAGTCTGTCACTTTAACAGGGGGAGATCTCCAGATACACATAGGTGTTCTCTACATTCACTTTATCTGAAAATCAAATATTGGTTTTGCCAATAACCAGGATATTGGCTGAAAAGTATTTACAGGACAGAGTTAAATTTTTTTTCTGTTTCTCACAAACCTTGGTCTGGACTGGTGAGATGTTAGCAACACTGCTACTGTACTGTCATACTGTAATCATAAGGTAAAGAGATCAATATTGGAATTTCACTCACCATTTATTCAACTTCAAATGGTTCCAAGCCTTTGAGTTTCTTTCTTCTGTTGAACACTAAAGAATATATTTTAAAGAAAGCTGAAAACCTGTAAGCATTGACTTCCATAGAAAAACAAATACTGTAAAAGTCAGTTGTTACAGGTTTTCAGCATAATATTTTGTTTAACAGAAGATTAAAACTCATAAAGTTATGATGATCAACCAAAAGGTGACACACTTTTATAATATTTCTATCTTTCTTTCTTTGTAAAAGTTTATGCAAATAGTAAAATTGATATACCATAAATAAATTGCCCCATTTTATCCTGCATATTGTTACTCTGCTCATCATTTTTTATTGTTACAAATAATAATAATCAATGAATTGTACTATCCACTAAGACTTGAAATGAGACCTATTTGGACTTTTCTTGGACTCAACTTTTTGGACTTTTGTTGACTACAGCCCTAACCTGAGTATTTATCTCACCATTTTACTTCATCACAATACTGTGGTAATGCAGTAAAAACTGCAATAGTAAATAATTGGTGGGTCGTGATTATTGGCTGATATGTCTTGAAGTGAATCATTATGCTATGCATAAAAATAAAAATAATCATGTGGATTTTTTTTAATTATATATAGCTTATTTAGTCAGGAATAATTGTTCAAGTGAAGTACTAAAACATTCACTTAGTTGATTTGTATAGAAACACAGACTGTGGCATATAGTACTATTTGCATTGGGAGAGCAAATAACAGCTGTTCATTGTTTTTAAAGCGTACAATATGCCACTCAATATTTATACTGTTAATAATCAGAGTTGTGCTACTAATATACAGTATAAAGCTTCTTACCACTAAAATTACCTAATTTTACCTCTAGTTTGAGGTAAAATGCAACTGTATATATCCAGCAGGTGTTACCATATCTTGCAATTTGATGCTGTGTGGTTTATGAAGACACTGTGGTTTGATATTTGTTGTTCAAAGCATTTTTTCTGAATGAGTTTTTGTAAAGCCTTTCATGCATTTTGTATCACTGGGCTTCAACTCTTAGAGCACAATAATAGAGAGCTGAATCTGACAGAGTTACAGCAGTAATAGTGAGTTCAGTGGAGGTTTGGGATGAAGTCGCCTGAAACTGAGGATCTGGCATATTATTGTAACTGCTCCACGAACGGGCACCTTTACGCAGTAAATATTCTGGTTCTCTATTAGGATATTGTCTGTACCAGTAGAGATAGACATACTCGCTCCTTGTATCATATGAGCAGCTCAGTGTTACATGCTCTTCTTCTTTTGTGTCAGTATTAGTTTTCTTGTCTGTTGGTTGAATGCTGTCAGACAAAACACCTGCAAGAGGATTGGACAAGTTTCACAAGCTGACAATAACATTTACTGAAACTTAATGAATGTTACTTACAATATTAAATATCATAATATTAGAAAATATGAGCATGGTCGAAACATTTTAATGCAAATTAAATGATGAGTCTATGTAGAATAAATATGATATACCTGATGCTGATATGAGAATCAATAGAAAGCATCCCTCCATCTTGAAACAGTTTACTAACCGGCTTTATAAACTGAAGTTAAAACCGTTGTGATGCTGTAATGTGGGTGTGGTTTATTTAGATCATCTTTACTGAACATCTACTTATTCAAATCTGACAATTGTTCCTTGGGTGTATAAATATCAACTTTATTTTTGCTTATTTTTAACATTTATTTTTCATTATTAAGCAGATTTGTAGATAGCAGTACATGGCGTGAAAAATAGTACAATCTGTGTTTTTAAACAATCAAAGTGATAATTTACTATAATTAAATAAATAATCAAGACATCACCCTTATTACCCCACATAGAAAAAAAAGAAAGAGGCGGGATCTACATGGAAGGCAAAGTCTTAAAGGTTCAAGACACCCTGGGGTACTTAAAAAAAAAATTATCAGTTTTGTTTGTGTAGAGCATCAATTAAGACAACGTTGGCACCTGTTAGCTTTAATCCGCTTGTTAAGTGTGATGTCACGCGGAGCGGCTTCCGGGTCCAAGCGCTCCATTCAACTGTAATGGGAGACTCAAGAAATGGTAATGATAAACGTTTACAAAGCAATTTAATACTTTCGAAAGTCACGATCGCAATATATTTGTCCATGCTTAATATCCAATGGCCAGAAAGTGATTAATTTTTTTATAAATTGTTAATATTCTGGTTATTTGTTATGCAGCAAGCCCAGAGATTGTTGTGTACACCATGACTTTATATAAAATTAACTTTATTGTGTGATAGGAATAAAACGTAATCATAAACAAATTATTTCTTCACTCAAATGACTGGTGGCTTGGACCTGGAAACAGTACTACATACGTCACAAACACTTCACCACTTAACAAGCGGATTATAGGGTAAACTAGATAATTTTGAGCTTTTGTCAGCTAATTTCATCTTCCGGGTTTAAAAGAATTTTTGGGGTATGATTAAAATCAGTGACAGCGCGCATTCACTAGTGGAGTGATGACGTGTCAGTTTCTCATTATTATTCATAGCAGAGTTGTCTTATCCTCCGCTTTATATTCATGAGAGCATGTGCTTTCCAAAGGCAAGACAGACCTGCCAAGCTGTGAAGCCCAATGACTGGGTGATACCGTGTCGACGCTCTATGGGTTGTATGTGTTTGTTTCCATGATGCACAGAGTTAGTTGCATGTTTTTCCTCACTATGCAGTCAGGACAGATACAGCAAAGCTGTTAGTTTGCAGCAAGCATTTTTTTTGTCAGGAGAGCTGTACAAGAATTGGAGAAGGGCGGACTTTGTCTTTTATCAGTTGAGTTCATTACCATTCAGACACATTGCAGTGCAGCCGTGTTCTTAAATTCTCTGGATTACCGGCAGGGTTAATGGTTGAGTAGACAGGGCAAGAGACCTGTTCCACTGCTATCCACTGTGTCTGCATTCAGGCCCAGGGAATTAGGAGGGGAGAAGTCCTCCTCATTTATAATGTTTGCATAAACACGATTATCTTTTAAATGATATAACAAATTGTAGTCATTTGTATGTGAAATTACGAATAACAAATGTAGCAGGACACTAAATTACTTACTATCTATTTCTTTGCATTTAAACTTTTGTAAGCTATAAAGTCATGGGTCTCACGGTTCCTATTTTGTGAGCCAACTGACAACAGTTGTTCGCTTCTCTCTTTTTTCCCGGCCACTTCTCCCTCTGCTCACAACGCTCCACGGCCATTATGAAGTTTTTTTTTTTTTTAGTTCTGGAGTAGACTTGAACTGAAAGAGGGGGTTTCATGGCTCTTTAATATAGAGAAAAGAGTCAACAGAGTCTCTAATTGAGTATTTAATTTTTTCTAAATGTAAAAAAAAAAAACATTACATCTTTCAACAGAGACCGGTTGGCAGAAGGGATTTCCAATTTAACAATATTTATTATTTGCTGTTGAATAAGCATCTTCCACTACAAATCAAGCATTCCAGCAAGTGTGACTTTTGTTGTAACTTTAATGCTACTATCCATTTGTTAAGTCGTGATGTATGGAATACTGTTTCCGGGTCCCAGCCACTACTGGTTTAAATTGAGAAAATATTTATTTATGACCACATTTTAGTCTTATCACACATTAAAGTGAATTTAATATAAATCATAGTGTACACATCTCAAGTTTCTGGGCTTGCTGCATCACAGACACCAATATTTTTACAATTTGTAAAATAATGTATCACTTTCCATCAGATATTGGGTATGGATATATATGTTGCAATTGTGATTTTCGAAAGTAATGCATCTCTTTGTAAATGTTTGTTATCACATTTGATGAGTCTTCCCATACAGTTTGGTATGTATAGTGCTTGGACCTGGAAGTCGCTTTGTGTGACATCACACTTAACAAGCGGATGTGGAAGTATAGAAAGTTTTTAACTGTAGCTTTGTAGAATCTAGAGTCACATTGGTTGCTGATTCTTTTTTTATAGCTAATTGATCAAGTTCATTTCAGAGTAAAAATCAGTTTAGGCTCTTAAACATCTGCCACAAATTATATGATTTCAGCAAATTTCACATTATGGAAAACAGATCTGGATGGTTTTATTTCACCCAGAGTATATTGCATTGATGTTTTTCATTGCAGATGTGAATTTCACACAGGCAGTTGGAATTCCTCTCTTAAATGTTTTGTGTACAGCGCCCTCTAGTGACTTTTTTTTTTTAGACAACTATCCATAATCCAATGCATAAACTTAAGAAAATTTCAACATTTGTGAATCTGAAAAAAGATGAAGTTAATTGTTGACTTGTCTAGATTTTATTTCAAACAGTATGATGTATCCGAGAATACACTTTAACATTCTGTTTAAATTTATTTAAATAATCACAATCATTCATTGAAAAGAAATGATACTGTACATACACACACTTTTATCAGAATGATTTGAATGTAACATCAGAATCACACTGATACTTTCTGTGTCTTGTCAGTCAGGTTTTTGTATGATGTGAAATGTTTTCCTGTCACTGTGGGCTGCAGAGCACAGTAATACACAGCAGAGTCTGACACTGCAGCAGAGGAGATCTCCAGATCCACACTGCTGTTGTCTTTTCTGTGTTTAATGGAGATTCCAGCAATAGGTGGATTCGCATGAGTAATTGACCCATAATAATCCAGTATGAGAAAGTGTGGTGGTGAATCTGGATACTGCCGATACCAGTGAAGACCGTCAACAGAACCAGTGTAGTTACAGGAGAATTTCACACTCTCAGTCTCGCTGGCAAAAATTTCATCATTGTATGGTGTGATCACATCTTTAGCAAGGTTACCTATAACAAAAGCTTATTTAGCATGTTTAAAAGCAGATAAAGAGATATCATAATGCATGTAAAAGTTTACCTTCAGTTAAAGTCAGCAGTATGACGATACAAGGGAACATGATGGTACTGTAGCTGCTTCTAGTTTCAGTGATCTGTGAGGCTGATCAGTGAACTAGTTTTTCACAGGAATCTTAAGCTCCACCTTTTGGCACCACCCTCTTTTCAACCACTGATACACGTTTTGATTAATTAATGCCTAACATGGATAATAAATACACCTAAATGGCATTTTGCAAGCAAAACAGGACTACTTTTTAAAAAAGCACACCTCACAGACCATTAGCTCATTTTATAAGACAAAGGAGAAAATATGTTTCACTGGACCAGTCTTTTACAGTACATTTCAAGTCATCTTTAGTTCTATAGCCTTTACACTGTAGATTGTCAAAGAAGCTTAAAGGCCGGGACACACCAAGCCAATGGCTGGCTGTTGGGCTTCCTTGGTTCGTCTGTCAGCAGCGGCCCGACCAGTTGGTTTGCTGTGTTCTGCACTTCGTTATCCATCGGGTTAAGATCAGGGGTCCGTTCTTTGTACGTAGATTTACTCAATTAGCTGGATTTGGTTATAGACGATTTGTCTCGATCCAGGATTGTTTCGTTCTTTAAAACTCATCCGAGAGTTGTTGTCATAGCAACAGTTCTGGTAGCTCAAACCTGCTCTAGAGCAGGCTTATTCCATATACATCAAACAGGATTAGATCGGGTCTTTTTAAGCAAAGGTAATATTGAAAGTATGTTACGAATTCTGATATTTTCGTGCAGTTGAATGAAGAGAAGATTGACGCAGCTTCTCCTACTGCAGCAAATTCAGTTTTTACTGTTAATATTTGGTGCCAGTTAATCAGGAAGTGACCATTTTGTTCGTTGGATGGAAACGCTGCTTTATTCACACAAGTTCATTCGCATTTTTGGATAGAAACGTAGCTATAGTGAAGTGACTCAGCAAGTAAACACTTCAAGTCAAGAAGGAACACAAAGAGGCTTGGCTTCCTGAGGGAGAGCGGGAGGTTGCCGCTTGTTTCAGCATTGTTTTTCAGATAAACAAGAATGTTCACTTGGCATGTTTCTTAAATATCTGCAAACATATGATATTTTTATGCTTTAGAAGAGTCAAAAACTTGCATACAGCACCTTTAATATCTATAAATAAGGAGCAAATTAGGAGTTTACTGAAGCAAAAGTCATAATAGTTTGCTAAGAGCAAGAATCGAACCTTAAAATAAAATTTGTAAATAGTGCCATTCAATCTTTTGCTGGAATTGTACAGATGCAGTATATCACAATATATATCGCAGAAATACAAAATATTTCAATGTTAGATTTTTCCAATATCTAGCAGCCACTTCATTTAGTACTTAAAGGGCCATGAAACCCCCTCGTTTCAGCAGGGTGTTTTCACACCTCTACTTTGGAAAAAGTCAGAAAAGTGGGCATGTCCAGCTCTGTTTAGGGGGGAGTGTCGGAGGAAGAAAAGTGGGATGGTGTGGGAGTATCTATTTGGGCACGCGCGAGTTTCATAATCAAAATACACACACATACACACAGGAGAAAAATGATAGTGTTTAACCTACATGGACATCTGTAGTCGAATTATTTGCCAAATTATTAAATGGTGGACTTTAACTGCAGTTTGGCTCTTTCATTCAGGGAATTCAGTCATCTCCCTTGCGACAAACAAGATATTTGATTCGAGGAACTGCTCTAAGCGTGTATTTTTCATGCAATGTTTGATACCGCACGGCGAATGAGAGAAAAAAACCCTCCGCATTTCCCGGAAACTTAGTAGCACACGGCAGGTAGCATCAGAAAGCCGCGTTTGTTATTCCGGTCACTAAATGCGGTAAAAACCCTACACGAGGTTAAAGTTTGGTTTTGGTGCTAACATGTTTACACTCGGTGCAATAGTTTGTTCGATACGAACAAACTGAATAAATAAAGAGCACTGCTCGCTCACTTACCAAATCTGTAGAGACAGGACAATCACCAGCAACAAGAGCCGCATCTTTATTAAGAGGAGACTAAAGCGAATCCGGATCTCAGCGTTTGCAGATGAAAACAGCTCTCAGGTAAACAATGTTCCTCCTTAGACACGCAAGTTATTGTTGTCGAGCGTCGCGTACACTGTTAATCCATTGCGTGAGTCTGAGCTCTTACAGAGAGAAAATGAAAACGAAACTTAACTGCAGCAAACTATAAAAGCAACACTTCATGCTTGTTTTGCCAACACAACGTGGCATCTCTGCTGTCTAAACACTGTTGACAGTAATGAATGAGTAATGAAGTTGCACAATAGAGCGCGCTGATTGGTTTGAACCAAGCCTTACTCATACATTAATGCATCACACTGTAAGACGTAATAAGACACACACTGGCACAGACGTCCAGTCTGCACGCTGGAATACAACGCTATTTTGTCATGACCGTGACGCAGCTTCAAAAATTCATTTCAAACAGGAAGTACGAATTTGCTTGAAATAACGCAAAAACAACCAATTTACACTTTTTAGTGAAATATAGGTGTCCTAATAGTGTTTTTTGCAGTGTGGGACACATATACGACTGTCAACAGCTCAAAAAATGTGTTTTGGTGTTTCGTGACCCTTTAAGTTTAAATTCAACTGTGGTACTACAGTAGAAAGAACGTGCATATACAGTATATTTGACTTTCATTGACAAGTAATTACTTCTGAAGGTCAGATTTCCAAGAAATAAATCAATAACATGAACATTTTAAGTCACATTTTCAGCTTTTTTGCTTTAATTTCATGAGTCTTTTCATTAATTTACATTTTAGCAGGTGTTCCTCTATCCTGTTATTCAGAGGTTTTGTGGCTCACATAAAGTACAGCTGTGGGTTGATTTTTTAGTTGATTAAATACTGTTCAAAGCAATAATGGTGTGTGTGAGTTTTTGTAAAGCTTCACAGGCACTTTGTATCACTGGGCTCCAACTCTTATTGCACAATAATAGAGAGCTGAATCCGACAGGCTTACACCAGTATTAGTGAGTTCAGTGGAGGTTTGGGATGAAGTCGAATCAAACTGACGGTCTGGTATGTCATCAAGTCCATTCCTTGATCGAGCTCCTTTACGCAGCAAAAACTGAGGTTCTCTGTTAGTATATTGTCTGTACCAGTATAGCATTACATTATTGCTGCTTGTTTCATATTCGCAGCTCAGTGTCACAGACTCTCCTTCGCTTCTGATTATTTTATCTTTGCCTTTTGGTTTAATGCTGTCAGCAAACACACCTGGAAGAAAATATCTTGTAAACTTGACTTAAATCCTTTTTTGTGACAACAGTATTATAAAATAATCTATGTTCTGAAGATTAATATCTGTTAATTATAAATGTATTGTATGTTAACATAGTGAAAATTTACCTTGTATTGTTATCAGAATCAGTAAAAAGCATCTCTCCATGATGTGAAATTCATGAATAAACTAAGCCTGTCTATATATATCTTATGGTTCTAGGTTGAACTGTAAACATCTGAATGCAGTGGAGAATCATCTGTGCACTTCTAATGCTTGTTAATGTGGGTGTGGTTCCTGATGTTTAGACCACCTTCTGTTTTTTCACATATACACTACTCACAAAAAGTTAGGGATATTTGGCTTTGGCTAAGATGCCTTGAACATGTAAAAATGTCATGCTACAGTGATAATAAATCATGATTGAGCATTTAAGCAGAAGCATGGAATGGTGATTTCCTCATCAACAACAAAAGTTAATAAGTTGCCATATGCCCTTGACCATCAATTACAGCTTGACGACAAAATATTGTGCTGTTCACAAGTTGACATACTGAAGGCACCATTTCCACTGCCAGTTAATTGTGACCCAATTCTGATTTTTTGCTCATGTGTGAGACAGATCAGATCTGTTCTATGGCTGTTTAAACTCGAAAAAAAAAAAAAAAACTTGCATTTGGATATTCAGAGAACAGTTTCAGGCCTCCTTCATATGAAAATAAATCAGATATAGATCTGATATGTAACAATGCGACTGTCATGTAAATAGGCAGATCAGAGATTTATTAAGGCATTTTGTTCTGTACATCATTAAACTTGCGACAATGTGGCGCTTCACGGTTTAATGACAGAAAGAAGAGCGTGTGTGGGGATGCTGAATCGGTAAGCAATATCAGAGGAAACAGAGGAGGAAAGTGGTCAGTCGCCACAATTTGATCCCACCAGACCTGAGACCTCTCTCGTACCCACAAATTCCTCTGAATGGTGGAGGACTTCATACAGCATATAAACCATAAGCACAAGCTGCAATGACGGCCCTTTCCCACCTCCTCCTCAAAATCATTTTAAAGTTGGGCGAACTTTGTATTGTAGCTTTTGCTTTTTGTCGCTATTAATACACGCACTGAGGCTACACATAGAACAACTTTATTCTCAAGCTACATCTTCAACTACACACACACACACACACACACACACACACACACACACACACACACACACTCACACATCAGGGCCATACTATTACATAAACTGTGTAGGGGTAAATCTGGACTGAACCATTCACTGCTTATATAACACTTCGCATATTTCACACAGCTAAAAACAAGACAATTTCTTCCATCGTGGCTAGTCCCAGATAGCAGGTAGTAATAGGCCTGAGCTCGGCTGCCCTTCGGCACCTCTGGCTCCGACTCGGCCGAGTATGGCCCGCAGCTCGCTCGCGCACAAGCATTTGTGATGATTCCTGTTAACCATATCTGGCCCGAGTCTGTGTGTAGAGTCTGGGCCGCTTCTGGCAAGGACTCAGCTTGTTTAACTGATGACAACCGATTAAATTCTTATTTTACCTAGTAATTTGTTAGCTCCACATTTAATGACAATTTGAGAAAATATCCATGGTACGACAGCAACAAAACAATAAGAATATTTTATGTGGATGGTCGCAATGTTTAGCACAAACAAAACAATATTATTTATTAATGGATTATATATATCATCATGGCACAGATGCTAAAACTTGCCTTTATGCATGCGCAACATCGTAAATTTTATGGCAAGTGTAAACGCATGAATTGGATATGGGTCACATTTAAAACAACGTGTAAACAGACAGGCAAACAAATCAGATATAGGCAACAAATCGGAATTGTGGATCAAGATTATGATCATTTTAGATTATGGAGCATTTTAGGTGCATCCTGAAATTCCACCCGGTAGCTATATCCTTAACTGAGGGTGCTTTCACACCTACACTTTTGTTTCGGAGCCTGTCTCGTTTGCCCAGTTAGGGCGGATCGTTTGGCGTATGTGAAACCACCAATCGCTCTCGGATTCGCGCCAAATCAATTGCTCCGATCGCTTGAATGAGGTGGTCTCGGCTCGATTGAAACGAACTCTGGAGCGAATCGATTGCAGTGAGAAAGCGATCTGATCCGAGCGCAGTTATATCACAGTGTTTAATGGATATGTAATAGGCTTACAGCTATATGAAGAGAGAATTATGAGTAGGGCAGAAAGTTTTGCGAGTCTCTGGATGCCCACAAACGAGTGATAATCTCCCGGTAATCTTGCGTCTCCCTCCCGGTCCTCAAATAAGCTACGTCACGCGCCCTTCCGCACCCCTCCCCACCACATCTCTCCTCTCTCTTCAGACACGTCGCGCGCACCTTGTCAAACACCACCAAACCACCACCTCTCCTGACAGCTGAGCGGGACTCTCAGTAAATAAACCCTGACACTCTGACCTATGTGAGGAAAGTTTACTCACACATGACTTGTTGTAGCTCTTTTGGTCCGATTATAAAACTTTGCAGTGTGAAAGGGAACCGCACCAAGAGCAAAGAGCAACATCGTTCACTTAATTTAACTTATTGTGAATATAAGTGTATATATATGATTTCCTCTTTACCTGTTATAGCTCATAGTTACTGTTTTTTCATTGCATGTTGGATAACTTTGATTATTCTGCCCTCTGTTTGCTCTGTGCAGGGAAATTAACAGCATTTTGAAAGTCATTCACCCATTTCAAACAGTATGCATTTATTCTGTTGTAACCTCGCCCTCTAGTGGAAGATGACAAACATGCATCACTAAATTGATACATGTACAGAAGGCTAAATTATTATTCCTTCTTTTCCAAATATTTCTTTAGTGATGCTTAAAGTACAACATTTTTCACATAGCATTTCCTTCTATCATTTTCTTCAACAAGAGAAAGTCTTATTTCTTAATTCTTATTATTTTTAAGTTTTTTTTTAATATATAATTTTAAGGTCGATATTATTGACTCTGTTAAGAAATAGTTCTTTGATAACCTAACTTGACCATTAGCCTAATTAAGCCTATAAATACACTTAAAACTTAATACTGTATCTTTCAAAATAACTAATTAAATTATCTTCTATCATTATGGCAAAGGAAAAAAATACTTTTAAAGAGTTTTTTTTTTTTAAACAGCACTTGAGAAATATTTGTAAAAAGCATAAAACTTTCAGGAGGGACTGTATTTATACAAAATAAAACCTGCAACTAAAAAGTGGACAGGATTATGTGATAATGGGGTAACTTTTTTATCACAACTTGTTGTGCATTTTAGAAATATGTTCACTATATTGTTTTGTGAATGAAAAGCATGCTAATTTGTTTCAGATCTTCCATTACTATGTATTCTTTTTAAAATATCCAACAATTTAAATTTAAACTCCCAAGACTGCAACATTAGAATGTTGATGAGCAACATTGATGTATTTTAATACAAAGCTCATTATTGAATAATAATTTGAGAACAACATAATATACTCTAATACATATATTCCTTCACAATACTAGAAATGTGAGTATCTTTTAGATTTTTGTATGATGTGAAGTGTTTTCCTGTCACTGTGGGCCTCAGAGCACAGTAATACACAGCAGAGTCTGATACTGCAGCAGAGGAAATCTCCAGATCCACACTGCTGTTGTCTTTTCTGTGTTTAATGGAGATTCCATCAAACGGAGGATTAGCATGAGTAACAAATCCAGAGTAATCCAGTATGAGGAAGTGTGGTGGTGAACCGGGATACTGTCGATACCAGTGAAGACTATCAACAGAACCAGTGTAGTTACAGGAGAGTTTCACTCTCTCACTCTCACTGGCAAAAACTGCATCCCTATATGGAGTGATCGCATCTTTAGCACGGTTACCTACATAAAGAAGTGTGAGGTTAAGCATATTTAAAATTAGGATATTTTGGCGCAAGGATATACAAATAAAATTACCTTCAATTAAAATCAGCAAAATAAGGACACAAGCGAACATGATGAAGAGAAGCTGCTTTCCTCAGTGATGTTTGAAGATTACTGACTGAACCTGGTGATGTTTACAGGCTGTGTTAAGCTCCTCCTCTTAACATCTTGCTATACTGTGTGTGACCAAAACCACAGAGGCTTGAGGAATAAAGAAATTTACAGACATTAGAACCTCTGATGTTGTTTCTTAGACGGCCAAAGGTTATTGATAGCTTAATATTATTTGCATCCAATCTTGTGCACAATGTAGTTAAGGATGTAGAAGCAGATTAGCTGACCTTTCAGCATGCACGGTTTCTGGACATAACTTGACATGACAGGTAATGGTTTCTGTCTTACTAGCCCAGCAAATGGCAACACAATCTCACTTAAGGGAATCTACACATCCACTTTTGTTACATTAATTTTAATTTTTTTCTTAATTGGGTTAAATTGGGATTTTAGGCAAAATAAAAACTTTTTTCTTTTGAAACATCACCAAAGCCCAGTATGTGTTGATTGTTTTAATGTCAAGTGGATGTTTTTTTCAGCATAAGTAGTCTAAGCTTTAAATCTTATCCTCTGCTTCAACATATACTGTAATTAAACAAAACTGGAAATCACAATCTGTAAATCTGAATTATTTGGCTGAATTACATTTTTACCAGGGTTTGACCGATGCTGATGAGAGGGAAGAGTAATGTATTAATAATAATAAAAGGTGTTTTGTGGTGGTACGTTCATGAGATTAAATTAACTGGATAAAGACATTTGTTTTTCATTGAAAGGGGAAGCAGGTCTGCTCCAATGTAACTATTGCTCATACTATTTTGAACAATTCTGTGTTAAACATGTGTCTTGACTGCGATGCAGCTGAATATGTGCCTCTACAGACATTGTTAGGGCTGCACAATATTGAAAAAAATGACATTGCGATATTTAGCTTTTCTGCTATATATATATATATATATATATATATATATATATATATATATATATATATATATATATATATATATATATATATAGGCACATATTTTTAATATATATTGCGATATGAAAATAATTTAGCAAGATGACTCAATTTGTAAAGAATTCCTATTTTTTTATTGATTTGAATGATTTGTATCTGTGTGCATCTGCATAAACTATGCAAAATAAAATTATTTAAAGCACAGATGAAACAACATAACAAAGATAAAATGAAATCTTTAATGCTTTGGTTTTTGGCCAGTATTAAAGTTTAGAAATTCTATCATCAAATGTTAAATAACACTACATGGGCTTTATTCTGTTATATTAAGTAAACAAACACAATTAATCTTTGTTAAAGTGGCTAACTTTAATATTTCTTGTGCCCAAATTGTTTAAATTGACTTGACATATTACGGTCATAAGGCCTTAAAAAACAAATCCAATTAAAAGTCTTTCATATTATAAAATTAAAGGTAAACTTTGCAACCACTCCACAAATCGTTTGTTGAACTGTGTTTTCTGGTTATTATAATCCCAATTTGAAATTGAAGATCCAGTGATGCGACTATTGCAGATTTGCACTTTTGTAATATTGACACTACAACAATCTGTTGTGCAGCCTTCATTTTTGTGCTGTGTTTTTGTGTTTCCTGTCACTGTGGGCTCCATGGCACAGAAATACATCGCAGAGTCTGTCACTTTAGCAGAGGAGATATTAAGGCTCGTGTGGGTTTTCTCCTCATTCAATTTTCCAGAGAATCGAGGATCTTGATCCACAATATCAGATTTCTGTAAAACTTTCCCTGTAGCATGTAGAATGACAAAAAGAAATTCAGGTGTTGATTTAGGATATTGACGATACCAGTAGAGACTCGATGCTGAAGAGTAGTTGCAGGACAGAGATATAGTTTCCTTTTCTGTTTTATATACTTCAGAGTGGACCGGTATGATGACATTTCCTAAAACATCACCTGGAGGAAACAGATAATACAAAATCTCTTTAAACAAAAAGATATAATAAAATGTAACCAATAATAATATGACTATATTATAATATTACTGGTGAAACTGTCTAGAATCCAATACATACCTGCAAGTGAAAAACTCAAAATAAAAACAAAGGGTGTCATTTTCAGGATGATGTACTGTGTAACCTAATCTGCATCAGTGTTTACTGTTTCTGAAGCAAGTTTTGCATTTTTCCCCTTACTATAACTAGCTCCTCCCCTTAAAAAGCAAGTCTTAAACCGCAGTGAATGGAAACCCATTTTTTTTTAATACTTAACAAGAAAACTTTAATATCAGGAATGTTTATTCACTCTGTTACAGCTTTAAAGTTCCCCTTTAAGCTCCAGGGGTTAAAGAGGTAACATTTTGATGTGACTCAGTTTGTAGTGTGTTGGTGGCAAAATAGCAAAACAACAACCAAATAATGGAAAAATAAGTGAATTTATTTACAAAAGTAAAAGGAAATCAAACAGCAAAAAATATTGTACAAGTTGGAATCTCACAAATGAAAATAAATTAATTAATCTATGTTACTAAAGGGAAAAAAAGACTTTTAAGTGGCGGCAAATAAAAGGAAGCAATATAATAAAAACCTCAAACTAGCTGAAAATTACCGTCTAAACTACCTAATAGAAAATAAACCTACAAAACAACTTCAGCATTTACACGCCATATCTAAACTACACTTCTGACAAAAATATACGTAGAAAATTTACAGTGAGTGGTGCTCACTTCTAAACTG
The DNA here is from genome assembly GCF_052040795.2 of Danio rerio. Taxonomy (NCBI): domain Eukaryota; kingdom Metazoa; phylum Chordata; class Actinopteri; order Cypriniformes; family Danionidae; genus Danio; species Danio rerio. The sequence continues at coordinate 39,634,281 of NC_141022.1, forward strand.
GGATGTTTGGAGTTTTCTGTGTGTTGCGAGGTGTACCTAGCGAGGTGATGTCTTACCTCTTCAAATCCCAGGAGAATTTGGAACCAATGATCAGGGATTGTAAAATAAGTACATACAAAACGGTAACAGCATACCAAAACTTAAATGAGAACAAAATTCAAACTCTAAAGTCACATCAACATAATAGCACACAGCACACACACAGAGCAAAAGGACAAGCAAGGGAAAAGCAAGAAATTGAGATTCCCTGCTCACGTCCCTTTAAACTTTGGGCTTCCTTTTTGATTGGCAGCAAAGGTGAATACGTCACAAGGAGTATTGAAGATAGACGTCTTCAGGGACAAATGAAAAACTGCATTTGGAGGTCCTAAGAATTTTAACACAGAGAGAGAGAGAGAGAAAGAGAGAGAGAGCACAAGCAAAAGACACAGGCACATACATCCGCTGTGTAAAACATATGCTGTATAAGTTGGTGGTTCATTCCCCTGTGGCGACTCCTGGTTAATAAAGGGACAAAGCCGAAAAGAAAATTAATAAATAAAGAATAGAATAGTGCCTTATATTGTCACATATACAATGTACATTTATATATATGTGGGATGAAATTAAGTGCATCTCACTGCTCAGTGCAAACTTATATATTCATACAATGTAAATTACCCTAAACAACAAGTTACAACAGGAAAAAAAAATAAATAAATAAAAAAAAAAAAAAAAAATATATATATATATATATATATATATATATATATATATATATATATATATATGATTAAATAGACTGTTTGGTTTGCTTCACCATCGTCATTCTATCTGCCTTTGACAATTGACGTCACCCTCGCGAAACGCTGACTTGCGTTATGGTACTAGCCGCTGTTTGTGGGGTATCTGAGTTAACGTTAGCAGTTACATGGTTTTAGCGTCTTTCACAGAGTAAATACAGTGATTTAGTAAAGATTAAAATAATCCTGTGTATGCTGAACATGTTCTTTATATTATGTTTTTATCTTATATTATATAAAACACAAGAAGAGGCACAGATCTTTCAGCCATTGCACATGTTTATTTACAGGCAGGATTGTGCAGTGGGTAAAGGGTGAGTGGGATATTATGGGGAGGGACGATGATCAGCATCAGCACCATCTGTTGTTGTGGTTGTGTTTGTTGATCCACAGGTGCTTCAGTTTAGGATCATTTCTGTAACGCTGGTGCAGCAGCTCTCTTTCTCTCCTCTCCCTCTCCTTCTGGAGATTCCTCTCCACATTCCCTTCACCTTCCTCTCTGCCCAGGTGAACAGATTCATCTGCACTTTTCTTTTGGTCTTTGGCTGCTCCGGGACGTTCTCACTGAGCTTGCTCTCAGCACCATCAGCAGGAGACACGCAGAACAGAGAGGCCATATCATGTTCAGCCTCAGAGTGTCCAGCTTCACTGAGGTCCTCAAACTCAAACACTTCACTCGTCCATGATTCATCATCCAGCACCTCCTCCTCCTCCTCCTCCTCCTCTTCCCTGGCAATCATCTGTCTTTGGCATCTTTCAGGCTCCAGGAAGATCTGGATGGTCTCCCCAAACTCACTTTCCTCATCCTCAGTATCAGAAAACATGAGCTCTGAAGCAGATACAGACCAGGCAGAACCTGAAGACTGAGACTGCAGTGAGCTGAGAGAACACACTGATCTCAGAGGAGCATGAGGGCGAGGAATAGGACACACTGTGAGGAACAGCTTATCTGGTTCAAGAACAGGACGTGGAGGAACAGCCAGCAGTTTGGGAGGGTCCACATTAAAAGGACACCCAGGCAGGACAAACTCTTGCTCAGATCCTTCCACAGCACACATCTGTGGTATTTTCACTGGCGGCAGGGGCTTGAAGCGAGCGGCCGGAAGGATGAAGTCTCCAGAGTCACTGGGAAGCTTTGGTAGTTTTCCCTTTATGGGCTTTAAGACAGAAGGTCTGGCAGGAGTCTGCAGGGCTTTGACCTCTCTTTTAGCCCCCTTGCGGCGTTTCTTCCTGCACTTGTTGGGATTAGCAGTGAAGTTGCACGCCTCGCTCTCTGAACATTTATTTACTGCCGCCAGTTCTTGAGCTGCACATTGCTGTGTCTCCCTTCGATGCCAGAAAGGGATAAAACAGTCAAATAGCTTTTTAAATGCACTGCTGAACAGAGCCATCCTGAACACTGAAGGCTGAAAATGAGTTGGTCAGTAAGTCACAGAAGTAGCTCTCAATCACTCGACCACTCAAACACCAACAACAGTTTAGAATGTGAACTGCAGTTTCTGAATTCCAGAACAGAATTCTGTTTATGACATCACACATTCTGCTGAGCTCCTCTGAGTGACACTTCTGAACTATGACAAGCAGAAAATGCTCACACTCACAGCAGTGATGCTAATGAAATAAGTTTACAAACACTCCTTCTGCCCCTATATATTTCACTGTTAAAAATACACAGTTCATCAATAACCATTAACAAGAACAAGGGAAGACAAAAACCTCTTGTGAACATTTAAACATTCTGAAATATGTGGTCCTAACCCTTTGTCCTTCGTTAAGAAAAATCATTTAATAATATATATATTTTAAATTATTTGACTATTTATTGACTTCTCACTCATTTTTTTCATCACAATTTCCAAAAAAAGTACAAAACAATCTTCAATTTAAGGGGAAAAAATGCTCATTAAAACTCAATGAAATGGCAATGTTTTATTAAAATTGGCCTGCTGAGCAAATACTTATTTTTGCTCCTGTTTTCTGCTTTTGAGCTCTGCAGGCCAAATTAATGAAAATGGTGTTATACAGTAGTAATTATGTTGCTGTAGTATCAATATCTCAATATGTTATTTCTATACACAAGTTTGTAAATAATGACACTTTTCAGAGTTGGGTGATCACTCTATTTAATAATTATTTGGTTTAATCATTTTTGTATTAATATGAAAGTATTAGTTTTTTTTATGAAAATGATTCTTTAAAAATAATTTAACTGCCACACTGATGGCGGTAACTGCCTAACGGCTGATTTATACTTCTGCATCAAGCACAAGTATATGGTCCGGCGTAGCCTTCGCACATCCGCATAACCCTCGGTGAGACTGATGTGCACCTCTCAAAAAATCTAACTACACGTCACAACAATGTGTAGCACAAGCTCTGTGATGGGTTGGCTTGGTAGCGGTGATGAGCGTGGGTGGTGCTGAGAGCTGCGAGCCCGATGAAGCAAGTGTTTACAAGAGTCGAGTTAAGTGAAGAAGCTTCAGATGGAAACTTTTGTTTTGTGGTTTACCTTATGGTTAAAAGTTTTTGCACGTACGCCTGTTCCTGCCACTGAATGAGCAAGTTTGAGCTACTTGTAGCTAGAGCTGGGCGATATGGCAAAAAAAATTATCACAATATTTTTTTTCATATCAGTCGATATTGATATTCATCACGATAAACATAAAATCTTTATATCTATTAATTTTACAAGATTTTCAGTATGCTAATGGCTTTGTGCAGCTGATTTAACACATTTAGTGAAATGTTTTAGCTGTCTGACAATATAAATAATAAAATAATAATCTAAAGAACAATCTTAATTCAGCATTTACTGTTCTAGTTTAAACAACCAAAAACATTATAAGTTAGGATATTATTGTTCAACATCAGAAAAAAAAACCCGGTTTGGAAAAAGTAAAGGTGAGTTAATGGTCACAGAATTTTCAGTTTTCACATTTTAGTACAGTCAGGATACTCGAGCAAACAACAACAATTAAATAAATACTTCCAATATAGACTAGTCAGAAAAAACTGTTATCTTTAGTGCAGCCGTCTTTACTAAGTAAACTAAAATTAAATGAATAACTGAAGTGTAGACTAGTAAAAGATAAACAGGCTTGTCCTCTCTAAGGACATTTGGAATATTTAATTAAGTTTTAAGTTCTTCTTCAAAAACACCGTAATGTTCACATTCGCAGGTGAGAAGCTTGATCTCTGTGCAGACACAGGCATAGTGATGCTCATTTTTGATTAAGCTTTCATTTAGATAGATAGGTTTCCGTTTAAATTAATGAAAAAATATACATATAATGTGTTTGTAAAGTGCTTTTAATTGACATATTCACCTGTAAAATACATTGCAGTTGTGTCTGAAACTAATGTTATGGTTGTAGCCAAAATAAACCACGGGTCGGGTGAAAAAAAAACAAACATTATAATTAGCTAATTGCAGGTGGGTTGCGGGCGTATAGCGGGACATGGCAGTGGATCAGCGAAAAAGCAGAGAGTGGGCTTTGCAGAATGGGAAGAAATGAGACGCCCATAATGAAGAGTAAGGCAAGAGTAGCCTGTTCAAAGTTTCATTTAGAGGATTCAGAGAAAAATCTGCCATCGTCCTGGGAGAAACAAGATCGCTTATTTCCACGACTGCAGCGCCTTGCGAGCAGAATCATTCCTACATCACGCAGTGCAAGTGCACGCTCATTCACTGCAGCCTGCGTTCAAGGTGTGGCGGAGATGGCACGGCCGCGTGGGAATATGAAAAGCGGAGATCGCGCTTTTTACCTTTGATCTCGTTTTTCGTGTATTTTTCTGACATAATTATGATTTTCGTTGTTTTTGCTTAACTTTCGTTTGTGTAAAATTATTTTGCATTACTTTTGCCCACTTTGAGACATTTAGTGAGTTTTGTTCATATTTATTTAGATTGATTTGTATGTTATTTTTTTTGGCTCGGCTCTTTCCCGACAATATTGAGCTATCTCCTCAAGTTCACACTTTTCTCAGAGTAAGGTAGATAGGGAATATGCCGTACGACTTCCATTTTGCAAACACGTAGAAAATGTATTGTTAAAGACATCAGGTAAGAGGTGAAGGTCATCTTTATTTTTATTTTACAGGGAAAAATGCGGCGCACTTACGAGTTTAACTAATTTTTGTTTGATACTTTGAATTTGCTACTTTTATTATTTTCTTTATTAGTGTAAATGTTGTAGTTTAAATATTCTAAATACAGCCTGTAGAGCAAGCGTCAAGTGTTCATTGGGATGTATTTGAGATTGTGTTGTCTGTCATATCTTACGTCTGTCTTTTCGGGGGTTTTTCTCGTAAGGTGAAGCTTTCGAAAATGATGACATAAGACTGTGCTGGGTAGTTGTCCTGGTTTACCAGCACTTGTTTAGGTCTGTAATTTCTTAGCATCTTCATAAGGGTGGTGATGTTTTAGGTGATGAAACAGGCTTGTGGTGTTGCCTGCTTTTGATGACACGAGTCATCTTGCGCAGTTTGCAGTGCACGTTGCTGTTTTGTGTCGGATAGCAAAAAAGTAGCTCAAGACTGAGGTCTAGTGATGTTTCTTGTCAACAATGTCTGTGACTCTAACCTTTTTTATCTTATTTTCTTACTCCTTTAAGTACAACTATGGCTGTAAACTTGTACGGCATGCGCCATCGAAAAGGGCAGGCTGCAAAATGCTTGTGCAATGTTACGCATAGTGCGTAAATGTTATCGAGCAATTATCGAATTGTCATCATCGTTTTATCGAAAAATTTTATATTGTGATAATTATCGATATCAAATTATCGCCCAGCTCTACTTGTAGCATTTAAAAAAAATTTAAAAACACCTGCGAAGAAACTCGACACAGGGAACATAAGAACCTACTGACAGCTAGCATTTCAGAAGTGTTACTGCAGAGCTACACAAACAGGACGTAGAAGTATACGACAATCACTCCACGCAGATGTGTAAATCAGCACTAATATTGAAAAACTGAGCAAAAGCTAACAATACTACTTCTATAATATGTCAGATTATTAACTTCTTCACTGAACTGTTGTACACAGTCTGTATCACATCTGCACTCATTCTGTTCTATAGCGCAAGCTTACGAGCTGAGTGCATCTTTATCCACATTGAGTTTATTCTGTGAAACACCACAAGCCTAATTTTTGGCCAAAAATGCAGATTTAACTCTTTTCTCTTTGTGTGATGAATTGTCATGTGTGTATATTCATTAAAGGAGTCAAAATGATAACGTCCACCTGAGAGACACATTACATGTGGGTGTTTTAATTTGTTTTTACACATAAATTGGTCTGTTTGTTAGCATAAGTACACCCCTCACTGATCTCTCTTTTAAATTAATATTTTTATGATGCTTTACAATAATATTGTTGTGTATAAATATTAGATTAGTCAGCACCAAAGAATAAAATTATTAATCTAAGAAAGATAACGGTGCAAAAATGTTTACACCCAAGTTTGGGGAAAACATTAAATAAAATTTTAATAAACAGAAAAAAATCTAAAAAAACATTTGGTTAAAATGAAGTCTGCAGTTTTTATTTTTGAGAACTCAATTGAATTAAAATGTGTTATCTTTCTGTTCCTAGTAGGGCTGTTACGATACACGATATGAAATCGAAATCGTGACACTCAGATCTACGATCCTGTGTCGCGGTGTGATAAGGGAGAATCGCGACACACCCCGTGACTACCTTTCCAATTACTTCACGCGTGCCTGCAAAAGATGAGCTAGTTGAAGAAAAACGTGAGGAAACACTTTTTTTTTTCGCTCAACATTACGAGCACTGCTCCGTTTAAGCCCTCGCAATATGCGTTTGACCGGGAGAGCTTGCACCGAGCTCTTAGTAAGGGATCGTCTGAATGTGTCAGGAATATCAAAAACAAAACCAACGTAACCCCACTTGACAACAGACAACGGCAGAAATATTGCCAATGCTGTCAAAGCATTGATGTTAATATGGCTGCGCAGAGAGGGATGGGCGTTCACCAGATGCCCCGACTCCTCTGCAGAGGAAACTTTTCTGTAACCTTGCTGTGCGCTTTCTGTTTAACCCTTTGGGAGTTAACGTAACGTGCTGACTGACTGGTGCGCGATGCGTGAGGCCAGGAAACAGGACGAAGCTTTCAGTTAAGATGAACACAGTTTCTATAGTTATACTTTATTTAGAGATAAAGGTATATGGCTCTGTATATAATCACTCTATCTTGCTGGAGTTTATAGCCGTTTCGCTTTACTTCAGGACGCATTAATGCCGCTCTGAAGGTCTAATCGCTGTTTTAAGTTATCCAGAGCTGGATGAATGTACAAATCTTGTATATCACAATAGTATTAAATATTAGAATTGTATCAACACAGACAGCAACACTTTTGCACAATCGATACCCAGCTGATTCAGTCGTTTCATAAGAGGACCGCGCTTCTTCTCTTCTTTTTTCCTTGTCAACAGTACTGCCGCTCCCTACACGCAGAGTACGCAGGCTGCGTAGGGCCTCAACTCCGGAGGGGGGCACCATCTCGGCTGCTCACATTTTTTTATATATATATATATTTATTTACTATTATCAACATAACCTGAGTTTACATTAAATATATATTGATAATAAGTTGTTAAAAAACGTTTAAAAAATAATTTTATGACGGACGCATAAACAAACATGTGACGTAATTTTTTCCTGCACGTGCATAGCCGCGTCCGCGTGGCGAGGCCCGGTCCACTTATCCTTGCGGCTGCCAGCTGCATATAATTATAATAGATGCAAATTGCAGGTTCATGCCCGGGAAAAGACAACAGCCGTCTGGAGCCGAGAAGAGGAAGAGAGTACAAGATGAATCGCGTGCATCACTTTCAGGTAACTTCCGTGAATCTGAAAAACTTATTTTTGGTTATTCAAGTATACTAGTGAGGCTAACGTTTAAACTTCGCCGCAACTGCTATGCATTGTCCTTTAGACAGGACATGTTCTATGACTTTTCGCGTTTGCCCCTCTTCCCCATGTTGCTGATAATTACACAAAATCAATTATTGTTATTAACTTGTGCAATACTCTACAATTCTGCTTGCACACCAACAACTGTAAATACACATGCACTGCACAATTACTTCCCTCTATGTATTATTTATTATTATAGTTATTATTATGTTATATAATTATATATTATTTCATTATTTGCAGACTGCAATTATCATTGTTTATTGTTTTATCTATTTCTTAACATTTCTTTTTGCTGCTGTTGTTATTGCTTGTATCATTGCAATGATAAAGTCTCTTTAGTCTTTTTTGTACATTACAGTATGAAATAACAAAACTGAGTAATATTCTGTAATTTCTGAATGATCAATAATATAAAATGAGTCAAATTACTGTAAATCACAGGCCAGAAACCATTTTTATTGCATGAATTCATTGATTATTTTTTCTGAATGTTATAAAGTTTTTTTGTTTAAAATTACAGCAATTAATTCTTGAAAAACATAAATGTCTTTGATTTATACCGAAAGCAAGGGTCAGCTTTTGTCACCATAGATTATAGTGTAAATTAAATCCACATTTTGGTTGTAGTTTGTAAACATTATGAAGAGTGCTTGACTAGCCCATTGTTTTAACGGTATGTCATGAGTTTTTCTTTAAATGACTAATTTCTTCTGTATTGTACATGGAGGTCAATGCTGAAGTTTGCCATAAAAGAAGATGAGGTGGCCTGACCAGCACTGCTCCAAAGACACCAGCAGCTGCACAGGTACAAGTATAGGATGCAGCACTGAGGACCATCCATCTCTACAGGTACAGACAGGGTTCATTCCTTATCTATTGTAAATGTTTGAAATTGGGAATGCTTCTGCAGAAGACATGTCAGTATTTATTTTGATGTAAACTATTATTTTTGTAATGTAAATATGTGAATGTTTAAGTATAATTTGAGTCTTTATATGCATATTTATGTACATAAATAAATAATTACATGTTTAAATCTTGGTGTGATTTTGTTCCTCTGTGGGGGCACCACAGTAAAATTTCGCATAGGGCACCCTTTTGGCCAGCAGCGGCCCTGCTTGTCAACATAAAGGCAGTGAGGTGTGCCTTGTTTTCGGCCCCTTGGTCAACTGCAAGGCATAACTTGCGGGACGATAACGTATAACCCGTGCTTACAAACACATTTGCCAATGAAGCAAAATGGAAGAAGAATATTGCTGTTTGATACAGACGTGTTGATGCTAACCAGCTCTGATGTTGACCTGGATCTGCGTAATAAACGCAACAAATAGGCTTTTCTTTTTATTTGACAGCTTTTAAAGCATGTATGCACATTAATGCAATATCATATTTAAACAACAAAACTGTTTATAAAAAGTCAACATATGTGCGCGTTGTTGTTGTCTTTTCATCACGCAGCGCGCGCTTTTGAACCGCGAGGGAGAGAGAGGAAACCATATCAGGACATAATCTTTAAAATAATGATTTCTATTAAAAATGTAAAAGGTTTTGTGATTATAATAATAAAAGCGGGGCATTAAATAAATGCATTTTTTCCATGGAGCGGGCAATTTGAGGAAGAAAAGTGATTTTTATTTGATGGAAGAAAAAACATATGATTGGAAAAAAACAGCCTATTCCGGTTATTAAAAAGAATCAGTCAGTGTTTTCGTTTTGTAATATAAATTAATTATTTAAATGAAAATAATTTAGGGCAGTCCTATTTATTTTATTCATTTTATTTAGATTATTCTGCTGTTCTGTGCCAAAAACTGCAGGTGCGTGAAGATGCTCTGTTGTTCTGTTATTAATATGCTAGCATTTAAAAATAAATCAGTATTTTAAAATGCAATATTTAATGTGTCAGACACAAAATAGACACGTCAATTTGTTTAAAATAAAATTAATAGTAATCTGACCAGTTAACCGTTAATAACCGATTAATGAGCGGCGGTTGTCGGTTAGCAAAATTAACCGAAATGAGCATCCCTAATAAATATGTTTGTATAAAACTTGTAGTAACGATGCTCATAATTGGTTGGTGCAACAAAATTTTGGCTGATGCGCCTAAATTTTTAAAGTTAGGAGCACCGGTGCTACCAAGCTAAATAAAAGCGCCTCGTCAGAGCTAAACATCACCGCACTTGTGTCAGTTTACAGCTTCTGTAAAGATCAGACAACCTATACAGATCACACAATCTCAATAAACAACATGTAAATGTATAAGTATTGTTATGGAATATTTATAACTATATGATCTTGCTTTTTGGTTATATCGATACAGCTTTGAGCTCTCTTACAAGCGGCAGTTACAGGCGCTGCATAAGGGCGTCTCACACTGTCAGTGGCGGAATACACACAGCACTGGCAAGACGTTTTATTTTTATTTGTTGCAGATTTTCGTGTTGCTCCTTTTTAAAAATACCTTTTATTTTTTAAATCTCTCAAGTTAATGTTGTCCATCGAGTAACAATCTCCCTCGGATTGGAGTTTGGTGTGCAATAAGACTATTGACCAACACCGCCCTGTAAGTTTACACACTGCATAGACTGTACAGGTCCATAGCTCTGGTGTGGTATGAATTGAATGTTTTAAATGACAGCGAGACATGCTACGTTTAGTTTTTATTGTAAAATATAGATTATAACCCAGTACACAGTAAAATAATATGTTTTGAATGGTTTGTCTATTGACGGCGTATATAGCCATCAATTAAATAGGCTAAGCATATTTTTATTAATATTAAAACACATTAATACAAACTAGCCACCCTTTAATTTTTTTTCATTTACGGATATTTTTATCGAACGAAAAATGTAATGAATTGTTTATTTTGGTTTTTATTTTATTAGAATTAATAGGCCTATAATTAACAGGCTACACAACTCCTACATATCTTTGGCTCCAGTTGCGTTTTTACAGATATCCTACCAATAGACTTTTTTGGCTCAAAGACATTTATGCCTGTTAATTTCAGTGCTGTATTTTGACAGATTTCGCAAAGGCTTCAGCTATTCTACCTGTCAGCTGCACCTGCCTAAGTTTTGCGACTTGACTTGTGTTGCGGCTTGATGTCTGAATGAGAGAGAGAGAGAGAGATCAGACCTCAGATTCGATGTGTGGCCGCACGTCTCAGTTACGTTATTGCAATTTTTAATATTGGCTCATCTAAATGAACTTTTCATTCGATTAAAAGCCGAAATATTTCCAGACAGACGAAGCAACTTTCGTTTTTTGAAGAGAGCGGCCTCAGTTATAAAAGATGCGCGCACACACAGGATGCACTCTTGTCAACCTATTCACTATAGATTTTTTTAACATTAAACACATAATCAAGTGAAAAAAAGAACAGCAGAATTTCTGAAAAAAAAAGATATTTATTATTAAACATTGTGAGATGATGGTCGCGTGATTTTTTTTAAATGAGAGTATGCGTTGCGTATTTATGGCCATTGATCTATCTGCGACCCACCCACAGTTAAACATGAAGGTGTGTGTATAAATTAGTTATGTTTCCAGATACTGCCCCCTTTGTCAGGCAAAGTTTACAGATTGCCTCCTTAACGTCTTCAGGTTCTCTTTTGCATTTGGTTTGAACCCAAAAATATAGCCAAATAGGCGCTTTTGCATTGCGTTTTGACAATAAATTGTCCGCCATCCTCTTTCAGTGAATTCGACTCCTTTTTTCTCCTCACGTGATAAATGAAGTAAGACGCACTGTAGCTATGTTTAGATTTTAATTATAGAGCAGGCTCTTATCTTAAGTCAATTATTAATAATTATATTTTCCATTTATTTCAAATAATTGTTAAATAAAAATAAAACGAATACTTAAAAAATACTAATGTGGGGACGGTGTCACAGTGGAAGAGTGATGTCACCGGCGTTGCGTCTTAACACCGGTATCACCGTCATAACTGTCTATCGTGGCAAGCCTAATGTACACTAGAAGCTTGTGTAGCCAAAACAAATTCATTGTGTGTGACGCCCACTTGTCAATAAAACTGATTCTGATAATTCTTCTTTTCTTTCTCCTATTTAAATTCTCACTATTTTTGCTTGTATAGAAAAATAGCACTTTTGTTTGGGCTTCTTTTGCTACAGCAAAGTTGATAAAACCTAAAGATATGGACCAAGGTGAAGGGGGTGTATTTTACTGTGTTTTTCCCTCCTCAGCAGGTGTGACCGCATCCTGTTGTCTTGTGGTTTTAGACACATATTTGTGGTAGATAACTGCCACTCTAATCGTGTTTATGTTTTTGTAAAGCGCCTGTGGACTTTGTGTCACCGTGGTCCTTTTTTAAGAGCACAGTAATACAGGGCTGAATCTGACAGATTCACAGAGTTAATGGTGAGGGAAGTGGACGTAGGTGAGACAGTTGATTTATAACGACTGTCTGTTACAATCCCCTCCTCAGACGATCGATGACCTTTATACAGTAAATACTGAAGTTCTCTGTTTGGATACTGCATGTACCAGTAAAGTGAAATTGCAGTATCGCTGCGGTTAAATGTGCAGCTCAGTGTCACAGACTCTCCTTCTTTTCTGGTTTTATTTCTACCCTCCTTTTTTGGTGCAATGCTGTCAGCAAACACACCTAAAAGAAAATGAATTGTTTTTTAGAGTTATTTAAAGACATAAAAATACTTTTAGACTCAATACATTTTTTCTATCAAAAATACAGTAATAACAGTTGTAAAAAGATCTCTGTTGATCCTTTTAATGTAAATAACTCTTAAAAAGTACCTGTCAAAAGAATCAGCAGTATATATCTGTTCATGTTAATATCCAAGTGTTCCCTTTTCCTCTTCATCAAATAATTTTTTGCAGGAATTGGAAACACTGCAGAATGAAGGACTGGACTGAATGTCAATGATGTTGTTAATAAAGAAGTCTTCTTTCACCGACACTGCAGTTTAAAAAGTGGGCGTGACTATTGACATCACTTGCTAAACACAACACAATGAAGACAAAAAGTTGTCTCTCCTTCATCGATTTGTGTTGATTTTATTCTAAGCCAGTAGCATTTTCATAATCATCCATAGGAGTTTTTAGATCGAGATGATTGGTATGAGAGTTTTCAGTGTTCCAGAAATAATGTGAGAACCAAATGTTTAAACATATTTCTGAAGTAAACTCTTGCCTCCTGGCTAAATTGGTGCTGTTGATTATCTGAGATTGTGATGAAAGCTTTTATTGTTTGACGTTCTTGAATTTCCTGTCACTGTGGGCTGCAGAGCACAGTAATACACAGCAGAGTCTGATACTGCGGCAGAGGAGAGCAGCAGATCCACATGGCTTTGCTTTTTTCTGTGATTGATGGAGATTCCTGGAACTGGTTGATCCGCTGGAGTAATAACTCCTGAATACTCCAGTATGAGGAACTGTGGAGGTGAACCTGAATGTTTGCGATACCAGTGAACACTACGAACAGATCCACTGTAGTTACAAGAGAGAGTCACATTGTCACCTTCAACAGCAAACTCTCTGTCAGTTTTAGGAGTGATGACTTCCAAGGCTCTGGAACCTGCAAATTAAAGTGACATTACATTTTTTAAACATCATATTGCAATATGAATTTAGTAGTATATGTTAGTTCTGAGTAAACAGTTGTTTAAAAGAAAGAGTGCAATTAAATTCAGCATATTTCCTACATAGTTTTTTTTTTTTAAATAATGCAGCATTATACCTGCATTATACATCAGTATTACAATGTAGATGAACATCTTCAGTATCAAGCTGAACAAACAGCAGCTGCTTTACACCGGGAATGATTGTCATCTATCCGTGCACTATAGTGTTCGTGTTAAACTCCTCCTCTTGACATTGCTGCATATGACATCCATGTAGGTCTAGTTAATCTGAAGTAGTTGGAGAACTCCTTATGTATGCAAGTACAGATATTAGTCAGTTTTTAGGCACTGTTTCACTAAAAACAACCACGGGCTCTGGATCCTTTACCAGAATTGACTTCTTTCAACTTGCAGTATAAGCAGGTTTGCAGTAGGGCAGCACGATACATTGTTTTAGCATCAAAATCACGATATATAGTATATATATATATATATTTATATATATATATATATATATATATATATATATATATATATATATATATATATATATATATATATATATATATATATATATATAATTGGTGGAGCCGAACACGAATACGGTATTCGGATAAGCACGAATAGCGTGTTTTTACCAATACTTAATTCGAACAAATACTAAAATTATTTGTATTCATGAACAAAAAAAACATTATATCAAAAAGCTGCGTTTCCTCATGAGACCGCAGTGCATGCCAGCGTGATTGAGTGAGTGAGTGAGACAGACGTTCAGGAGTCGGGGGGCGGGGTGGTGCTGGGGTAAAAGGTGACTGACGCAGGCTGCTGCAGGCTTGGCAGAGAGAAAAATACTTTACTGCATTACTATTTTTGTTAAATAAATTATTTTATTCTGGAACAAGAAAAACATTATATCAAAAAGCTGCATGTCCTCATGAGACCGTAGTGCATGCCCACGTAAGTGAGTGAGTCATTCAGGACAGGAGTTGGGGGCCCGGGGTAAAAGGTGACTGACGCAGGCTGCTGCTCCTCACAGCAAAAGAGAAGGCTGAGCAGACCAAAAAAATACTTTACTGCATTACTATTTTAATTAAATAGATTTTTGTATCTGAACTGGGTTGCAGAGGCAGTTTAAAAACTTGTAGCGCACTTAAAGCGGAGTTTGATCGGTATATTATTCCATTATGCTGCATTATTGACGTCTGCAATCTGTTGCTCTATGTTTACTTAAGTTAGCTCTGTTAACGCGGTAATTAAGACAATAGACTGTTGACAGAGTAACGTTAACGTTTGGTTATAAAGGTTAAAACGATGCTTGTGTAGTTGTGTCGAATTGTATGCACTTATAGGAGTTTTATGGTACGTTTAAATTACTGTCATCTGTAGACAGCAAGATATATGCTAAGCTAGTTAACCTTAGCATAGCTTCCCGTCACTTCTTTGTGGAAGAATTTTACAGTCAGTGGTGCAGCAGATAAAACAGTGATACTGTATGTAATATGTGTAATCTTAAGTATGTATATATATATATATATATATATATATATATATATATATATATATATATATATATATATATATATATAAATATATATATATATATATATATATATATATATATATAAAAATATATCGCAATCTATATCGCAGGGAAATTTTTTTTCGCAATGTCAATTTTTTCCAATAACGTGCAGCCCTAGTTTGCAGTGTAAAGTTCGTATTCTTTATGCGACCAGTGCTTAGGTTCAGCCAAAAATGTGCTATCTTGAAACTATGCTTTGATCCTTCTTCTACCTTTTATATTTTTTTGGAGTCTCTACCTGCTGAACATTAGTTTGGAATATACCACAGTCAAAATAAATAGCGCCAGCAAGAAAACAGTGCAGTTTTAGTCAGTTATGGGAGAGATTAATAATCCTGATTTTGTAACTATTATTGATGTTATTAATATTATTAATGTTTTTGTTATATTTGACCTTTCTGTTGGGAGGATCACAGGCTTTGTTGTATATAGTTCAAAACCTAAAATGTTTGATTAAAAAAAGAATAATAGTAAAAAGTTCAGTCAAAAATGACAATTTTGTTTGTAACTAATGACTCTTCCTCATTTCATTTAGGAGAATATGTTTTACTCCTTTCAAAAATATGCTGAGTTCCACACAATCAATTTGTGTTGGGAAACATGAAGGAATTAAGTTAACTTATTAGTTTTTTACGGTCAGTTTACAATAAGGTTTCTTTAGTTAATGTACTGTATTTGTTAACATGGACAAATTATGAACAATGCTTGTACAGCATTTATTAATCATAGTTTAACATTTACTAGTGCATTATCAACATTGACATATTCCTGCTTGTTAACATTAGTTAATGCACCATGAGTTAATATGAACTAATAATAAACAACGTTTTTTTTATTAACTAATGTAAACTAATATGAACAAAAACTATAATTAATGTATTGCTCATTGATTGTTCATGTTAGAAAATGCATAAGTAACATTAGCAAATACAACCTTATTGTAAAGTGTGACCATTTTAACAAGTGTTACTGGATTGAACATAAAACAATTAAGTTGTCCCAAATAAAGCTTTATGTTGTTTCAGCTCATTTTAAACCAGTAGTTCTAACAAAAACAGCAAACGTCATTTTGTGAATGTTGTCATATTATCCTTGATTGAACAGTTCTTAGAATAAGCTTTGTTCTTGTAGTTTGAATGTTATAAAAGAATACAGATAAAAATAAATTGCTAAACTAACTTTTGATGGCATCTATGTATTGCTGTTTTCCAGTGATTTGAAGTGCTTCTTTTATCCTCCTTTGTTAGTCGATTTAGATATAAAAGGGTCTGCTAAATGAATAAATGAGACTAAAGTGTTGAGTTTTCAATGATCTTAATAAGTTTGTGCAAAAATAAAGTACTTTTTTTATGTCAAAAATTGGCACCTTTAAAGGCTTTTACTGTAAGTAATCTTCTTAAACTAATAAGAAAGGCAAGTCTTCTTTAACCAATAAGAGTCACCCATGATATTATGCTGCCCCCCTCTGCTAAAACTTTGCTAGAACAAGGTATTTTGTTCCCTTTTCCTCTGCAGTGTGATATCTTTGGTAACGGTTTTAAAATGTGATGGTTCTATTGTATCTTATCACACTTCTTAAGCTAAACAAATTCAACTTATCTCCAAATAATTGACAGGATTTGCTTTTTAACGGTTTTGGATGCACTGGAATATATTTAATAATAGAGTGTGTTACACTGTATGTTTGTAATAGGGAGTATGTAATGATATAAAGAAAGTGACCAAATGTAAACATGAGCATGTAGATTTTAAAGATATTTATATAAATTCAATGGTAAACCCTGCTAAATAGTATGTTAAATTGTACATAGTGAATGCATTATACAGTACTTTTACAGTGGGAGGTTTTTGCACAGTGCTGTTTGTTTTCCTGTCACTGTGGGCTCCAAGGCACAGTAGTAAATCGCTGAATCTGTGACTTTAGCAGAGGAGATCTCCAAAAACACATGGGTTTTCTTTTCATTCACTTTTGCAGAGAATCGAGGATCTTTCACAGCTTCAGATTTTTGTAAAACATCTCCATTGGATTCTAGAATGACAAAAAGATATTGAGGAACCGATCCAGGATTTTGGCGATACCAGAATAAAGTTCTTGCAGAGGAGTAGCTGCAGGAGACACTTATAACGTCTCCTTCGCTATGAAGCAGACGGGTTTCAACCGATGTGATGACATTCCCTAAACTGACACCTGCAGATGAAATAAACACCTTTTAATCTATTGAAAACACTTATGGACTACCACAGTAAGACACATCATGTAAAAGTTGTAATAAAATACTTACGTGCAAAAGAAAACAAAAGAATAAAACAAAGCATCATTTTTCAGGAGGATGATGTTTTATCATCAGACTAAAGGAACTCAAATAAACATTGATTCATTGTCTGCCAGAGGTTGTTTTGTCTCAAGCTCCTCCCCTCAGTAGTACAGTACTCAATTTATGCAGCAGATCATCTCTCTTTCATCCTACATTGATTATAACTCAATGCATTTTTACATGTAGACATGGTAAATACGATCAGCTTCAGTTCAAATCGAGAATCAGAATGGGAAGGAAAAGGGATTTAGATGACTTTAAACATGGCATAAATGTTGGTGCCAAATAGGCTGGTCTGAGTATTTCAGAATCTGCTGTTCTACTGGGATTTTCAAGCATAACCAGGTTTACAGAGAATGGTCCAAAAAAGAGAAAATATCCAGTGAGCGGCATTTCTGTGGGCTCAAATGCCTTGTTGATGCCAGAGGTCAGAGGAGAATGGCCAAACTGTTTCGAGGTGATAGAAAGTCATCAATAACTCAAATAACCACTTGTTACAACTGAGGTATACAGAAAAGCATCTCTGAACGCACAACACATCCAATCTTGAGGCGGATGGGCTACAGGAGCAGAAGACCACACCGGGTGCCACTCCTGTCAGATAAGAACAGGAAACTAAGGCTACAAGTCACACAGGCTCACCAAAATTGGACAGTAGTAGATTGGAGAAATATGGCCTGGTCTGATGAGTCTTGATTTCTGCTGCAACATTCAGATGGTAGGGTCAGAATTTGGCATCAACAACATAAAAGCATGGATCCATCCTGCCTTGTATCAACGGTTGTGGTGTAGTGGTGAGGGGATATTTCCTTGGCACACTCTGGGCCCATTAGTACCAATTGAGCATTGTGTCAATGCCACAGCCTGTCTGAGTATTGTTGCTGACCATGTTCATCCCTTTATGACCACAGAGTGCCCATCTTCTGATGGCTACTTCCAGCAGGATAATGCGGCATGTCATAAAGCACAAATCATTTCAGACTGGTTTCTTGAACTTGACAATGAGTTCACTGTACTCAAATGGCCTCCACAGTCACCAGATCACTCAATCCAATAGAGCATCTTTCGGATGTGGTGGAATGGGAGATTCTCATCATGGATGTGCAGCTGACAAATCTGCAACAACTGCATAATGCTATCATTTCAATATGGACCAAAATCTCAGAGGGACATTTCCAGTACATTGTTAAATCTGAGGCAGTTCTGAAAGTAAAAGAGAATCCAACCCGATACTAGTAGGGTGTACCTAATAAAAAGTGGCCAGTGAGTGTACTCTGTTTTTATGAGTATTTGCAAGACCTTAGTTTATTTCAGATCAGAATTTTGAATGACATATATTTATAGATTTGCGTTTTGCATTTGGCAGATTAATTTATTTAAATAAACTTACACTGCACTGAAGATACATATTTGATCAGTTCTTCATGCTTTCTATGAGAATCAAACCCACAACCTTCCTAGTACTATACTCTTGTATTAAAGCTACAGGCAGTGTTGGGTAAGTTACAGTACCTGTAAAAAATTTTAATTGTAATCTATTACTGATTATCATATAGTATTTACATTATTAACAGTATTTAACTACTTTCTAATTACTTTGTCTAAAAAGTAACTTAACTTGTTGTTATCACACTCACTCTTCATGCCAGATAAATAAGATCTGGCCCCGGATACCAGGTTCTGTCAGAAAATGTCTGTTTGTCTGGGTGTCCAGAAAACAAGCCAGCAGAGCCACCCAGTACCCAAACCTGTTAACCAGTATTCAACTGAATTAACAGTCTCTTATCAATATACAGTAGGAGTTGACTGAGAAAACTAGAGGAGCAAAAGCAGGGGACAAAGTAATGATGATAAAGAGAGCAGAGTTTATTGAATAATCTTAGTTGTGTATGATCCAATGATAAGAGTTTGTCTGACCAGGATAAATCCAACAAGTGTTATTATACCATAAGCCAGTGGTCGCCAACCACCAGATCCGTGGAACAATTGGTACCGGGCCACATAAGAAATCATAAATTATTTCTGTAGAAAATATTCCCCTCGCGACTTTCCACTCACCCCCGCCATCTCATGTGAAATGGACTATGCCAAAATCCAAAAGAGCGATTGCTAGAATATAGCTCAGTCGTGGTGGTTGATAGTTCAAAGTTATAAAACAGGTATTATAGAGTCCAAATCAGCAGAGCATTTAAGGACTGTGCATATATGTGTGTGTGTGCATCGCTAAGTAAGTACCCGAAATCATTGCAATATGTATCTATATGGAGTTTCACATGATCCTACTCATTAGGGCTGTAACATGACAATGCATACATTTAATTCGGCTAAACGGTTTTATTATTGTTAATATGTTCGTTAGTTGAAATGTTTGGCACAGATGTTATGTATTTGATGCATATAAACCTTGATTGAAACATCATCAGACCGCGGTAGTGCGACTAGCGCATGTGCACTGAGTTGTTCATGATTAACCTGGATGCACGAGCACAGCAGCTGTGTTCACATGAAGACACACACACACACACACACACACACACACACACACACTGGTTTGTTGTAAAATTGACAACCGTTGAACAGTCCGCGGTGATAAAAAGGTTGGGGACCACTGCCATAAGCGACAGTGGAAAATGGCTGTTTCACAAGACAACTGTGAAACAGTCACTGTCGTTGTTTCCAGAGACAACCTTGAAATGAAGACATTCTCTCATTTCTTATGCTTGAAAACAAGTGTTGCTTGAATCCATAGTCATAAGATTATAACAATATAGAAAAATTAAGTAATTTTAAAGCAATAATTATAAAACATAATAAATGATAAATAATCAAATTATTAACTAATGATCAATAAAATGTTATAATAATGATTATATAAATGACTAATGATCATATGATTAAGTAAAATAAAGAATAAATTAAATAAATTAAACAAATGAAAATAAAATACAACACAAATGAATGGTTGTTTTATTTAAACAACGCGCACATATGTTTGCTACAAGGATTAACAGATCCTTAGTTAGATTCTTCATTGTTTAATAAGTAATTGACTTCTTGACTCCAAATAATAAATGTGTACAACTCTCAAAACCTACAGAATGAAAATGAAACTATTTTGATGGTCTTTTAGATTTATTTAAAATAATTAACACTTAAGAAATGTCCTGTATATCTAAACACAAAACATTTCAAAAGTAATAGTAACACCATCTTTCAAACAAACAATAAATTGACATTAATTTGCTACTTAATTCATTGTTTCTTAAGCATGCGCATTTGTTTGACAAATCTATTATTCTGCAAATATATTTGTATGACAAAAACTACATATATTTACAATTAATTTGCTTCTCTGAAATGATTTATATAGAACTGTCAAATGTATGCACAGTATTTTTGGCAAGTTTGTTTTATTCATTCATTCATTCATTTTCTTGTCAGCTTAGTCCCTTTAATAATCCGAGGTCACCACAGAGGAATGAACCGCCAACTTATCCAGTACGTTTTTTACGCAGTGCATGCCCTTCCAGCTGCAACCCATCGGTGGGAAACATCCACACTCACATTCACACACACACTAACCGGAGTACCCGGAGGAAACCCATGCGATCGCAGGGAGAACATGCAAACTCCACAAACGCCAACTGAGCCGAGGCTCGAACCAGCGACCTTCTTGCTGTGAGGCGACAGCACTACCTACTGCGCCACTGCGTCGCCTCAAGTATGTTTTTAGTAACTATAATTAAATGACCTAATAAAAATTAAAAGCAATTTCTTAAATTTTTGCCAATGAAAATTTAATTTACACTGATTAATAAACTAATTACTTTGTAACTAATTTCATCCATCAGGATAGCACAATGTAATATATTAATATCATTTTTAATAACAATAATACTGTATCATAACTCTTAGATTCACCTTCCCTTACTGTATGTAACTCCTTTTAACTTTGCAATTTCACAGCTGTTACCACATATCATGTTTGTGGTTTATAGAGATATGATGTGGTTTGATAGCGATTGCATTAAAGTCTCTTCAAAGCATTATTTTCTTGTGAGTTTTTGTAAAGCGCCTCAGGGATTTTGTATCACTGGGCTACTTCAAGAGCGCAGTAATAGAGAGCTGAATCTGACAGACCCACACTGTTAATAATGATTTCAGTGGTTGAGTCTGATGTCCTTGACTGAAAACCGTCAGGTATATCCTCCTCGCTCCTTGATCGAGCACCTTTATACAGTATATATTCTGGTTCTCTGTTAGGAAACTGTCTGTACCAGGAAAGCCAGATGTCATTACTGTTTGTTTCATATGTGCAGCTCAGCGTCACAGACTCTCCTTCCATACTGATTATATTTGTGTCTCCTTCCCCTGGTCCAATCCTATTAGTATATCCACCTATTTTGGAATTCAACAGTGCAATATGGTTATCTTGTTCAATTATTGCTGTCAGAGTAATGAGGTAATTTATAGAAGTAATCAATATTGAATATCAGTATATATTTACCTGAAACTGTGATGAGCATCATGAGTAGCATCTGCCGTGTTTTCATCTTTACCAAAGTTTAATTTAAAGCATCAGATTGAGATTTATTGTATTGATTTATTCGGTTTTCTTCTTTGATTTAATATAATTAAGTAGAATGTCTTGTATAAAACGTGAGCAGCTGATGAGGGAATGAAAAAAAATTTCAGACTGAATCAAATTCTGTTTTATTCAAATGATGTGGGCGTGGCTTAGTAAAATAAAATATGCAGTCTATGCTTTCAAATAAATTAGTGAATAGTGTTTTCATGTGAGCACAGAGGATTGAGGTCTGGTGAAAAAAACAACATAAGTGATTGTTGCCCCCTTGTGGTGGAGCTCATAACTGCAGATGGGTTTGTCCATTTATTTTAAAAGTGTGCTTTAAAAAATGTGTCATCATAAATTATGAATATGTTTGTTATACAGTGTACAGTCAGTGTAACAATATTTAAGTACATATCAATGTTTAGGTGCATATGACACTTGTTTTATGCCCTTATCTAAGTGATAATCTGTTTAATGCCTTTTGTCTATTGTTTGACATTTATATTTTTACAGTATAACAGATTACAGATTTACAGTAGTAATGTAAGAAGCTCATATATATGTCCACTGTGTGATGTTCACTGTATATAAAGCGTTTGTCTTGCACAGTCATATTTAAGCTCGTTTTTGTACAGTGTAGATGCTTTTCCTGTCACTGTGGTCTCCAGTGCGCAGTAGTAAAGAGCAGAGTCTGATACTGCAGCAGAGGAGATCTCCAGATCCACACTGCTGTCGTCTTTTCTGTGTTTTATGGAGATTCCAGCAATCTGAGGTTTTGCATGAGTAACTGCCCCATAGTAATCCAGTATGAGGAACTGCGGTGGTAAACCAGGATACTGTCGATACCAGTGCAGACCTCGAGCAGAACCAGTGTAGTTACAGGAGAGGATCACTCTGTCATCCTTAAAAGCAAATTCATAAGCCCTGTATGGTGTGATGGCTTCTGTAGCACTGGAATCTAGATTTACATCATGAAAAATGTAAATGTAAATGAAATTTGTAGTTATTTCAAGTGCACTGTACCTAATTACACATTTTATAAAAAGCACATTTGTTCCAAGGTTTACATCCATCTTTTAAAGAATGCATCTGGAGCTATAGCCTACCTTGAGCTGATGATAGGAGTATAATAATGAAAGAGATCAACATGATGGCAGGTTTGAACAGGAGACACTCAGATGATCTAAACACACTTGTGAAATGTTGACAGTCTTCTTGAATCTCATGATGCCAGTGTTAAACTCCTCCCACTCAGATTTACAGCATTCAGCCCTCATCTCGTGCAAATGATGACAAGACTTTTCAAAGTGTGTTCTAAATATTCAAGTGGTCCTAAATATAGACAATATATGCAGTATATACTGTAGACAGACAGTTGCATGATTAAAAATACACACATTACTTTATATAATACTTTTTTTTTTTTACAATCCTTACATTACTAAAACTTTAACTCTTTTATTCTGTTCTGTTGTATTCTAATGTTCGATTCTGTTTTATTCTGTTAGGATAATTTAAAATTAATGTAGTTATTGTAATTATTATTATTATTATTATTAAGATATTTATTATTATTATTTTAAGGTCATTTAGATTTTACATGGCTGACAGAATTGAGAATTATCTTGGCTTGAACACAATTTCATTGATTAAAAAGTGTGAAATTAATTTGATTATATTTTACTTTAATCTTTAATCTCTTTTGGTCAGCTGTGATGGTGTTTTTCTTTATTGTATGCTGAAATATTGTTGAAAGTTTTGTGTATGCTTTGCCTCTTTTTCAAAATACAGTGAGTGAGGGTTTCTGTACAGTGCTGTTTGTTTTCCTGTCACTGTGGGCTCCAAGGCACAGTAGTAAATTGCTGAATCTGTGACTTTAGCAGAGGAGATCTCCAGAAACACATGGGTTTTCTTTTCATTCACTTTTGCAGAGAATCGAGGATCTTTCACAGCTTCAGATTTTTGTAAAACTTCTCCATTGGAATGGAGAATGATGAAAAGAAATTGAGGAACCGATCCAGGATTTTGGCAATACCAGAATAAAGTTCTTGCTGAGGAGTAGCTGCAGGAGACACTTATAACGTCTCCTTCACTATGAATCAGACGGGTTTCAACCGATGTGATGACATTCCCAAAACTGACACCTGCAGATCAACATTTGACATATAGTTCAGCTAACAAAGAGATTCCGATAAGAAAAATTAAGCTATTTAAAAGGGGACTTACACACAAAACAGCTGAACAAAGTCAAAACAAGTAGCATATTTTTTTTTTCAGTTCAGTACTCTGTTCAATTTCATCTGAATCACAGAAAAATCGTAACTGATGTAAACATTCATTCAGTGTACATCAGAGGATACCTTGTTTGAAGCACCTCCTCTTAAAGATACAGTCCTCAGTTCCGTGTTTATGGGGATCAATTTCTATCTACTTTATTACTACTGTACATTACATAATGTACTATAAATGTGCATAACCAGTAATTTGTTAATCTGTATAATCAGTAACTGATATACAGTACAATACTTTTGAGTGTTTTTTCCCCATAGCATGCTACTTTAACACAATAAATGTGTTAAACTTTGCACATAAAATCTAAAATATTTTTTCTTACAGTTGTTTTTAAATTGTATTGTAAATGAGCTATATTTCAGTACAGTAGTGATGGTTGAAATCTGACTGTTTCGGTATATTTTAATAATTGTAGCTGTGTACTGGTAATTCAGATCACTTCAGCAATATTGCCTGTACAAGCCGCCTTATTTGTTGACAAGTTTACTATTGAACAAATCAAATATTGAAAAAATCATTCAAAGACGATTCATTTGATTTACTACATCTTTTTAAGTGGTTGTAGACTATTTATTTGGGCTGAATTTAAACAATATAAGTTGCACATTACT
Organism: Danio rerio; assembly: GCF_052040795.2. Taxonomy (NCBI): domain Eukaryota; kingdom Metazoa; phylum Chordata; class Actinopteri; order Cypriniformes; family Danionidae; genus Danio; species Danio rerio. The sequence goes on from NC_141022.1 coordinate 39,658,991, forward strand.
ACATTTAGGTTCGAGCCTCGGCTGGGTCAGTTGGCGTTTCTGTGTGGAGTTTGCATGTTCTCCCTGCGTTCACGTGGGTTTCCTCCGGGTGCTTCAATTTCCCCAACAGTCCAAAGACATGCGGTAGAGGTGAATTAGATAAGCTAAATTGTCTGTAGTGAATGAGTGTGTGTGGATGTTTCCCAGAGATAGATTGCGGCTGGAAGGGCATCCGCTGTGTAAAAACCGTGCTAAATAAGTTGACGGTTCATTCCGCTGTGGTTACCCCGAATTGATAAAGGGTTTTAAGCCAAAAAGAAAATAAATGAGTTAATGAATTACTACATTTAATTTGTTTAAATTCCAACCCATAGCAACAATTTTGCCGAAATCTTTTTTTCAGTGTATGTATTTTTGCAAATTTATGTTGAGTTTTAGCTTTGGTTTGTATACTTTTTAAGGCTTATTGTACTGTTTATGAGATGTTTTTGTACAGTGTCTCAGTGTTTCCTGTCACTGTGGGCCTCAGAGCACAGTAATACACAGCAGAGTCTGATACTGCAGCAGAGGAGAGCAGCAGATCCACATGTTTTTCTGCTTTTCTGTGATTGATGGAGATTCCAGGAACTGGTGGATTTGCTAGAGTTGTTACTCCTGAATCTTCTAGTATGAGGAATTGTGGTGGCGAAGCTGCGTACTGTCGATACCAGTGAACGCCACGAACAGATCCACTGTAGTTACAAGAGAGAGTCACATTGTCACCTTCAACAGCAAACTCTCTGTCAGTTTTTGGATCGATGGCTTCTAAAGCTCTGGAACCTGCAAAAATAAAAAGTGACAGTTTTTAAACACTTTAATTGTTTTAAATTTTTTTAAACTTTACAGTTATATACCTTCAATTGATGACAGAAGTATGATGATGCAGATCAACATGTTCACTTAATTTTTTGCAAGTTAAAAACAAAGCAGCTGCTTTACTCTTTGTTGCATGTGTGTGTGTGTGTGTGTGTGTGTGTGTGTGTGGTGTTCATATTTACTCGGCTGTATTGTATAACGTTAAGCTCCTCCTCCTGTCATCATGACATGATTCTGAATTACAAGGCACCTACAATAAGAAAACTTTGTCCCAATCCCAATTTCACACCTTAGCCTTTCTCTTACCCCTACCCTTTGTTTTGCATGTACACATTCAGGGGGTGTCCTAATTCTCTTTAGCTTTAAAGGGCACCTACTGTATGGTCAAAAGTCTACTTTTCAAGCTGTTTGGACAGACATGTGTGTATATATAGTGTATAGACCATCATATTGGGGTGATATAAACACACCCAGTCCTTTTTTTTTTTTTTTTTTTCAATTTAACAACATAAAAACGGTGGACCAATTTGGTGCGGTTTTCAGACCGACCGCAACTTTATGTAGGACTGCGGTCCCCCTGCCCACCGAATTGATGGATAGCTTAGCGTAGCATGTCCCGGTAGTCACGTGTATATTTGTCAACAAGACCAGATGTGCGCAAAGCAAGCGGGAATAAAAGGTCTGTTCAGTTGGCTAGGATCATCAATAGTCATCAAATGTGATCAAGAGTAAGTTTCACATGTTTAAAATGTTTTAAAACAGTGCACGTGTGTAATGAAGTACAGCGAGCTACTTCAGCTTTACTTCATCAGCACAGCCGCGTGTCAGAACAATTATGAAAGAAGACGCTTTAATCCTGGCTTGTGGACGATAATTCAGGTTTATTTTGTACACTAACATAACAGATATCCATACAGCAGTGGAGATTAGCCTGTATCCTGACACATTTGCGTGCAAAAACAATGCTAAGCTAAGCGCGGTGTGTCTGTGTGCGTCTGTGTGTGTGTCTGTGTCTCCGTGTCTCCGTCTCCGTCTCCCCTGCGGTGTGTGTGTGCGCGTGAACTTTGTAACGATATTGCGTGTCATTCATCAATGCAACTGCACAACAAATACTCATGGGTAAAGTACTTACTGTAGTATTTCTCACAAACGCTGTGGGAGACCTTCTTCCTTTAAGTCTGTCTGTTGTCTGATGCAGTCGAGGGAGGAGATTTAAGGCACGTAGAAACAGTAGGCAGTGAGGACTTGCCTTAAAGGCGCAGTACAACTAAACAAACCCCTGGTGGAAAGATGTATAAAACAGGATCTAGTTAAAGGTATAATGATAAATCTGATAGATGTTTTGAGCTGAAACTTACACATTCTAGAGACGCAAAAGACTTAAATTAAATTTGAAAAAAAAATGGGTAGCCTAGGTGCCCTTTAAGGCATAGGGCTAAGGGAAAGGGCTACAGTAGATATCCCTTGAAATTGAGATTTTTTTTTAGGATCACGAATTTCCCCGAATACACCAGCTGCAACGACAACATGGCATGCTTTAAAAAAAAAAAACCTGCTAAATTTTGCTATCTATAATGAATAATAATAACAACTCCTGTTTAGTAGTCCCACAACATACTTCCACATCTGACACTCAAATACCTGGGAATTACCTTTTACCATGTTTGTTAAACCGTTAATCGTCAATCTCTAAGCTCACGATGACATGTAATTGTGTGTGTGTGTGTGTGTGTGTGTGTGTGTGTGTTGCAGTGCTGTCCCATTTCTTAGGGGTAAATTTAAAGCCCTTTACACTCTGTTACAAGGGGTAGGGGTTAAAAACAGAATTGGGATTTCAAAATTGTTTTTAAAAGTCAGCTTTTAATAAATTTGTTTTTAATTTTGTTCCAATATTATATTAACATTTCTCTCATGACTATGTAGTATTTAAAGAGACCTTACTGCTTTCATTTGGAATTAATACAAATAAATATAAAAAAAAACATAATTATAAAAAAAAATCAGTTTTACAGATAACATGAGAAGCATAAAAGAGATGCATAAATGCAGCACGCACCTTCATGTAACCTTTTTCTTTCTTAAATTCACAGCTGTTGCCACATTCTGTGTTTGTGGTTTATAAAAGCTTGATGTGTTTTGATACTGTCTAATTAAAGACTCTTCAAAGCATTCATTTTGTGTGAATTTTTGTAAAGCGTCTCAGGCATTTTGTATCACTGGGCTCTAACTAATAGGGCACAATAATAGAGAGCTGAATCTGACAGAGATACACTCTTAATAATGAGTTTTGTGGATGTATGTGATGTAGCTGATTCATAACTATCTGGAATATCCTCACTGCTCCATGATCGAGCACCTTTATACAGTATATTCAGGTTTTGTTCTTTGGATACTGTCTGTACCAGTAAAGATAAATGGTGTTGCTGTTTGTTTCATATGTGCAGCTCAGTGTCACAGACTGTCCTTCTTCTTGGAGTATATTAGTTTCTCCTTCTGGTTCAATTCTATCAGCGCCTGTAATGTAAGAAAAATTATAAATATATATATATTATGATCTAATGTGAATTAGTTGTGAATTAAATGCATTACCTGAAACTGTGAAAAGTATCATGAGTATCAATTGTCTTTCATCCATCTCTTCTAAGTGTGCTTTAAAGTTTTATTTTAGAGATGATTGATTATATTGTGATTGAGTTATTAGAACGTGATAACTAATAGATTATGCTGAATGTAGCATTATAAAATAAATACAAAGGTCAGAGCAGTTTCATGGTTGAATGATTGGCCTGAGACTTATGTAAGCTCTGCTCTTTGTTAATGTGGGTGTGGTTACGGTAATCAACTAATCATGGAATATGCTCTGTGTGCTTAAAAATGTCAGGCAGTGTTTTAAATACTATTGCGAGTCTATTATCTTTAACCTGGAACTGCATTAGGAACTGATCTACACTTAAAAAAATATATTTTTTTGCTCGTTCAAGCTTCTTATTTAAAATAAGCTGAAACAACATAATTCTTGAGATTTCATTGGGACAACTTGATTTTTTATGTTCAATCCACATACATTTGTTAAAAGTGTTGAGTCAACATGAATAAATTGTGTGAAACCCTGCATTTTTTACAGTGTATATCTAGTGCAGGGGTGTCCAAACTCGGCCCTGGAGGGCTGGTGTCCTGCATATTTTAGTTCTAACCCTAATTAAGCACATCTGAACCAGCTAATCAAGCTGTTTACTAAAAAACATCCTGGCAGGTGTGTTGAAGGAAGTTAGAGCTAAACTATGCAGGACACCGGTCCTCCAGGACTAAGTTTGGACACCCCTGATCTAGTGCATATAGTTGTGGAGCAAATGTCATGGAGCAAGTGAAAAAAGACAAATGTTGATATATCTTAGTTGTCATGAGGAAACATCAAAAAAATACTCGCACTCAAAAATTGACGTTCACTCATTGTTCAAATTACATATTTAAAATGAGCTGAATCAACACTATTCTTGAGGTTTTTTGGGGACAACTTAATTGTTTTAGGTTAAATTCATTTATATTTGTAAAAACGAAGAAGTTACCTTAATTTCTTCATCTTGTCTCAACACATCAATTGTGTGGAACTTAGCATTTTTTACAGTGTATGTATGAATGAGACAGAACTCATGTGATTTTGCTGCCCTCATCTGTTGGAGCACAGAACAACACATTTTCTCTATTTACTTCAGCAATGTTCTTTATAGAATGATAAATGTGTTTAAGTCACTTATTTTAATAAATTCTTAAAAATTTAGGTTTCCCTATGTGGGTTTTCTTATTGATAGCATTGAAGACCAAAACATAAACCATTCTCTTTAGCACTTTCAGTTTACATTGTAATGATCTACACTGAAAAAAGATTCAGTGGATTTACTATATTTTTTAAAGTAAGTGGTTGCAAATAATTTCTATTGGCTGAATTTAAACAAACAAATGAAATGTAGTAATGTTTAACTTAATTTGCTTGTTTAAATTCAGCCCATATAAATTGTTTGCAACCACTTAAAAGAATTTAGTCAATCCAGTGAATCTTTTTTATTATTTTAATACACCATGAAAGCGCTTTTGTGCTGTGGGAAAGTCTGTGTATGTGTTTTTAAGGGTTTTGTTGTGAAAACCATCAATGACAATAATCTTTATATTTTTGAAGAGTATATTTTTCTTGATCTAACTGTTAACTGCATAGGATTGCAAACAACATGTATTTTATATAAATATAGCTTTAAGTATACTCCACTATGTGAAAATGAAAAATTACAGCAAATGAGTTTTCCTTAGCGTCTTACTATATATGCTGAATAATTAATCATTAAGAAAGTCAGTGGTTCTCAAATGGGGGTCACGAGATGTTTCCATCCAAAACCGCGAATTAACTTCATGAACAAAACTGTAATATCGCTTCTACTTCTGGAGGTCATTATTAATATTATAACACTTATATTGAAACGGTTAAGGCGTTTTAGAATGACCAAAACAACATTTGAGATATTTTGCGATGTGCTCAGCCTGCTCGTTTATCCATTTGCACACATTTTTATCATCAAATGACAAATGACTCCTATAACAAAATGACATGATCTTTTTAATGCGCATACTGGAATTTGTGGGGTAAAAGTATTTTTATCATAGTTTATGCACATTTTTCTTATCGAATAAAACATTTATCCTTCTCAGTTTTGCGCATGAGTTTAATATGCACATTTTCAAAATTGATGCGCATCTTGGTGTTTACATCAACTTTTTTTTTATGCACCATAACCAAACTGCACATAAAAATAGGTGGATGAAAGCATAGCTAATGAGGGGAGGGAGGTTGTTTGGTGATTTCCAGAAATATCATATGTTAATAAACTATTGAAATTACCATATTTTATCCATATCTTGCAGAAGATAAAAATAGTGTTTAATTCTTACATAAAAAGCAACATGGAAATAAGAAGCCATTAGGCTTTCAATTCTTTTTCCCAAAAAATTCGACCTCTGGGGTTATTATGCTAAATTACAATACAGCAATAGTTTTAGTTGCAGCAATTTGATTTTATGGCACAATGTTACACTTTTGACACCTTTATGGCACTTGCATATTTAAAATAAAGGCCACGACTGAACATCTCCAAAATTAAACCAAAAATAGTCTTGTGGTGTAAATATCATGCCCACCCTTCTCATTAAGTGAGGTTAATTTTAAATTAAACAAATGAATAAGCTCGTTTATATAGTTCCTACTGGTGTGTGCACTGTTGTGTGAAATATTTGTATGTTTATTACCGTCTCTGAGGGTAGTGGGGGGTTGCGAGTCACTGGAATTGTTATTTTGGGGGTAGAAAGCTAAAAAGTTTGGGAACCCCTGCACTAAGTGAGGTTTTTGTACAGTGTTTATGTGTTTCCTGTCACTGTGGGCTGCAGAGCACAGTAATACACAGCAGAGTCAGTCACTTTAGCAGTGGAGATCTCCAGAAACACATGGGTTTTCTCTTTATTCAGTTTTCCATAGTACCGAGGATCTATATTCACAATTGTAGAACTTTGGGAAACACTTCCAGTCCCATGTACTATTGTCAAAAGAAAGTCAGGAGCTGAACCAGGATACTGGCGATACCACTGCAGACTAAATGCTGAAGAGTATTTGCAGGACACTGTTATATTGTCCATCTCTGCCCCAAACACCTCGGTCTGGACTGGTGTAATGTCTTTCCCAAAAGTAACACCTGTAGATCAAATTGCATTATTTTACTACACAATTTTTATGACCATGAAGTCGAAGAGAATTTATCATAAGATTACATTAAATCCAAAGAACTAAATAAGAATGTAAAAAGAATACTTACATGGAATGGTACAGAACAGAACTAAAAACCTGAGCTCCATTTTGCAGTTTGAAGGATTTGTTGATCTGCTGAACAAATGGTAAAGACTGTTAACACACACACACACACACAGTCTGTCAGAGATTGTCTTCTCTAAGCACCTCCCCTTAAAACAGCACCTTCTTTAGAAGATAATGAATCTTTACAGTAAGCAATCTTGTTTTCACAGTGACCGTTCCTAAACTGGAATAAAAGACAAAAAGACATTTAACATTGAATGTCATAAATTTATTTTCCTTCGGCTTTGTCAATTATTTATCAAGGGTTGCCACAACGGAATGAACCGCCAACTATTCCAGCATATGTTTTACACAACAGATGCTCTTCCAGCTGCACTTCAGTTCTGGGAAACGCCCAAACACACACACACACACATTCATACACTTATACACTAATTTAATTTTATTTAACTCCGCTGTAGCGCATGTCTTGGACTGTGGGGGGAAACCCATGCGAACACTGGGAGAACATGCAAACTCCACACAGAAATGCCAACAGACCCAGCTGGTGCTTGAACCAGTGTGAGGCGACAGTGCTAACAGTGTGTTAAATATTTATTGAAAGGATAGTTCTGTAACGCTTTGACTATTGGCTTATTACCTGCCTATTTTTAAGATATTGACTGTTCATTAGTATGAACAGATATGATCTTATTCTGAATCCTAAATCCTACCCAAAACCGAAATCCAACTTCTAACTTACTAATTATCAATAAACAGCTAATTAGTTTATTAATCTAGTTGTTATGGTTTATTAATACCATGAATTGTGACCTAAATTAATGATAGTTCCCTTAAAAATACAATTTTAATTACAAAATTTTATTCAATCCTTTTCTTCCAAACATTTGTTTTTGTCCTGTTTTCAGTCATCAGAGCGTTTTTAAATTTTGTAACTTTAATAAATAAATAAAAAATTCATGCGTGTATTGCATTCTAACATTGCTACTTTATTAAAATAACGAAACACAGAAAAGTATACCTTAAATAGCCATAATAGTCAAACTGACCGCATTTAATTCTGCGTCCGCTGCTTATTTTTGTGCCTTTGAATATGCATGCCTCTGTTGCCTAGCAACTTTCTGCTAACAAAAACATAACCTACATCAGTCTGATATGTCTACTCAGTAAATCATACATTTATTCAAAGTCAATTCTAAATACTTGCTTGCCTAAATCTATAAGAATGATTGTTGGTACTATCCATAAAACAAAGTTGCAGTAACTTGAGTTTTATTTGGGTTTTATGTCTGGGATATGTGGCATATTCCTGTCAGGTAGTAATGAGTTGGTGACAATACACTCCTCTTTTTTTAAGGATTTGAGAGTCATAATTATCTTCATGTTATTTATTTTTTTGTTACATATTGAATAGGCAGAAATGTACACATTTTAGCTAAATATGTGTTCTCCTAGTGTTTTTAGCAGTGTGGGACAACATCCTCCTAGTCAACATCTCAAAAAATGTGTTTTGGTGTTTTGTCACCTTTTAACTGTAAGTTGTACTAATATGTACCAGATTTCATTGTTGCAAATGCATTATATTTTACCCATATGACTAAATGATTAAGCATCGGCAAACTGTTTTTTTTATATTTGTATTATAAACGCTCCTTTGCATGAGGACAAAAATGCAGAAAAGTATTTGGTACAAGTTGATGATAGACAGAGACCACTACTGTATAGACCATTTCAGTGTCATGTCATTGGCCCATGAACATTTCCTGCTTGTTATCAAACTATTTCATAACTGTAACAAGAGGTAATTCAATCATAACTCAATGTTTAAATGACTATCATAACATTATCAGTTAATATGTGGCTCTTTTTGGATGCTCAGAACCTATAGAAATAAAAACAAATGTAAAACAGGAAATGCGTTAGGACCATTGTTTTTGTTTACATCCCTCAAAATGGTCTATGTGTTAAACATTGTAACATTTTAAGTAAACTGAAATTAATTTATCTCCTTGAGTCCTCCATAAATTCAATCATTCAATCTCTTTGAATGATGCAAATATAGACCGTAAAAAATGCAGGGTTCCATACAATTAATTTATACATGTGCATTCATCTCTATACTTTTCATAAATGTTAATCAGTTAAAAAGGCTCTAAATACTAGACTAACTTCAGTGCATATTAATGTTATTTTTGACAATCTTATCAGGTCACCGTGCATGGCATTGTGAAACGGTATCAACAATAGCACAATATTTCTACTATCAAGTATCAAAATTGCTAATATAACACAATACTATAATACAGTATAAGTTCATGTCTGTGAGCTCAAGTGTGTTTTTGTTGAAGCACTGAATATCCTGTTGTCACTGTGGGCAGCAGAGCACAGAAGTAAACAGCAGAATCAGACGCATGCGGATGTTGAATCGTCAGAGGAACTGATTTTGAAGCAGAATCGAGTCTGGACCCAAATCGTCCCTTGAACTCAGTAGCTTCATCTCCATCTCCAAATTTATATCTTAGTAGAATGTATTTCGGAGAGCCATAATCATCTTGTCTGTACCAGAGTAGAGTAGGGTTTGAGCTTGATGTACTGTATTTACAATCCAAGGTTACTGCTGCATCCTCTTCATTTGCTGATTGGAGGGTTTTTGGCTGATAAACTGAGTCTTGTGCTCTGGATTCTGTAGGACAGTACATTATTTAGTAAATTTGTTGTAGGAAAAAAATCATGAGGGAAAATATATGCATAACAGAAGGTAAAGTACATTACCCATGCTAGTCGCAAACAGGATTAAAAGAGTTTCCAGACATCTTCTTGCTGTAATCATAATGAATAAGGCACACAGAAGTAAAACAATGTTCTCTTAAATCAACCTGGATCCTGTTGAGAGGCTTCAACTCCTTGTTTGAGAAGTTTTATGTCTGGCATCTGACTGTAAGAGTGATGTTGGATGTACTGTTTTTTGTTAAAACATCTCCCCCAAGTGGTATAAAACATGTATGCATTCTCATAAGCTTAATACATAAGAGTTGAAAGAACTAGCCCTACTGTGACATTTTAATTATTTTTCAAATGTTTCTATTGAATTTTAACAGAGCAAAGGAACTTTCACAGTATTTTCTAATTTTAATTTTTCTTCAAGAAAAAGTCTTGGATTTTTTTGGCTGTAAAAAAACATGTTTTTATTCATTTCATATATTTTTATATATGTTTTGTGTCAATATTAGTCTTCTGTTGGCTACAGAACAAACCACTGTTGTCCAATGACTTGCCTAACTAAACTAACTTGCCTAGTTGACCTAAATAACCTAGTTAAATCTTTAAATGGCACTTCAAGCTGAATACTAGTATCTTGAATACCTAGTAAAATGTTGTATACTCTCATTATGACAAAGACAAAAGCAAGTTGGTTTGTCTCCATTAAAGCACTTGGGAAATATTGGAATTTATTAATTTTTATTTTTTTTACAATTTTACAGTAGGGCTTATATATTTGCCTTAAATTTTATGTACATATATATGTATTAATCTATTTGTTTTATATAAAAAGGCAACCTGACACCAAATATGAGATTTTATATTTCTCTTATGATCTCTGCTATACTTTTTACTTTCACACAGAATTAGGGAATAAGTTGATTAATAGTAAGTTATAGTGAGCTTAAAATAAAATGCATAAAATAGAATACTGATGTATTTCAGGAACAGTATTTTGAAGTAAAAGAAGCGTTGCAAAATTGCATTTATTTATAGATTTGTATAGATAAGAATATAAGTTATACTGATTGAATAATCCAGTCTATAACTCTAATACTATGTGTTGGTGAATATAATGAATATGTCTTAACAATAAAATTTTGTATCATCTTATTTTTATTAGTATGTCTTATAGTAGGGGAGAGTGTTTACACACAGTAATGTATATCTGCCTTTTGTCTCTATCTGACTGAGGATTGCAGAGGTTTTTGTATAGTGTCAGAGTGTTTCCTTTCACTGTGGGCCGCACAGCGCAGTAATACACAGCTGAATGTTCCACTGATGCACTGAAGATCTCCAGCTCCACATGCTTGGTGTTTTTTTTATTGATCATTTTTATCCCTGGAACCTGAGGAGTAGCATGTATTATAACTCCAGACGATTCCATTATGAGGAACTGAGGTGCTGATCCAGGGGATTGACGGTACCAATATAAATCATAAACCGTGCCAGTGTAGCTGCAGGATAGGAGAACTTTTTCATCTGCTTTGGCAATTACCGTTTTATTGTTAGGGGATATGATTTCTTCAGCTGAAGAAACACCTTATAGGAGAGAAATTTACACATCTTATAATCAGACTTCTGATTTGCTACATGAAAACCTATTAAAAGCAATAATTAGTTCAACTTACCATGAAATGCTATTGAGAGAAATTCTGCTAACAGGACTACAGCGAAGGTCAACATGATGCTTTATCAGTCAGGGCAAAAAGTGCATGTTTACTGAATGAAGGAGTTGTTTAACTCGGTGTTGTAGATCTGCTCTTTACTCCTCCTCTTCTTGAGCATGTGAGTCTTACATGAAATCCATTACCCTGAATTGTCTCTCATTTCACAGTCAAAGAGAGTGTAAAGATATTAAAATGGGATATTTGAATGAATCGGATAAAAAAAAAAAAAAACAAGAAAAGCATTCATTTCCAACACTTTATTCAAAAGCAGAACTGCAATCTTTAGAAAATGCAAACTAGTATACAGTATACAAACCGGTATAAGATTCTGACTGTATAACCTTAGATAAAAATACCATGGTATTGTTACTGCTCTAAAATATATTCTTTTTAAATGTCAAAAACAGAAGTGAAAAAACAACAAAAAATTCCTATTGAACACAATACATTTTATTTTAGTAAACATTTATAATAGTTTGGAACAGTAAACATGTTGGGTTAAATAATTAAAATAAATCATTGACTTCTGCTGTCTTCATTAGTTTCAAAAACAGAATTATTTACAACACTAAAAAAAGCATTTAAAAAATATACCTTAGGAACAGTGTGACAGAAATTTTTAGCGGTTTTAAGACCTTGACAGTGGTAAACCTTAAAACCAGTTATCGTGCCATGCCTAGTGCAAGCATGTTGCTCCTTGGCCATCCCTGAGCTGTTGTTATAATAATAATAATAATAATAATAACAAAATTATCAGCTTTTTTTAAGCAAGATACACATGAAATAGCATAAGAAATGATGTCTTGTTTTCTAAAAAAAAACACCTTAAATTTAAGTGATTGTTTGCTTAACTTTAAGATTATTTTTCTTACCCCACTGGCAAATATTTTTGCTTATTTTAAGCATCACTTAATTTTCTCAACCAATTTTTTTGTCTAGTAATCTTGATTTTAGAATCTTTTTTTAAAAGTATTTGGATTGGAAACAAGACTAAATTATTTATTAAGAAAAGCTTTTTTAAAAGACTGCATCAATGATCTTGATCGTGACCTATAACGTGAGATAAGTGTTGCCATGTTTACTTACGTATACCTCATTCATAAAAGCGGAACACGCAGGATTCAACGTGTAAATCCATTGGTTACTCCCAAACTACATGCAAATGTCTTCACTCTGCTCTGCGCTCAGTAATTTGATTTTTTTTAATAATCAGACGTCCTTGCGTTGCATGACGCAACGTTGTTTCATCCCTACAGTCTACGCAGTTTTGTAGTATTAAAAGTAGTGCATTCACACTGAAATATTGTTTTTCTTCTAAAAAGATCAAGTGACCCGGATACCCGAGCGTCGAGCGATGCACTTATTTAACTGTTGAACTGGATAAATACTGGAATGTTCATACACTCAAAGGTCGCAGCTTTGCTCGTGCAGCATAAGGGGCGGAGCTATTGGGCACTATTGTTGGAATATTTATTTTGGATTGTTAAAGTAAATTTCAGTCTTACTCGTGTGATCATGCCGTCTCCTGATGGTGATTGTTATACACATGGCAGGTACTATTTGGTAGTTTGGTAGTCACTTATTTAAATATTATTTATTTATTTATTTATTTATTTATTTATATAACTCAATCGTCATCTGGGAAAGGTTTGGGGTAAAAAATCGCAAGCGTTCCATTTGGGATGACACTAAATTAATATATTATGCTGTTAAGTGTGTAAGTGCATAAGTACATTGTGCATAGTGTGCCATAGGACGGAGTGAATGTCTAATGTCAGTGGTAATTTTATATAGAATATGATGACAACTCATGACTGATGTTGTTTTTTTTTTTGGTTTTTTTTGTTGCTGGTTTTCATTTTTAGCCAAAATTTTAGTTCTTTACAGCATTTGAGCTTCCATGTAGACCAAAATTGTTTGTGAAAGCATCTCTCCAACACTGCAGCTTATTGTCAAGATAAGGGGATAGTGCACCCATAAATGAAAATTCTGCCATCATTTACTCACTATTTACTTGTTTCAAACTAGCTTGAGATTTTATTTGTTCTGTTAAACACAAAAGATCATTTAAATCTTGCTGATGTTACATTCATGACTGTGGGATGTACTGTGTTATTTTTAAAACAGAGATTGATAGTTATTTAGCTGTTTTTCGTGCCATATAAAAGGATATGTAACAGTGTGTCAAGTTGTTGTGCATTGTGTGCGAGTGTTTGAGTCACTGTGGGCTGCAGAGCACAGTAATACACAGCAGAGTCTGACACTCGCACATCTGTTATTGTCAGAGGAACTGATGTAGAAGAGCTGTTGAGATTTGCATTAAATCTGTCCTTAAAATTGTCATCTTCGTCGCTCGATCCAGCATATCTCTTCAGCATATACTTTGGGAGCTGATTTGCTTTATACTGGTACCAGTAAAGCGTTGGGAATGCGTTGGTTTTGTATGTGCATTCGATAGTGACTGCTTGACCTTCAGTAGCAGTTTGAACTGTAGCTGTCTGAGTAACACTATCTTGTGCTCTGCATTCTGAAAAACAACACAAACATACTTATTAGATAGGTAGACAAAACTGAGGTTGTGATGCAAAAGAGCAGGTCACCTACCTAAAGAAAATGAAAACAGAATAAGTGAAAATCTGATCCAGTTAGACATCCTGTAACTCTTACTGAGATGTCATTTTTAAAATGCTCTCAACAAAGTTTTGTATTGTACGCTGACTGTATGTGCAAACTTGAACTCCACCCACTGAGAAGGTGCATCTCATCATGCTGTCAAATTAACTGTGTAGACATGGGCTGGTATAAGATTCTGAATGTATGATAACCTTGGATAAAAACATCACAGTTTCACTGTATTGTGAATACTGCACCAAAATACTGTATATTTTACATATAATACATATATAATACATTTTTTAATGCCTGGTAAAAAACAACAACTTTTCCCCCAATGAACACAATACATTTTATTTAAGAAACATTTTAAATATTGTGGAACAATAATCATAATGTTACAGCCATGCCAGTTCTCCCCTTCCACTATCACCCCATTCAGCATGATCACGGTCACCTGCCTTCTGATTAGCCCCGCACTCGTCATCATGCCCATTAGCTTGCCACTTTATAAGCTGCGTCCTAAATGGCACACTATACACTATGCACTTTGTACTTATGCACTTACACACTCAACAGCATAGTATATGAATGTAGTGTCGTCTCAAATGGAACACTAATGTTTCTTTACTAAGAGGAACTTTAAACCGATTCCCTGATGACGTTTGTCAGTTGCCAAATTAGAGAAATAAATTACCAAAGTACCAAATAATACCTGCCATGTGTATAACCGCATTCACCATCGGGAGGCGCTATTGACCTTATTCTTCAATAGGGAAGTACGTTCATTTTTGTGATTGTTTTAGAACTTTCGATTCAGTCGCCTATGGGAGAAATGTCAAGGAATAATAAACGTCAGAAAACAGTCAAACTATTCGCTCTACAAACAAGTATTTGCATGACTTTACAGACCAAGTAGAATAACATAATAACAAAATATAAGTTAGCAACATCAAGCAGCATATCAAGTTTTTACATCTAAAAAAGGAATGGAAGCGAATGAGACCGGAAGTCTTGAGCAAAAAGATTCAAATGGCAGCGCCCGCTCAAATGTGAAGAATAAGGTGAATAATCACTCTTGTATGAGAATTTCGCTTTCACAATCCAAAATAAATAAAGTTATCCAACATGTGCGCCCGATAGCTCCCCCCTTCCTCTACATGAGCAAAGCCGTGGCTGTTGTGTGAAGTGTCCATCATTCCACACTTCATTTTACTAGTGAATAAGTGCATCATCCGCGTATGTAAAGTGCACTTAGTTTTCAATGTGAACGCACTACTTACACTATTTATACTAGAAAATGGTGTAGAATAGTGCAGAAGTATACAATTTGTGTGTCCGATCTCGTTACACCTGAAGGACACCTTGCAACCTTTCTCCTAGTGTGAATTTTTTAATTTTTAATTTTCCCTGGTTCCCTGTCTCGTCATCTTGTGGTCTTCGTGTCTGGTTCCCGTTTCTCCCTGCCATTTCTGTGGCATCTACATCTGATCACCGAATTCATCATTCACATTTATCTCTGTTTTGTTACTGCCATCCTGAAATAAACTATTTAGATCTACCCACCCTCTGTGTCACGGTCCTTCTGTGACACATGTCAGGCTAATTAAAATAAATCATTGAAAAAGTCTTCGACTACACAAAAAATTTTTGAAAAAATGTACATATACTGCAAGAAAGGTATACATTTTTATTGCAGTTTTAAAACTGTGACTTTTCCAAACCACAGTAAGCTTTGAAGCCGGTTATTTTTCCAATCTTTTTGCATGTCAAGTGAGGATTGCTTGTGTTTTGGTCACTTCTTAATTTTATAACTCAGATGTGTTTTTAAAAATCTTTCTTAAAGTTTTGTTTTTCTTTCTTACTGACTGATTGACTGCTCTAGTTCTAGCATATACACATGTAGACCCCAGTGAGCACATGATGGTTCAATGTGACTCTTAATGATTAAACTGAGGATAATTGCAAATGCAAGTGTGCTCTGTGTTTGGTCTCTATCGATATTCAGAGGATGACAATAGTCACTTGTAAGGCTGTTGGGAAAAAATTTATAATTTAATATTGAATTTTTCTGCAATAAATATTGCGATATGAATACAGTTTTATAAGATAGTTTGAATAGCTCTTTTTGAAGGTTTTCTAGGGAGTGGATTAATCACAATGCAAAGCCTACATTTTGTACTTTACTTTGTGTTATTTCTAGTTTAAATATCTGCAAATTGTTATATCAAGTAAAAATATTTTTTGTTTTCAACTTCAGAAGAAATAAGTCAAAATTAAGAGTTTTTCCTCAAAGCAAGCAAAACTATCTGTAGGGCGAGTAAAATAATCATTTTTTCATCATTTTTTATGTTTTTCTCTTTAAAATGTAGATTTTTGGATTAGAAACAAGACAAAAATTCAAAGTGAGAATTTTGTTTATTTTTTGAGTAAATTGTGTAAGTTCTGTATAAAACAGCCATTAAATACAATTCTGTAGCTCTTGGCCAACTGTTATTCAGACTTAACATTGCTTATCTTGCTATTTGACTGTTGTAGATGCGCACATTGCGAAATTGATGCTGAAACGATATATTGTGCAGCCCTACTCACTCATCTAAATAGAGAGTGACTGTTTATCAAAGAGAAGCTCAACACTACTTTACAATAATTACTAAAGTAACTTCTTGTCGCCCTCTTCTGGATTGCAAGAGTTAATACAAGGAGGACCTTACAACTGATTTAAATGTTAAATTAGTTTTTTTTTTATCTGCTTCTGGCAAAAATTGAGACAATTTCAGTTTTCTGGATTTGCGATTAATAGATGTTTTGAATAAAATGTTGTTTTGCATTTTATTTTACTACTAATAACATATTCAAATTCCAGTTGGTAAATTATCATTTACAGCATTATGAAATATTTTATATTTACAAACTTACATAAATATAAATACTTAATTTACAGATTTGACATTTATACATGTGTACATTTATATTTTCTTAAATTAGTATTTAATAATAATACCTTAGAACATTACATATTTTAATGTATAAAACATGGACAACTTTGCATATTTAAAACTAGTTACTAAACTAGTTACTAGAAACTAGGCATGGGCCGGTGTAAGATTCTGATGGTATGATAACCTTGAATATATGACAGTTTCATGGTGTTGTGATTACTGCTTTAAAATATATTATTTTAAATGTCTGGGTAAAAAACAACATACGGTTATCGTCCAAAGCCTAGAAACTAGTTAAAACTATTTACTACTGCTAAAGCTAGTTACTAGTTATTGCATAGCAAATCTCATCTACCATCAAAATATAGTGCAGCTCGTCACCATGAGGGTTTTTGTGTGAGTGTTGAGTGTGTTTTGTCACTGTGGGCCTCAGAGCACAGTAATACACAGCAGAATCAGACACACGCAGATCCTTGATCAGCAGAGGAACTGATTTTAAAGTTTTGTCGTGTTTTGCACCAAATCTCTCCTCCTCAAAGTCTTTGTCATTTTGTACAGTTGTAGCAAATATCATCATCATGTATTTAGGGATTGTGTTCGGCTTTTGTTGGTACCAGAACAGATATGGGGAAGGATCACTGGTTTGATATGTACAGTTAATGGTTACCGATCCTCCTTCAACAGCAGTTTCAACTCTTGTGTTCTGATCAACACTCTCAGCACAATCACAGCCTGAAACACAATTTAAATCCATATCAATTAATATTCTGCATGCTTTAATTAATTACATTTAGAGACTAAAAATGATCCTACTCACCCCAGAAATAGGTTAGAAATAAGATGCAATGTATTGTCCAGTGCATCATGATAAAATCTGTATTGTGCAGCTGACTAGAATAAACTGTTTAATCCACTGTAGTGCCAACAGCTTGTCTTTCGAGTCTGTTGTCAAATATCATCATGCTGTATATACAGTACAATGACTGGGAGGAGCTTGTTCTGTTGAGTTAGAACATGAAGTGTTTGTTCGTTTCCTCTCTGTACATGCTAACCATTTCTTCTTTTTTTTTCTTATTAATAAAAAATGTTGTCTTCTTTTTAAAAATCTTAACATTTCTCTGTATCTATGGATCTCTCACTACTCTCTTTATTGTCTTGTCAGTATTCTCATTACACAACATTGGAGAGAGAATAATTGTTTTAAACAATTTCAGTATTGTTTTTTTTTGTGTTTGCCATTTAATCGATGAGTTAAAATATGAAAATATGTATTGTTCATCAAAAAGACTGGGAAGCAGTACAGTGACTGATTTTATTAGTTATTTTATGTATCAGTATTTATTAATACTTTTAAAAACTTATTAGGTTTTCAGGTTACATTTTTTTATTTTAAGTTTTCAGAAATTTTGTAATAGGTAAAGTAAGAAAAATGAGAGTCTATGCTGAAAATTCACTGCCCCTTAATAGCTTATTTATTGTTTTTGCTATAGATTTTAGCTAGGAAGGGGTGCTATGTTTTTTATTTTTTATTTTTTTTGTGCAATACAACAAAATGTTGCAACTTCCTTACAAAAACATGAATTAAATGACAACAATAGAGACAACATAAACTGAGCATAATTTCACAGATTTTTAATTAAAATTACCATTTTATCTTCACGTTGAACTTTGCTTTTATAGCATTTACTGATGCTTTGCTGTAAAGTTTACTGGTTTCAGCAGATTTCACCTCATTCAGGGTATCCGTGATCAAAGATGGGCCGCTCTGGGGAAACTGTGCCAACCCACAACTCTTTAAAAAAAAAAAAAAAAAATTCATTTATAAAGATTTATTTTTATTTAAAATCAAGTTACGTTTTGAAAATATTGATGCATTTGTAACTTCTGAGAATTGATATAATCTAAAGCAGCATTGAAAATGCTCATGCCTAGCATCTTCCCTGTATACTGTAAGTTTTAGTTTTGGTGTGTGAGAGAGACATGTTGTGATCACTGTGGGCCTCAGAGCGCAGTAGTAAACAGCAGAGTCACACACACACGTATCCTGGATCAGCAGAGGAACTGATTTTGATGTTTTCACCTCAGAGTAAAATCTTTCCTTGAACTCTGTTCCATTCACTCCTCCGCCGTATGAATTTCTTTGTAACACAAGTTTTAGAGATCCATCTTCTCTCTGAATGTACCAGAAAAGCTCTTGTGATGTTGAGGATGTGGTATATTTGCAGTCCAGTGTTACTGAGATTCCCTCCAATGCGGTAACATGTTTAAGTGGCTGATCAACCGTGTCATCTGAATGACATCCTGCTAACACACAAGTATAATTCATAATTGAGCATTATAAAACTAAACATTCAATAAATAACGTGTAGTATACCAAACATACCTAGAATAACTACTCCAATTATTATTAATCTCTCCATCAGATGTATTTTCATAGTTTTTTTGTTCTTTGAGATGATAGCGTGGCATTCGAAGAGCCACTGAAGCATTCACTGAAAGCAGAGTAAACATATGCAGTGAATATGCACTGAAAGCAAGTAAACATATGAAATAAGTAAGGGAGGAGCTTATAACACTGTCAGATGTTCAATGTTAACTGTATTTAGTGCATAACTCCCTCTTCTGGTTTCTCTTTAGAATTACAAACAGTATAGTTCACTTTGTGTTCATGGGAGGGATTTGTTAGGTTTTTATTTTGTAACACGTTCCAAAAATGGTCCATTAGTTAATGTTAGTTGATATATTTATTTACAAGCATTAACTACATAATAACCCTGTTAAGGTTTATTTATTTAAGCAGGTATTTTTTAAACATTTACTAAGGCATTTTTAAAATCCACAGTTGTACTTATTAACAATAGTTATGCACTGTGTATTAATGTGAACTAAAAATATTTAACCTTAATAAATATGAATACCACAACATATGCATTACTTATTTATTATTTATGTTAGTAAATGGACCATTCTTTTATATTGTTACCGTTAATTGTTTTGTTATAATGTACATTAGTATTTTTATTCAAAGGAGATCATTGGCTTTAGTTTATGGAAATCATTCTCAACAAAGTACTTTTTTAAAGATTGGGTTAATCCACTTTACTCAAAGTAATTAATTTACTCTTTCTTTTAGTAATACAAAGAACACACTTTTTATGCACAAAGCTAACTTATGCACACAATTAAAAAATTGCATAAAACAATTATTTCCATTCGGCTTAGAATGAACCCATAACTATTCTAGCATATATTATATGCAGCGGTTGTCCTTCCAGCTGCAACCCAGTCCTGGGAAATACCCACACACTATCTCACACACCTGACACTATGGCCAATTTAGTTCATCCAGTCGGGACTCCAGGAACCAGTGACCTTCTTGCTGTAAAGCGACAGTGCTAACCACTGAGCCACTGTGCATAAAACATTTGTGAATACATGTTTTTTGTGTTTGGCATCAAGACAAATTTAGTCATATTTAGGAAATGCTTTTCAGTATACTTTATGCCCATATCTGTAATATGATAATTATCAGATTATATATGCATGCACTATCCTAAAATATACATTAAAAAGTAGCTACAGTCAAATATAAGCTACTGATATTCAATCATATATTTTTTTTGTAAAATAACTTTAATAATTCTGTTAATATTGTGTGTTCATTTAACAAAGCACTTAAAGGTGCAGTATGTAAGTTTGACACCCAGTGGTTGAACTAGACATTGTATTTCTGGATCAAAACAAACCAACAGTATTTGGATGCAGCCTTTATGATGCAACCTGAGTTTGCATTACTCAGCGATGCAATGTCAGACACAATGCACTCAAATGGAGCGAATGACGTCAGTGTGTGGGGTACGGTTAGGGGTGGGGTTAGGTGAGCCCGTTAAAAGTCATTGGAAGCAGCACAGATTGCACTTCACCAGGTCTGTATCCAGAACAAACAAACGCAAGTGCAGACCTGACTATCGAGGTTAAAGGCTGCTTTAAATTGTGTTCTATATAAGCAATGGCCTGTGATCGTAGGAATATTTTCCATATTAAATTTTTGTTCTAACCAACTCTAATAAGCTGGTTAAAACAAAAAAACTGACAATGATCACATCAGGTGCACCCCGTGTGTTTTATCCAGTATTAAATGGTAAGAATGTGAGTTTGCCGTTTTACATGACATGTATTGCCATATACTGAAAGCAGCAGCAGATTGTTCACCTCAGATGTTGGAAATAAAATAAACAGTTTGAAATTGAACTTTAGAACTAAACACATATCAGTGATTCAGCATGTACATTTAATTATGTTAAAGAGGTTTAATATGTATTAATTAGATTAAAAAACCCATTTCGTGAGTGAGTGCATACTCTGTCCTTCTGAATGGCTGTATTCAAATTTCTGTCATGTTTCGTCTAGTACAAACAGCCAAATTGCTTATCACTGCAAATCTCATCATGAAGTGTGTTTTTAGGACACAGGGTTACAATGTAACCTGCTCACTTAATGTTAACCAGAGTCTTTTTGAAAGAATAAATAAAATACGCTGTTTTTCACCAAGGCAACCTGGGGTGCTGAAATATAATTGGCTAAAGTGGCATTGGGCGGGTTAAAGGAACCAAAACAAAGACAGACATTCCAGCACAGAAAGCACATTTTAAAGCAGAATATCTGACTTCAGCATTGTTTTTCAGAATGTTCACTTGGCATGTTTCTTAAATATCAGCAAACATATTTTAGTATTTTTATGCTTTAGAAGAGTCAAAAACTTACATACAGCACAAGAAAAGTCCTGATAATGCTTTGTTAAATGTGACTTTTTGTACACATGAGAATTTCACATGCAATAAAATCACCTATAAAAATACATAAACAATACTTCCACAAAAATCAGAGGAATAATTTAAACCCTTCTAGTAATAAACTGACCCTAAAAGTGTCTATCATCTACCTCATTGTACAAAGCTATGCTGAGAAATAACTTTAATACATGACTAGCATGACATATTGTAAACACCGCATACATAAGTACTATAGTCACTCCTGTTTTTCAACAGGTGCTTCCACATTCTGTTATTTACAGTCTCAGTGGTTTACGAAAGATATGATTGTGGTATGATAAATGCTTGATTACTGTCTTTTAAAGCATTAGTGGTGTGTGTGAGTTTTTGTAAAACCTCTCAGGCATTTTGTATCACTGGGCTAAAACTCTTAGAGCACAATAATAGAGAGCTGAATCTGACAGAGTTACTGCAGAAATAGTGAGTTCAGTTGCAGTTCGGGATGTTTTCAAATTAAACCGAGAGTCTGTTTTATCCTCTCCTCCATATGATCGAGCTCCTTTCCACAGTAAATACTCAGGTTCTCGATTACTGTTTTGTCTGTACCAGTATAGTCTAATATTATTGCTCTGTGCATCATATGAGCAGCTCAGTGTCACAGACTCTCCTTCATTACTGCTCACACTAGTTTCTTTGTCATTTGGTCCAATGCTGTCAGCAAACACACCTGCATTAAAAAAAGGAATTCTGTGTTAAAGTAACTTTAAATAAGTTTAGACATAATTTTTGTAAAAAAAATATTGTCTGAGTAAAGCATGAATTATATTCACCTGAAATAATAAAAAACAATATCAAACAGACCGCCATGTTGATGTGTTAATAGTTGTTGATCCTAGCTTTATTTTTTAGGTTCATACATTTACAAACTTCCCTGTTTAATCCTTGCATGTAATATGAGGCAAACGAGTACAGAGATATTTTATAAATAAGTGTGGGTGTGGTCAGTGACATCATAAATCTACCTCTTCTATTATAACAGGATACAATGTATATTAGTGTGATCTAAATATTGGCAGAACTTATGAACCTAACACTTATTCATCTTTATTTATTTCTATAGTGCTATTAATTTTCACTGCTGAAAGTCCAAACACTGTAGAGCAAACCCATCGATGTGCAGCTCCACAAGTCCCAAACCATGCAAGCCAGTGGCGAGGAACAAACTTCACCAATTTATGAAAGTAAAGGAAAAAAATCTCAAGAGAAAACAGGCCAAACCTCTTGTGCAGAGTTGCAGTCTAAGCACTGGAGGCTGGAGAAAGCTGGACGTCCATCGTAGAGAAGCTGCAGGTGCAGAGGTCACCGGCTGGTGTACAGACTGGCCCTTCAGGATCAATGCAAACCCTCGTCTGTCACTGATGTCTTACAGGAATCAGTCTCATGCTCTCCATTCCTCCATGACCACCACAGCAGCTGCTGAGGATACAGCCTGGACCAGGATTATGGAAACCTCTGGATTAATAAAAACAAGTGTTCCTGATTCCAGTTGCCCTAAATAATGCAGAACTAACAATGCTTTAGAGGATTTGGATTTCAAAAGCGTTTGTGTTTTGTGTGTATGTTAATCACACACAGTGGATCTTATAATAATAAAAGCAAATGCTTCCTATAGTTCTTATTAAATTGAATCATTATTGTTCTGAGAGTGGCATGGTGACTCAGTGGTTAGCACTATCGCTTCACAGCAAGACGGTCACTGGTTCGAGTCCTGCTGGACCATTTAGGATTTCTGTATGGAGTTTTTATGTTCATTGTGGGTTTTCTCCAGTGCTTGTGTGTGTGATTGCTAGTGTTTTTGAGTGTTTCTCAGTATTGGAAGGGCATCCACTCCATAAAACATATGCCGGAATTGTTGGCGGTTCATTTCGCTGTGACAACCTCTAACTAGTAAAAGACTAAACCTAAGGAAAATGAACGAATGAGTCATTGTTCTACAGTTTGTGTAAAAATTTACATTTTAGGACTGTTTAAAAAAATCATCAAACTAACAGTTGTATACATCTAACAAAGTATACATCTGGCAATATTTATCCCTTTTTTTGGCTATATATTTTAAAGTCATAATATTCTGGATTATTTCTGGTTAGAAATGATCTGATTGGTTGTTGGTCCAATAAAGATGTGTGCTGCTGGCCATGATGATTTCGAGTGGTGCATTCCCTCCCTGCTGGACTGCACCATGATATACTCAGAGTATACTCTGACCTAAATGTTTCCATACCGTTTTTCTAGTTTTTCTTAGGACTTTTGAGATTTCAAATCAGTTGTTCTCTGGATCTATTTGTTTATTTATTTTATAGGCTCAGAAAAAAAAATCCACTTTTAATATCATGTCAACAGCTTGGTCTATTTCCTTATCATATTGTTTTCACTTTTCTCTTCATTGGTTTATACAGCAGGTGTAACCACCTTCTGTTATTTACAGTATCTGTGGAACATGTGGTGGGATAAACGTTTGATTACGGAGTAATAGAGGAAGAATTTGTGTGTTTGAGTTTTTGTAAAGCCTCTCAGGCACTTTGTATCACTGGGCTACAACTCTTAGAGCACAATAATAGAGAGCTGAATCTGACAGAGCTGCTTTATCAATTGTTAGTTCTGTGGTGATTTGGCCTGTAGATGATTGAAAGTGATGATCTGGTCTGTCCTCAGATCTGCTATTTGATCGAGCTCCTTTCAAAAGTAAATACTGAGGTTCTTTGTTAGTATATTGTCTGTACCAGTAAAGCCAAACATTATTGCTCTGTGTTTCATATGAGCAACTCAATGTCACCGACTCTCCTTCTCTCCTGATTATATGTTTGTCTTCATCTTTTGGTCCAATGCTGTCAGAAAACACACCTGATAGCAATAGAAGACACTTTAAAACCACAATAGTTTCAATAAACCAAGAAAAGAGAATGATTGAGGAATCATTAGTATATATGTTATGCTTAACACTCATGTAAATTTTGTTTTATGTTACCTAAGTTTGTTTTACCTGACATAATTGTGAAAAGGACCAATATATATATCTCCATGCTGATTTTAAGATTTGTTTTTGTAGTAAAGATAGCAGTTTTTAAGCATAAATTACACCCGGATTACTTTTAATAGTGCAAATAAATCATATCAGTGCTCTGGAGAAATGGTGTGCTACATATATTAATAATGTGGGTGTGGATTGTTACGAAGTCCCGCCCTCTTTTCTGTCACTAAATCATTTTTTTTAATCCACTTACTGTCATTGAGCAGTTTTTTTTTTATTATTAAAACATGCATTAGTAATTTAAAAACACTTGTGTAATATGTTTTTGCATATGCGTGTATGACAATGAAGGAAGAATGGATGCATGTCATTAGCATTGATGAAGGTTTTTGTCAAAGACTTGAGAGCGTTTGAGTCTCTGTGGGCTTCAGAGCACAGTAATACACAGCAGAGTCTGACACACGCAGATCTTTGATCAGCAGAGGAACTGAATCCGTTGTTAAATCAACATGAAATCTCTTGTGAAACTCTGTGCCATTTTCTCCTCCATATTTGTTTTTCCTCAGGATGTATTTGGGAATGTCATGTTCTCTCTGGATGTACCAGTACAGGTCTGGTGTTGCTGTGGAAGTTGCAGTGTATTTGCATTGTAATGTCACTGCTCCATCTTCAGATTTAGTTACGTGTGTGTCTGGCTGATTAACACTATCTGGTCTGCATTCTGCAAATAAATGATGATGTTGTTACAAATGCTACTTTAACACATACCTATGAACAATAAATAAATAAAACTTCATTAGATAAGTAAATACTTGTACATACCAGTTATAAGTAATGAAAAAAACATCACCTCCAGCCACAGATCCATTGTTTGATGGAGTATTATCCAAGCACTTCAACCCAATCCTGAAACTGTGAGTCTGTCATTGACAACTTTGGAGCTGTCAGTAATAATACAGAGGAGCTCAGCATAGTGCCAGAGAAACATACTGTAAATATGAAGTCGATATCACCCTCTATTGGTGTGTTTTAGGTATTGCAGAATGTCATTTCTTATATTTGCCATATATAGGACTATGCAAACATTGATGTATGAATTTACTCATTTGGTAACACAAACCATATTGATAAAAAGTTCAACCTATTTTATTAAAGCTACATTTATGTAATATAGTACCATATTTTTTTTCTAACTATAATCAACACCTGAGCCTAAATGTAATGCATTGAAATAATAAATTATTATATTAATAATTATAAATTATTATATTACCATTATGCATTTTAATTTATATGCAGTGCCTATGAAAAAGTCATCATACCCCTTTAAAATAAATACTTTATTTGTCGTCCAGCTAAGTCAACAATCAACAAATAAAATCACATTTCAGTCAAATAAATCTCTATTACATAATGTTGGTGTTTTAGTCTTTTTTTTTTACATGTTTTATTAAGATCTACTTAACTATGTCTATTTTAGTGGTTTTTAACTTTGCTTGATTGATTTTTATAAGGTTTTTAATGTTTTTAGGTTGACAATTTTAACATCTTTCCAGGGACAACGGTTAGCCTTCTGGCTAATTCTGGTGCTTTTGCAGCACTGCTATTTAATGCACACTGTCCCTGCCAAATAAATAAATAAACAAATAAATAAATAACTTTTCCAGCTTTCGAAATGTTTTTGTAGCCTTCTCCTAACCTTTGCCTTTCTACAAAAAAAACTAAAGTTCTTTAAATTTTCACAGGGTACGAGGATTTTTTTTCTATAGGCACTGTTGAACCAAATATATATATATGTATAATATCTAAAAGCAATGAAACGCTGTTGGATCTTATATTAATTATATATATATATATATATATATATATATATATATATATATATATATATATATATATATATATATATATATATATATATTTAATATTCTGTAAGCTCCAACAGTGTTTTATTGCTTTTAGATATTCTCAAGGGGAAAAATTACTATTGCAGAGGAATTATGTTGAATCCAACTAATAGCACAATAATAGAGAGTAGAATCTGACAGTGTTACATTAGTGAATTCCTTGCTTTTGCTGCTATTTTATGATATTTTTAAAAATGGTTCTCACATAGTTGATGAACGCCTCTCTTCATTGTTCAGCAGGTGTTTGCAGCTCCCCTCATTTACATTCTCTGTGGTTTACAGGAGATTGTGTCTGGTTTGATATTCATTAGATTGCTGTTGTTCACAGTAAAAGTGGTTAATGAGTTTTTGTAAAGCCTCTCAGGCATTTTGTATCACTGGGCTCCTACTCTTAGAGCACAATAATAGAGAGCTGAATCTGACAGAGATACACTCTTAATAATGAGTTCAGTGGAGGTCTGGGATGTAATCGAATCGAACTGACTGCCTGGTATATTCTTATAGTTGCTGTTAGATCGAGCTCCTTTCCACAGTAAATACTGAGGTTCAGTATTAGCATACTGTCTGTACCAGTAAAGCAAAACATTATTGCTGCTCGTATCATAAGAGCATTTCAGTGTCACAGACTCTCCTTCATTACTCGTCATATTACTATCTTTGTCTGGAAGAATGCTGTCAGCAAATACACCTGCAATAAAAGTTGAAACATTACATGATCACATTAGTCACATTATCATTTGTGCTATTGTTAAAGTGAGAATTGTGTCTACCTGCAGCTGTAATGACAATCACTAGCAGAAATCTCTCCATGCTGATACCTCAGGTTAAACTGTTTTCAATATGGTTTTAGTGATGTATTTTTCTTTCCATTTGCTTATAAACTAAAAGTTATAAAAATGAAGAAATTGGATATATAAATGTCTGCAGTGAGGAGGAGCTCTGCAGTTTCTGAATGTGTGGGTGTGCTCAGTGACATCATTACTAATGATGAAATTTAGCATTATTTACTCATTATCAAACTGTGTGACTTTTTTTTTCTTTTTGACCATATTATATGAAAGAATACCTGTTAATAAAACCTCTTGTATATTTTTTGACTGCAGTCATTGATATGAAAGGTCAGATTAAATGATGCTGGTTCTGCACATTCAAATCTTAAAACCTAAATATTAATATACAGTAATATTACATATCTTATGATTATGAAAATTAGCATGTGTAAAAAATGATGGTTTGATGGCCAGCTTTCATTACTAAAGAAATGTAAATAATGAAACAATATAACAAATAAAAAAAAATCTTTAAACCATTTGAGGGAACTTGTCTAAATTGTCTAATACATGTGATGACTAATTTAAAGAGGAGCACGTGTTTTGATTGATCGCGACTCGTCTCCCTTCCATTGTCATTAGTAAGCCAATCGGATTAATCCAAACTCACTATAAATAGCCTGTCTAGTATTGCTCCTTTATCTTCGTTTTTTTAAAGAATCCCCCCATCCACCCCCTTTTCCTCCTTTACCTGGAATCTTGAAAACTACCTCATCTCGTACCCCCTCACATGCTCATTGACCAGGCGTGAGCCCTGGGCTCAATTATCTCAGAGCTCTGGGTTTCTCTACCAACACAACATGCCAAACCTGCTAATAATATCATGCAATATCTAAGTGTGAACTAGACACGGGTAGAAGATTCTAACGGTATAATAACTTTGGATAAAAAATATCACTGTTTCACTATATCACGGTATTGTGATCACTGCTCTAAAATATATTCTTTTTATATGTCTGGGTAAAAAAAAAACTTTTTTCCCCTTTAAAAATAATATACTTTATTTTTTGAAAGATTTATAATATTTTGGAGCAGTAAACATGCCAGGCTAAATAATTCAACTGAATCATTGACTTCTGCTGTCTTCATTAGTTTCAAAGGCAGCTTTCTTTACAATTTAAAACTGCATCTTTGGATATTTTTTTCTGCTGAAGACACTGTTGTCTTGAAAAAAAAAGGAAATAAAAAATCTTACACATACCTAAGTAATGGTATTGCAGAACATTTTGGCGGTTTTAAAACCTTGAAATTACCAAACCGCGGTATACCTTGAAAACGGTTATCGTCCCATGCCTAGTGTGAATTCTTAAAAATGTGTACAAAAATAAAAAAAGTAAATAAATAGAATGAATAGAAATTATCATTTGAAATCATCTCATGTGACAGTAGTATCAAAACAACTATTTTTGTTATATGACTTAGCATAGGAGACTTGGACAGCAGCATTTTTGCAGCTGTTGTGTTTAGAAGTTTTATATTAGCATTTGGCAAATGTAAACAATATCTGTGTCTTTTAATCAAATCAAGTGAAAAAATAAATCAATGAATCACTCCTTATTAAGTGCAATAAGGATATCAGCTGACCGACATTTTACTGGAAGTTGTAGTTTGCATCACATCTGGTGGGAGTTTTAGAATACGTTACTGCTTACAGTGTTTTTGTGTGAGTGTTAAGTGTGTTTGAGTCACTGTGGGCTGCAGAGCACAGTAATACACAGCAGAGTCTGACACATGCACATCCTTGATTGTCAGAGGAACTGTTTCTAATTTGGAGTCCAACTTTGCTGAGAATCTGTCCTTAAATTCAGGCTCTGCTTTTCCTTTCCCGATGGAAAACTCACTCAGAATGAATGCTGGTGATGTGTCTGGTAGTTGTTTGTACCAGTAGAGATATGCATTAGCAGCGCTCATCAGTTTATAATTACACAATAAAATCACTTCATTTCCTTCAGCAGAAGTCAGTTCTCTGTCCGGCTGATCAACACTGTCTTGTTCCCCACATACTGGAAATACACATGACATACAGTAAATTAACAATCATTTACAGATACTGAGCAAATCAAATAGTAACAAAAAGTGAAAATGATGAAGGTGGTTACTTACCAAAATCATGTGATGTGAAGAAAAGAGCAAAAATCACCCATTTTATCATTGTTGAAGAGTGTGTGCAATAACCGGTGCGAGTCTCTTGTATAGATCATGTCTTTACTAGCTTCTCTGTGTGTGTGTGTGTGTCTGCAGCTGTTGAAAATATCCAGGCCCACACACACACATACACAAAATTGACTCCCTCTGGTGGTGAAATTTTTTTTCTCTCTTTTTTTTCAGTGACATTTGGAATCTTTTGCTAATTATGAAGCAGTTTATAAGCTGTAAAACTATAGAGAGCAGTGCCCTTTAACATATTATGAACAGTATTTTATTGTTGTGAAAAAAGTAATACTATATAAAACACATTTTATGGACTTAATTTTATATCGTAACAAATTCTGGTATTTATTCCTAAAACAATATTAATGATGATAAGTTTAATGTATAAACTAAGACAAAAAAAGTCATGCATCTTTAGAGAAACTTTATTTTTTATATTATACAAAAAAATACAGCAGTTCTTCAACTCTGCTAATGGATGCCAACTGTCCAGCAAAGCTCAGCTCCTACCTACTGTAGATAAAGATGAAGATGATGAAAATTAAAGCAGATTTTTAACAAAATTTTCAGCAGTCACAGATAAAAGAGTTAGACCTTGTCCACATGAACATTGATGAGGTATTGTCAAAACTGCACTTTTTTAAAACACGGTTTCACTGTTTATCCACACACAAAAAGTGAATATTGTGTGACTGATCCTAAAAAAAATTTTTAAACTCAGGCCTGGTTGAAGATTTTCCAAAACTCTGGGTACATTGTTGTCATGTGAACACTACAACTGGAATTTTCACCTCATGACATCAACATGCTTGCTGTTTTCTCTTTTCTGATTGGTCCACATGGCTGGGTTCACATCAAAAGCAGAAGGCGAGCTCGTAATGTGCAGCACAGTGCGTTTTGCATTGTTATGTGGACAGATTAAAAAAAAAAAGCAGGGAAAACTCTGTATATAAAGATATTTTGGGTATGTGTGGACATGGCCTATATCATATTCATGTCAGTGTGTTTCTGTTTGTGCTTTCAAAGAATTTGCATTACATGTTTTTGTGTTTTAAAACGGTGACATTTTAATGTAGGGCTGGGCGATGTAGCAAAAATACAATCTTGATCATTATTTTCCTTATTGAACGATAATAATGCATATTTTTATGTTAATGCTTCCAGATTGAAGAGTACCCCAGCAATGACTGAACTTATAAAAATTTAGAGGGTCCATTAAATGGCATAACATATTTTCATAAGATACATTTTCGGTGGCCAACAATTCAGTACATCTCTGATATCAACACACTTAAATTTCCATTGTTGCATTATTCTGCTGTGTGACTGGCTCTTAGGTCAATATAGAGTAAAAAAAAGTCCAGAGCTTATCATTGTTATAAACATAAATTTTATTGGGATTTGATCTAATATAATTAATCGGCCCAGTCCTAATGTAATGATGAATGCAATACTGTTAAGATTTTATTTAATTAGTTTAGTTAACTTTTCGTTTAGTTGATGAACATCTCTCTTCATTGTTCAGCAGGTGTTTGCATATTCTCTCATTTACATTCTCTGTGGTTTACAGGAGATTGTGTGTGGTTTGATTCTCATTAGATTGCTGTTGTTCACAGTAACAGTGGTTAATGAGTTTTTGTAAAGCCTCTCAGGCATTTTGTATCACTGGGCTCTTACTCTTAGAGCACAATAATAGAGAGCTGAATCTGACAGAGATACACTCTTAATAATGAGTTCAGTGGAGGTTTGGGATGTAATTGAATCAAATCGACTGTCTGGTATATTCTTATAGTCGCTGTCTGATCGAGCTCCTTTCCACAGTAAATACTGAGGTTCGGTATTAACATACTGTCTGTACCAGTAAAGTCTAATATAGTTGCTGTTTGTTTCATACGAGCATCTCAGTGTCACAGACTCTCCTTCACTTCTGATTATATTAGTGTCCTTGTCTGGACGAATGCTGTCAGCAAATACACCTGCAATAAAATTTAAGGCAATAGTACATTTAACAAGTCAACACATCAGCAGTTTATTGCGGTCAAAAATTATATTTACCTGAAACTGTAATGACTATCACCAGCAGACATCTCTCCATGTTGATACCTCAGTTTAAACTAATTTTAATAATGTATAAGGGTAAACTATTATATGTATCATTCGTTCTGCATCTGCAATAGAATGCATAATAAAAATAGATGCATGCTCTGTATAAATATCTGCATTGGGGAGGAGCTCTACTTTTCTAAATAGTGTGGGTGAGCTCATTTGACATGTAGTTAATTCACAATACAATACAATATTTATTTATAAAGCACAATTAAAAACAACAGAACTTTTTTCAAATTTATTTGATTAATTTATTTCATTTTCAATTAAAGTTGGCATACATTTATGTCACTGTTACATATTCTAAAGAAATTTAGAAGTGTAAAGGGTCGGGAACAATAGTGATAAGGATCGACGTGTAGCTTTATTAAACAGAATAGTCAGCCAGGGAATGGTCAAAACAGGAGCAAACTGGAGCATACAAGTAATCCAAAGCATAGTCAGAAATGCAGGTGAATGGTCGGGACTGGGAGCAAAACAAAATAAAACTATGAACAAAGCAAAGGTCAAACACACGGAAGGCAGGACAAGTAAACACATTGAAATGCTCTTTAACAGATAAACAATACTTGGAAAAGTCTGTGTGTGCTGTTTATATGGTCCATCTGATTAGTCCATCATAAGCTTCCAGGTGTGTGTGTGTGTGAAATTAAGAACTGGTGTGTCTGGGGTGCATGATGGGGGTTGTAGTTCATTAGTGGAATATGTGTAGTTCTTCCGCGATACACACAGGCTAGATTGCTGGTGATTGCGACAAGAAGAATGTTTTAAACCAAAGAATATAGGAGCCTATTTTGAATATGTTGTTATCTTGATGTAATTGCTAATAGTTGGTTTTAATGGCAGTTAAACCTTTGAATGGTCTTTATGTTTTGTGTGTTGAGTGAGTGTTAAATGTTTTTCAGTCACTGTGACAGTCAAACACATGAATCCTTGAATTTTAGCTATATTTTTACCAAAAGCTATGTTTTGAGTCATAACAATGAAACACAACACCTTTTTTATTTAATGTAATATGTGTTTGTTCTTGTAATGCATTGCTGTTATAAATGTTACTGATGAAGTGCCACATGACTCTAAACACCAATTTTTAGAAGAAGATGCTATAAATATTTTTCTACTTTCAGATTTGTTGATCATTTTGTGTATGCCTCATAAACTGACTGTACAATTAAACCTTGCATTGGTAGAATTGGTTGAAAAGGGTATTTTTTTTAAATTACCTGTTCACTACAGCATGTGTTTACACTAGTGTGATAACTCTTAGATGTGCTTTAGGTTTTTGTTCAGTGTTTGTGTGTTTCCTGTGACTGTGGGCCTCAGAGCACAGTAATACACAGCAGAGTCTGATACTGCAGCAGAGGAGAGCAGCAGATCCACACGCTTCAGTGCTTTTACAGCGTTTGAAAATAGACGAAGATAAGACTTAGTGCTGTTTGAATATTCATTGAGCAGCAGTAAATACTCTGGGTTTGCTCCGGGATACTGACGATACCACAGGAGAGAGTCAACATTGCCAGTACTAGCTCTGTAATTACAACATAGAGTCACATTTTGACCTTCAGCTACATGTTTATCTGAAGACAGGGGATGTATTTCATCTGAAAAAGACATTCCTGTAGAAAAGAGTGATTAAAAAAATTGAAAAAAGTGATAAAATAAAAGAAATACAAAGCTTCACATATTTTTTTTTAAGTTGATCGACTGAATATCTCTTACCCATGTAAAGCTGTATTATAATGTAGATGAAGAGAAACATGTTGTCTTCATAGAGTCAGTGATGCAGAAACAGTGTTTGACTGAACTCTTTCACTCTCAGCAGTGTGAATAAACTCCACCCACTGTTACACTTATTATTCTAGATCAGTGTAAAACAAGCTCATGTCAGAAACTGCACACTTTACAGCTCTGAGTTTTTGTCGGAATGTTATTGTGTTTGAGTCACTGTGGGCCTCAGAGCACAGTAATACACAGCAGAGTCTGATACTCGCAGATCCTGGATCAGCAGAGGAACTGTTCTTAATGTTGAATTCAGTTTTGCTGAAAATCTCTTGTTAAACTCAGGCTCAATAGTTCCTTCACTAAATGGAAATTTATTCAGGATGAATGTTGGGGATCTGTCTGGCAGCTGTTTGTACCAGAAGAGATAAACATCTGCATTTGTAGAAGTAGTAGTGTAATTACACATTAAAGTGATTTGATCTCCTTCATTTTCAGTCTTTTTTCTTGTAGGCTGTTGAACTCTGTCTTGCGCCCTACACACTGGAGGAAAAAATAAAAATTAATGACTTGTAATGTAACAAACTCCCACATAAACAAATTTATAAGTGTAAATGATTCACTTCCTTACCACAGTCCTGTGTTGTGAACAAAAGCATAATAAAAATCAGTTTTTTCATTTTCATTCTAATGTAATGAATGTCTTTCTGTCTTATCTGTAGCTCTGTTTCCTCTGTTCTGTTGCTCGATTCTTAATATTTGAACTCTCAGTACACATGCTCTTACACTTTGAAGGATGCTGCCCTCTTGTGGTGATGGTGAAGGGGTATATTTGTAAAGCATTTTCAACTCAAGTCACTCACAAATGTGAAACAATCAGAGACAATCAATCAAAGCAACTGTATAACAAAGATAGTACATGTCGCATAATATTCAAAAATGTGTGCAAACACCAGAGTTGCATCTCATTGATGTGCTTTTAGAGGTGTGTTGTCAGACTCTCTCAACATAACATAGTTAATTATTTTAGTATACAATAGTACAAAATTGTAATATTATTACATTGACATGTTATTATTTTGTTTTGCATTAGCATTTAAAGGTGTGAATGGTCACTGTCTTCTGAAACATTTTTTTTGGTAGAAAGAATCTTCACATCCTGATGTCAATCATTGAATGAAGTGGTTCAACTGAATTTATATCAACTGTATTTAAATACTCTGTGAAAGGTGTAGGACCAAGAAAAGGTAACCCATTAAAAACATTCGGTCCAAACTTTATGATAGGCTGTTGGTCCTGCTTGTCAAAATATGTAATTTTTTTTTGTGCACCCTGTTTACACAACCTTAGGCCCCGTTTACACTGCCAGTTAAATGTGACCCAATTCCAATTTATGACCATGTAAACACGAAAAAAACACATGCGTTCAGATATTCAGAGATCGGTTTTAGGCCTCCTTCATATGTGACAATAAATCGGATATGTGACAATGCGACTATCATGTAAACAGGCAGATCAGATTTATTGAAGCATTCCGTTTTGCATGTAATGAAACGTGCAACAATGCGGTGCATCTCCGCGGATTAATGACAGAGAAGGGAGAACGTGTGTGAAAAAGCCGACGTAGTAAACCACAACAACAGAGGAAACATGGAGGAGGAAAGTGGTATGTGGACAAGCTTTGACGCAACAAATCGCATGCTGCTTTGCTCATCCTAAAATTTCAGACCCACTGCTCCTCATTAAAGTCCGCCACAATTTACTCCCACCAGACCTGAGATATCTCTCGTACCCACAAATTCCTCTGAATGGTGGAGGACACCATATATAAATCATAGGTGCAAACTGCAATGACGGCTCTTCCCCTCCACCTCAAAATCATTTTAAAGTTGGGCGAACTTTGCTTATTTCGCAGAGCTGAAAGCAAGACAATTTCCTCCATTATTGCTAGTGTGGCGCAGATGCTAGAATCTGCCTTTTTACACATGCGTGTTGTCGTAAATTGTTATGTCAAGTGTAAATGAATTGGATATGGGTTACAATTAAAAGAATGTGTAAACAGACAGGCAAAAAGATATAGGCAACAAATAGTAATTGGGCATCAAGACCTGACAGTGTAACCGTGACCTTAATGGCTGGTTTAAAGATCGAGTTTAGACTGAAAAGGACAGGTAAACAACAACAACCTACCTAATTAAATGTACTGTCAAATGTTCTCTCTGGTGAATGTTGGATATGATGGATTGTATAAGGGTGTCACGATTTCGATTTTAAATCAAAATCGATCGAAATTTATGCTCAATTTAATCAAAAAATAGAAACGTTGATGCTGCCACGCCCCCATGTCACGTCAGCTTGGCTTGCCAAGCAGGAAAAAGCACGCTTGTTGAAGTGCTTGTTTAACTGCAGACGCAGGAGACCCGTCGACAGAGCTTAAACCCGCTCCTCTTTCAATGAAGTCGCTGGTGTGGAAGTATTTTGGATTTCCAGTGAGTTATGTTGACAACGTTCATGTTGTCGCCAAAAAAACACAGTTTTGCAAGCTCTGATATGAACGTATTAGGGTTCATCCGATAGACGACACCGGCATGGCGATCCTCCGCCCCCGTTGCAAATCCGCTCGTGAAAAGTACACACTCAGGCCTTGTTTACACTAATGGGTCTGTTTTTAAATGGGACTTTAGAACTACAACGATTTGACATCCACAGTGGCGTGTAGCATTTCTGAGCAGCCCTCCTTCCTCACTACCATTGAAAACGCACATCACGTGACCACAGGCACACACAGACACACACAGACACACACACACACACACAGACACAGACACAGACGCACACACAGCCATGCGCTCGAGGCAGCAGGTCCAGGCAGTCAGAGGGTCAGTAGACTGCTTCAATCTTTCACTCACTTGTACTTAGTCATTTTAGCAAACACCTTAGATACTGTTAACTGGTTCCTGTTGGTTGTGCACCTTTATAACGACACCATTATAACGCCATTATAACGACACAGATCACTATTCACGAGTCCCGCAAAAAAAGTGATTGACAGGTGATAATTATGTGTGTATCTTGCCTTTATTAATTTACTGTATGATTTTTTATGGGTAAAACAAAGACCATGCAGGTCAGGTAGTTTAAACTGTAGGCTACAAATAATTAATTCGTTATTAATTAATCAATTATTCATAATCGAAAATCGAATCAAACCATGACTTTGGAATCGAAAATGTAATCGAATCGAGGATCGAGGAGAACAGTGTAGAATGTTGACTGGATCATAGGCAGCAGAAAGAGGGAAAGAATTGGCAAAGGACTTTGAGCCGGGAATCAAACTGTTCGTGCTTTATGTCGATGGACTATAATATCTATAACACTAGGCACATTTGTGGTAATTATGTAATGCAATTTCTTTAAAACAAATGTTATGATAATGACACCCTGCATCTATACAGATTGACTGTTTGTTCTCATGAAAAAAATAAAAGTTCAGCAACATTCAGACAAATAACATCAGTTGAAGTGTATAAGTGAGAAAGGTAGGAATTCAAAACTACACGTGGTTATATTTGTAAGCTTGTGAATGCTCACACAGGGTATTTGTGTGAGTGTTAAGTGTGTTTGAGTCACTGTGGGCTTC
This sequence comes from Danio rerio, assembly GCF_052040795.2. NCBI lineage: Eukaryota > Metazoa > Chordata > Actinopteri > Cypriniformes > Danionidae > Danio > Danio rerio. Next base: position 39,695,814 of record NC_141022.1, read on the forward strand.
AGAGCACAGTAATACACAGCAGAGTCTGACACTCGCAGATCCTGGATCAGCAGAGGAGCTGAAGTTGAAGATGTGTTCAGTCGTGCATTAAATCTCTTTTTGAATTCGTCGTCTTTGCTTTCAAAAGTAGATAGCATGTACTTAGGGAACTCATTTACTTTTTGCTGGTACCAGAAAAGCGTTGGTATTGGGTCAGTGCTTGTATATGAGCAACTGATGAATAAATCGGTGCCTTCAACAGCAGTTTCAACTCTCTTCTGGTGGACAGAATCCTTACATTTACACCCTGAAATTTACATAACCATTTACCTGTTTAATTATTTCAATCAATTATTAATTCGAAAATTAAAATGGCAGAAGATATATTTAAAATCTGCTTACCCAAGAAATACGATACAAACAACACCAAATATTTTTGCCAGTGTGTCATCATCATACTAAACAATTATGAGCTGAATTAAACTGAATCTAGATCAGCAGCTTTATCTTTCCTGATACTTCCGTCTCTCTTTGCTAGAGTTACTCTGAACACGTTTATATACAGCTGGAGGAGGAGACTGACTTTACCACACTGCCTGACTGAAAGGTTTATTCATGCTTGATTCAGAGACTGTGGATAGTTCACCCAAAATTTTAATATCCTTATTGTTTGCTCACACTCAATTGGATCTGAAATCTAATTAATTTGTTTTTTTCTGTTGAACTCAGAACTAGATATTCAGAGTGACGTTGGAAAAAAGCAGCCATTTACATCAATAGACCTTTTTCTTCGTTCCTGCAGGGCGCCATAGTGACCAGCTCTTTCTGGTAGGGTGCTTAGAACTTCCGTTAAGAATTGTCATCAGCCGCGTTTCTCAACTGGGTGTCGATATTGTTTTCAGTGGCTTACGGAGTGTTTTTGTGATTGATGCAAAACTTTAATTTAGAAAGAAAGACATGTGTTAAAGCCGTTATACTTCTGTCAGATGCTGTTCAAAAGCAAGAGAAAAGCATTCTCCTAATTCAGTGTCTGCCATCAGATCAGATGCTGACGTATAGCATCAGTGTTCCGGACCTGTCAGCTGTTATACTCTACTTCACTGCTCTTCAGTACAAACACATACAGCAGGGCTGTGCAATTAATCGAAAATTCAGTTTTAATTTCTATTTTGACTTCTAGCCATTAAAAAAAAAAACATTAATCGAGATAAAATGATTAGTGCATCATATACCGACTCCTTTCCTGTTGTACACATTTGTTGTTCTGCAAAGCTCAGTTCCACGTGAAAATGACTAGAAGCATGTACTGTAATGTACTGTAACGTGCAGCATGGGATGTGCATCATTCATTGATGTACATTCAAATCATTCATGTTTTTAAAAGCGTGAAAGAGATCACATACTGCTGTATGTTAGGGCTGCTCGATTTTGGGATAAATCATAATCACGATTATTTTGGTCATAATTATAATCAAGATTATTCAAAACGATTTTTAGTTGTAGTCAAAATTATTAGCACTCCTGAGAATTTTTTTTTTTAAATAAATATTTCCCTAGTTATGTTTAACAGAGCAAGGAATTTAAACAGTATTTCCTCTAATATTTCTTCTGGAGAAAGGCTTATTTGTTTTGTTTTGGCTTGAAAAAAAAGTAGATTTAAATATTTTGAAACCTCTTTTAAGGTCAATATTATTAGCCCCTTTAGGCAATATACATTTTTGATTGTCTGCAGAAGAAATTACTGTTATACAATGAAAAGCCTAATTACCCTAATTAAGCCTTTGAATCACACTTTTAATTTGAATGTTTGTATTTAAAAAATATCTAGCCTAATATTATGTACTGTCATCATAGCAAAGATAAAACAAATCAGTTATTAGAAATGAGTGATTAAAACTATTATGTTCAGAAATGTATTGAAAAAAAATCTTCTTTCAATTAAACAGAAATTGGGGAGGAAAAGGGTTGCTAATATTCAGGAGGCCTTATAATTCTGACTTCAACTGCATATATACAGTTATTTTCCACCCTGCAAAGCAAAGAGAAATAAATAAAATAGAATAAAAATATGAAACAAACTGTGCTTTAAGCATCTTCACTGTAAGAAAAACACTTTAGCCACAAAAGTCTTCAGTCAAGAGCACTGAGGGATTTTCTCGTTGTTTTATTAATCATGATAAAAAAGGCGGCAGTAAGAATTGCACGCTGTTACTTTAATGGTTTCGCTTTCACGTGTCTTTTGATCCTTATTACAAAATGAGGGTTAATAGGAATAATCACTAAACACCGCATTTTGACACCTATTTGACCTTTAAGCACTCACGTTAAGATAACTTTAGATGTCTGCGCTCTGCTCGTCAAAGTGCGCGAATGAGACCAAGTGCAGACCGCATGCTTCTGACTGTCTGCGCGCCGACAGTGAGGAGAACTGGAAAGGGGGCGGTAAATAATGGAATAATCGTTTATCTCGATTAATGATATTTCATAATCATTAGAAGCCAAAATCGAAATCGGATTTTCGATTAATACTGTATGTATGCGCTCAGCCTCAGAGACAAGCAGAGCACACAACTAAAATCCTCTTAACATGTTCGTTTTAATGGTCAAATACATGCAAATTTATGTCAAAAGGCTGTGTTTATTGGTTATTCATATTAACCCTCATTTAACAAACGAGTTGAGAATTAAGAGACATGTGGAAGTGAAACCATAAATAAGAACTGCACTGCTCTTAAAGTGACAGCACACAATATTCCTGCCGCCGACTGTTTTTCTTATTAATCAAACAACAAAAGGACAAAATCACTCACTGACTGTCTTGTAGCTATGATTAAGGTTTTTTTCTTACAGTGAAGATGCTTAAAGCACAGTTTGCTTTATGTATTTATTCTATTGTATTTATTTCCCTTTCTTTATTTAGAGGGAGGAAAATAACTGTATGAAGTCAGAACTATAAGCCCTCCTGAATTATTAGCTTCCTCTTTCCCCCAATTTCTGTTTAACAGAAAATATTTTTTTCAACACATTTCTAAACATAATAGATTCAATAATTCATTTCTAATAACTGATTTATGTTATCTTTGCTATGATGACAGCACATCATATTTGACTAGATATTTTTTAAGATACTAGTATTAAGCTTAAAGTGACATTCAAAGGCTTAATTAGTGTAATCAGGCAAGTCATAGTTTAACAGTAGTTTCTTCTGCAGACAATCAAAAATATATATTGCTTAAGGGGGCGAATAATATTGACCCTAAAATAGATTTCAAAATATTTAAATGTTCACTATAGCGATGACGAGGCTTCAACAAGGGAAAAATGCCTTGCAGCAGTTGTTTTCCATCAAATTATATTATGTTCATTAACTAATCAGTCCAGGAGGTGGCACTGATTGTCAGCAGTGTTAGTTCAAAGACGTAAAAACGGATTAAAACTATCGTTTCAAAGCTGTCTGAATGTGACTCTTTATACACATCAGCTGCCGACAAGAAGTTCTTAGCATTCTCCTTGCACATACACGCAAAGCAAAATAGGTAATTTTGTATTCTTAGAAAAAGGTCTATAGTAGAAACAAAAATATGTCAAAGACGAAAATAAATTTTTTTTTGGGTGAAGTATTCCTTTTAAGTGTCAGTGTTGCAGAATATTTAGCATTACGTTTCAGCATTCTCTTATATTTCACTTAATTATTTGGAAGTGCAGATTAAACATTGCAGATGAACATACAAAATACATAATCATACGTTATGCAAGTTTTCTAATACTGTGCATTAAAGTAGTACAATACTACAAATTTATTCTATTTCTCTGTATTTAATAATCTATTTTAAATTCAACATAAACCTTTCTAAGTTCTCTTAGAAACTTCAGTGAAACAAGTTAACTGAGAAGTCTCTAATGATTTATCTGCATCTACACAACTGCAATCAAACGGATTTTATTGAAGAAATAAAGATTGAGAACAACTGGAGTGTGAGTAAATCACAGTATTGTTTTCATTTTTGCATAAACAAGACAATGTTTAAGAAAAGAGGATTGTCTAATTTTGTTCACATTGTGATAAAAATGTTCTCTGTTTTTTTTTTGGTGTTTGTGAAGTATGATAACAGGAATGGTTTTTAGTAGATCTCAGTGTTTTTGTATGAGAGTGAAGTGTTTTGTCATCACTGTGGGCCTCAGAGCACAGTAATACACAGCAGAGTCTGACACTCGCAGATCCTGGATCAGCAGAGGAACAGATTTTAATGTTGAATTCAGTGTTGCTGAAAATCTGCCTTTAAATTCATCCTCAGTAGTTCCTTCACCAATGGTAAATTCACTCAGGATGAAAGTCGGTGATCTGTTTGGCAGTTGTTTGTACCAGAAGAGATAAGCGTTTGTGAAAGTTGTAGAGTAACTGCACTGTAGATGAACTGAATCTGCTTCATTTGCTGTAATTTGTCCTGACGGTTGTTCAACATTGTCTGATGATCCCCGGCACACTGGAGAAAAACATTTACTCATTATTATAGTATCTCAAATGAAGAATAAAGTGCAAAAAATGATTTACATACCCAATACATGAACTGTGAAGAAAAAAACAAGTTTGACCAATTTCTGCATTGTCATGTCAACATAAAAATGAGGAATATTTTAACAGCAGTGTTTTCTTCTGACTGTATAGTCTCAGTTTGGCTTTGTAGTTCAGATTCTTCTTAAAGTCCCGCCTTGTGAAGATTTTGTGAAATGCTGCCTCCTTGTGGTGAGTTTGAACAGATTTTGCTGAGCTGAACTATTTAAATAAAATTTTCTTTGCTATTTAAATTCAGTTCACTCTATTCACAATGTGAAATTAATGTTTCTTGACTAAGATCTACTGTATGTTGATCCTGGAACAACATTCCAGTAAGCCAATCAGATTTTTAGGGATATGCTTAGAGTTTATGTTACAGTTTCGATTTACAATTACGCAGTAAAATAATTGATGACAAAGACAACCATTTTTTTTATGTTGCTTTAACTTATTTTAATATTCAATTTAATTAAAAAAATAAGTTATACAAAGTTTAATTTATTTATATTTTAGTCAGTTTGATTGATATACTGTTAAGTTAAGATGACTAGAAAATGTAATTTTTTAAATTTTGAGAATAATTTAAAGTTAGGTTTAGGGGTAAGGATTAGGTATGGATTACATTTTTGCACAGGGATGATGTTTTAGAATCAACATAGAAGGTAATTCAGGATCGCAAAATCACAACAAGTCGTCATTCGCAAACAGTGTAACTGATTTTGAATTTTTAGCACATCATTGAGTTTATTTATTTACTTGTTTAAATGTGTGTTAATTTATATTTAGTCAGTTTTTTAAATAATTTCAGTAATATTATTGACTAATATGAAAATGTTCATATGATTTATTTACAGTACAGTTTGTAAAGTAGATATATTATATAAGACTTATTTTGTTTACCAAATATGTAAATCTAATTGGATTTGCATTGTAAACATTAAAAGTTAAAAGGGTATTATTTTTAAAAAAGGAATGATTTCATTTATTTAGGTTTTTAGTAATGATACTCCCAAAATCATTCAGCATAAATTCAAAGATTTTTTTTTTTTTTTTTTTTTTACAAAATTTTACAAAGAAATAGAAAAAAATGTCTGCAGATTCTGTCCGGCCCTACTGATTAGCAAGTAAAATCACATTTATTGAAAGACTTTGACTTTAAAAGTTTAAAAAGTCTCAGGCAGACTTCGAGACATTAATTGAAGAGGAGATATCAAATAGTTAGGTTTAGTAAAATCTAGTTGGTTGTGATGTAGTGTAGTAAGTTGTTACAAACCCCTGATGTTAGTCTAGGGTGTGGGGTTTGACATTTATTTAATTAAAATATATTTATAAAAACAGTGAATGAGTGGAAAGACAACCAAAGTAATGCCAAAAAATGTGTGCTTTTATTTACAATCCCAAAGTGAACAACAACAACGAATTAATCAAAAATAAAGAAAAAGTAAGTAAAGCAAAAATATAGTATTTACAATATGTACAACAATGAAACAAATAAAGACGGGAAAAACAAGAGAGCTGGCAGAAGGGACGCGGGCGGCGCTAAAGAAATGAAAAGAACAAAACCCAAACTAAACTTCCCAGAAGCATCTAGCTAACTAACTATGTGAAAAACAGTATAATTAACACACGAAGATCTTCCGAGTCCTAACTATCTACTCTATCTATTCAAAAAGTACAAGGAGTGGCGCTCGCCCCTAACCTAGTGTAGACAGCAGAGTAGTCCTATGTGTTGCGAAATGTATGTCACGTGACCTTCTTACCTGTCCGCTTCGTCCAAGCCTCGTAAACAACGATAAACTAAGAACAATGTACGAATAACGGACGGATAACGTGCACACAGAAACAAGCAACCACAAAACACAGTTAGACAGGGTAATTTCTAAACGCTAAGGATGGCTGACGTGAAACTGACGTTTCGACACAGTGTCGAGATCCCGAAGCGCAAATGTTTCGAAACACTGCACCGAAGCATGATCCGAAACACCCAGGTCACGTGACTAAAGTGTTTCGAAACACTTGGTCACGTGGCTAAAGCGATTCAAAGCATTGATCATTTCAGAGGCGTTTCAAGACCCGGAGAATCTCCATCTGACTGGCATGATCAAGGACGTAACTGTGTCTTGTATGGCTTAGTGGACTGTGCGTGTGCACAACAGATCTGTGTTACAAATTTGTTTTGGGTTCGAATCCCGACTAGTCCAAATACTACAAAATCATGATTTTATATATTTTAATCATGTTACTGTTTTATGGTGTAGTCTAGATAGGATACAGCTACGGATATGCCATCAATTTAGCATCATTTTTGTAACACTGTAAAACAATAATTAATATTTTTACAGTACTGTGATGGGTTTAGGTTTTGGATAGACGTTAATAAAATACAATGGGAAATTTAATTAATAATATAAATAATTATTGTTAACTTCTGGCCACAACTGTATCTGATCTAGCAACAACCCTGTTTTATGAACAAAACAATACAAATTTATTTACAAGGTGTTTATTCGTATGTCAGAGCAATGTTGAAACAAAACGATACAACAACAAAGCATTACCAACTGCTATCAAAGCATTTCAAAATAATTGCTACAGTATGAATTCGAACCCATTATTCCCGCATGGTGGTTACGGACTCTAACCGCTTGTCTACACCACTTGCAGATTTAGGGCTACAAAGTGGGGTTTCATACCCTAATTTGCTCAACTGTTCTTTGCTGAAGCTGCTTCAGTGAAATACAATTAAAATGACCACTAGGTGTAGCCGTAGAGTGGTGTTTCGAAACGTTTCGAAGCTTCGACACATTTGCTTCGATAGTTTCAGTGTTTCACGAAGCCTCGCTTTGCCCACCACTACTAAACGCACGTGGTAAATACAAACAAGCGACAAAACAGCGAAAGAGAAAAATGCAAGCAAGAAAGAGCGAGTGGTCTCGCGTGCGCTTTTAACACGGATGGTCTTTTCTTATTGGATGTGACGTAAGAGTGACGTAACCGGAGAGGAATGACTGACAGCTGAATGGACCAATGAACGGAACCTGAAAATACATGAGAGCAGATACGGGAGAACAGAGCGAGAGAGAGAGAGAGAGAGAGAGAGAGAGAGAGAGAGAGAGAAAACAGAGCACAAAAAACACAAATACATAACAGAAGTATTCTTCTGTTTTTTATTTCCTTTTCATTACTCTTTCGGTAACCACATCCAGGTGTTTCCACAAGTGAAATTATATTTTGTGAATTATAGATTGTGGTTGTGATGTGGTTTGTCATCAAAGTGAAACATTTATTAGAGTTTTTGTTCGGCTTCTCGTATACTTTGTATCACTGGGCTCCAACTCTAAGAGCACAATAATAGAGAGCTGAATCTGACAGAGTTGCACCGCTAATAGTGAGTTCAGTGGATGAGTCTGATGTGCTCGACTGAAACCTACGATCAACTGGATCTCCACTTACAGAAGCTGATTTTGCAGGTTTAAAGATTAAATACTGAGGTTCTCCGTTAAGATGCTGTCTGTACCAGTAAAGCCAAACATAACTGCTGCTTGTTTCATATGAGCAGCTGAAGGTCACAGTCTCCTCTTCCTTTACAGTAAAAGCTTCTTTATTTGGCCTAATCTGGTCTGCAGTCATCACACCTGAAACAAAAAAGTATTATTTGCTGTTACTTTAAACAAAATGACCTCACCATATCTCATTAACCCCACTGTGATGAATCAAGAGTGCTATTGTACCTGGAGTCAGAATTAAAATGAGCATCAGTTGTTTCTCCATGTCTACAAGTAAGATCAGGTGTGTGTATAGATGTTCTCTCAGTTGTAGATCTGTGTAACTGTGAGTCTCTGCAGCTTCACATACACACAAACACACTCTGAACTTCCTGCTTTCTGTGTGATGAAACTATCAACAATCCTCATTTCTGCTCCGTCATCAATTAAAAACTCTAAGCCTTTGCAACTACAAGATAGAATACAAATGTGAATGATAAATAAACTAATGACGTTTGCTGTGCTGATACCATTTTTTACATGATCAAAGTACAGGGTGTCTGCAGGGTCTTAAAGGTCTTAAAATATCTTATATTTAAAAAAAATAAAATGTTAATTTTTCTTTGTCCATGCAGAGCTTTAAAATGTGTAATAAAAGTATTTTTTAAAGAAAGGTTATGCTTGGAAAAAGTAAACCTTAGCTTGTTTCGACACATTATTTAAAGCATATGGCTAAGAAATTAAACATAACTAAATGTAAATTTGAATGGGGCGGGTAAAAATCTTTTCCACTGGCCATTAGAAAGAAAATCTCAGCACTTCACCCTGTATAAGGCTGCCTTTACACTGCAGATCTTGATGGCCAATTCAATTTGTGACTGTATCCAATTTTTTTGTTGTTGTTGACCAGCTTACATCATTTAAAAGTGACTCATATTCAATTGTCTGCATTTACACAGCACACGGCAATGACCAGGAAAATAGAGGGGGTGCTGACTGACAATTACTTTTCTCCATTCCTGTATTTAATCTGTTCGCAGGGTTTCATTTTTTAAATTTCTTTTTGACAAGTTGTTTTACTATAGTTTATGATAGAAACGTTCTCATTTGGCCATCTTCTTTTAATCTATGCCTTTTTAAACCAGTAGGCATTTTCATGTAATGTCCATGGCATGATTTATGTATGTTATGTATGCAATAGTTTTATATTCGTTTATATTGGTTACATGCCAGATATTGCGCTCTCTCGCTCTCATTAACATGCTTAAATTTTTGTGCTACATGACAATATAAAAGCTTTTTTAGTCCTCATGTATGGGATTTAAAGTTTGCGACTGTTCTGAAATGAAAGTGTCCGACTTGACGTCATTCTCTATGGTTTTAAATGACGTGCAACTCGTTTTGACAGGTGAAATTCCGGTCTAAGTGCTTACACTGCAGACACGAGGGCACAGATCTGATAGGTATCTGGTAAATTTCCACATGTGAACAAGACCTGAATCTGATTTGAGTAAATAGTAAATGATTTATTTATTTTTTTCCAGCTTACATTTGCATGGGTCAAATCCGATCTGTGCCACATGGGAGAAAAAAATCTGAATTGAGTCATTTGAACCATGCAGTGTATGTGCAGCCTAAGTCTGATGAATTCATAACTGTCTTAAAGTCTTAAATTTGAAAATCGCAGAAACCCTGAAATAGTTGGCCTCTTGACTGAACAGATGTATTAGGCTGAGGTTTAATTTCAAGGTGCCATATGCTGCATTGGTTTTTAATATGTTAAATTGTTCTCTGATATCTACATAGTAGGTTTATTGCTTCGGTCAGTTAAAAAAATCTCCAGAAACTGTTTAATAAGCTTATTTACTACTCCTAGAAACAGAATTCTTTTGGTGACGTCAGCTGCTCCTCAGGTCTGGATGAATCACCTAAATTATGCGTACATGCAAATGAGGAGGACATGGCCTGTAAGTCTCATCACAGTTTGTTTTTTCTTCTGATTGCCCCGTTGTCCACCAGGGTTTTACATGAGAATGAGGAAACAGTGGTGTATGAGGCTCACATTATGCCCATTTTCATATACCAATCTTTTATTATTCTACTTTGCTATGGTATATACAGTTTTTCATTATTGGGCACATTAAATAGTTAGCTCCAGTGTAAGAAAACTGAGTTGTGACCTGAAATGTGTTCTTAATATTTAATATAATTAATTATCTTGTGACTAATTAAAGTTGTTTATTCCAGGAACAGCAAAGAGTGTAGAACATTTGTTTTAAGATGTTGTATAAGTCTGGGATTATACCACTAACAGACTACAGAGGGAGTTTTGAAACTCTTGTGCCCTGTTTTTGTGTGAGTGTTGAGCCTGTTTGAGTCACTGTGGGCTGCAAAGCACAGTAATACACAGCAGAGTCTGACACTTGCAGATCCTGGATCAGCAGAGGAACCGTTCTTAATGTTTTATCCAGTGGTGCGTTAAATCTCTCTTTAAACTCATCCTCAGTAGTTCCTTTGCCAACTGTAAATGCACTTAGCATGAATGTTGGCGATCTGTTTGGAAGTTGTTTGTACCAGAAGAGATAAGCATTTGTAGTCGTGACAGAATAGTTGCACGACAGAGTAACTGTATCTCCTTTATCTGCCGTCATTTCTCTTGAAGGTTGTTCAACTCTGTTCTGTCCCCTGCACACTAGAAAATACATCCATTTACAAACAAATCATATTTTAAACATTTATTAAAAAGTAAATGATCATCTTTCCTACCAAATTCCTGTGCTGTGATGAAAAGTGCAACGATGAGCAGTTTTTCCATCATTTATATTTTTGTCTTTTCAAATGAATGTGTTTCTGTATAGCTCTTCGTTTACTCTCTGCTGCCTTTTTCTTGATGCTGAAGTCTTCTGCATCTGAATCTTGTAATGCCACACTGATGATGGCACTTTTGAAGAAGGCTGCCCCCTAGTGCTTAATTCATGTATTTCTCACACTAACATTGTGTTTACATTTTTGAGCATAAACAAAGACACATTTGTGACTCTAGACCACGAAAAGAGTCAGTGTAATTGTTTGAAAATTGAGATGTATATATTTTCAGAGGTGTCATGCTATCAGGTATGGAAATATAGTGAATTTATTTAAAGTTGCAGTTAAAAACAGAACTATTATAAGTTTTACCATACACATCCAATTTCAAACATGGAAACTGGAAACATGAATAATGGCACTTTGGAGAAACCTGAAACATTGTAGAAAGATTGTTCAGTTTCATTTCTCCTGACTGATCATCTTTTTCCAGCACACTTGCAAACATTTATTTTTTTTTTTTTATACATTAATTAGTAACTCAAAGATTGGGGTTCGTGTGCAGTGTTTAGCCTAGCCTCTGAACGTTTCCCCTGGTTTAACTAAAGATTGGTTTTAAAGAAGAGGTATCGCCTGTCACGATATCTATTTTTTGTTGTATGATATATTGCAATTAATAATATTATAATAATTGTATTCATTTTTTTTTACAAGACCATTTTATGCCACTCACACAATACTAGATGCACGTACACTTTCAAAGAACACAATGTTTTACTCTTAAGAATATTTCATTGAATTATAGTCATTTTAACAATTTAATAATTAGGCATTGAAATCAGAATATATTCTAAGCAAATAAATAATAATAAATAATATTTACCAAATAAGTGCTAGGTATAAAGAATTAGAAAAAAGTAACCTCTATTTTCACTTTTTAGGCACACACATAATATACATATACAAGTAATTTAAAGTAAAAAAAAAAACTAGTGTTTTTTAAATCATACTGACACCTCCAATAGAGAAAGAGATGTTGCACAATCAGCTAAAATGTTGCTAGAATTGTTTTTTATGTATAAGCGATAGTTATTGCATCATCAAAAATGATTGAGGTCATCGCCATGTGTTGTGCGACAAGTTGATATATTGATTATTGTGACAGGCCTAATGCTGGGGAGGGATCCTGAAGTCAAAGGATAAAGGAGGTTGGACGAGCTTGATATTTATGGGGGTTTGGTCTTATGCTGATTGGATAATAGAATGATTATCAATGATGAATTATAAATGTCAAAACAGCTGCACATGCTCCTCCCAAAATCTTTGTTTTATAAAACATTACAAAGATTTTTTAACACTAAAGACTTCCAGCATGGGCGAAGCAGTGACGCACTAGGTAGTGCTGTCGCCTCACAGCAAGAATGTCGCTGGTTTGGACCTCGGCTCAGTTGGCGTTTCTGTGTGGAGTTTGCATGTTCTACCTGTGTTCGCGTGGGTTTCCTCCGGGTGCTCCGGTTTCCTCCACAGTCCAAAGACATGCGGTACAGGTGAATTGGGTAGGCTAAATTGTCCGTAGTGTGTATGTGTGTGTGTGTGGATGTTTTCCACAAATTCCCAGACATGGGTTGCGGCTGGAAGGGCATCCGCTGCGTAAAAATGTGCTGAATAAGTTGGCGGTTCATTCCGCTGTGGCCACCCCGGATTAATAAAGGGACTAAGCCGACAAGAAAATGAATGAATGAATTCCAGCATTCCTCTATGCAGGAATTCCTCTTTGTATTTCAGAAAAGCATTTTTCATTTGCAGCCTTTAATATAAATTTGAGACCCTGCCACCTTGTGGACACATTTTCAGATTTCTCTCAGTGACCTAAAATGATCCCATTTATACCATTATACCAATGACCCCGCATAATACCATCTATAATTCAAGACTTTTCATACTACACAATAAACGGGGAGTAAACATAGCATTCATGCATGCCAATTTGGGAAATAATGTTGGTGATCTACAGATTAATGTCAGACAATATAAATGACTTGATTTCAAAGACTAGTTTACCTCATACAACTAAAGTTTTAAAAATTGCTTTACATAGAACAATAAAAATAAAAAGCCCAATCTTCAACAGTAAGGAGAAATTCCATACCCAGTTACATCTTTAGTCCATACAGAAACATTTTATTCAGTTATGTTTCAATCACACAACCTTCTTCAGTCATTTGTGAAACTATTACATGCAGTATAAATATTCATTCTTTTGTTCATTCATTCAGGGGTCACCACAGCGGAATGAACCCCCAACTTATCCACCATATTTTTAAACAGAAGATGCCCTTCCAGCTGCAACCCAGTATAGGGAAACACACATACACTCTTACATCTACACACATACACTATGGCCAAAATTTAGCCAATTCACCTATAGCGCATATATTTGAGATTGTGGGTGAAACCAAAGCACCCGGAGGAAACCCACGCAAACACGGAGAACATGCATACTCCACACAGGAATGTCAACTGACCCAGCCGGAACTCGACCCAGCGACCTTCTTGCTGTGAGGCGACAGTGTTAACCACTGAGCCACCATGTCACCCCAATAAATAAACAGCTAATTTTAAAAACAATTAAGAACAAATGTCTGATTGAATACATCTGACAGGGCAATTTGGGAATCTGATTCTGTTGATTATGTGATTTGTAGGAAGTATTTTTTATTTAAAAATTTTTATTTTTTATTTTTTTTTTTTTACATGTGTCAGGTTTTTGTATAGAGCTGTTGTGTTTCCTGTCACTGTGGGCCTCAGAGCACAGTAATACACAGCAGAGTCTGATACAGCAGCAGAGGAGAGCAGCAGATCCACATGCTTCTCTTTGTCTTTAGTAATTCTGGCTGTAAATCTTTTATCAACATCTGACTTCCAATCATCTTTAGTACCTTCTGGAATGAGCACAAGATATTGAGGAGCTGATCCGGGATACTGACGGTACCAGAAAAGAGTATTTGCAGATGAATAAGTGCAGGATAATTTAACGCTTGAACCCTTGTCAGCAAACTCCTCTGTTTTTACTGGTTTAATTTCATCTCCATATGTTGCATCTGCAAAAGTAGAACAAATCTTTTATGAACTGGTGAATACATTGAAATTGAAACATTTCTGTACAATTTCAACATAGTGTGTACAGCATTAAAAATACTCTTTATAATATTCTGGTTGCTCAGGCTTAAACCCAAATCACAAAACACGTCAATACTTACATGCAAAGGCAGAAAGCAGAATGCCAGAAAGGAGAATCATTGTGTGCTTCTTCTGCTGTCAAGCAAACTTGAAGTTGAACAAGATCACATCAGATGTCAGTGCTTTAAACCCTCCCTCTTTCATAGTGTTCTTTGGCAGATCAGATCTGGTTCATGTTCTGTATTGTCATTCATAGCACCCTCTTGTGGTTGATTACTGATTCTCTTTTTTTGGTATGAATCCTTTAGAGCAGAGATGCCCAATAGTACCTGCAGGCCATAGTTGGCCCATTGTAACATTTGATTTAGCCCACCATCCCATCTGGGGGGAAATGTTGGTCATTTCTAATTTAACGTAAGCTTTCATTTGTTAGTTTTATTTTTAAGCTACAAAAATAACTTGAATTAAATGTTTTAATTAAATCTTGTAATTGAATCAGATTTTTTAAAATTAAACACACTGTTGCTCAATGGAAAAAGCACAATTGTCTCTTCGCTAAGCCACACCCAAAAGCCGCCACCCACCAAATATGGCATAGCAACCGTAGCTATGCGCAGGAGTTATGTCAAGCTTTTGAGCGAGGGAAACAGGCCAAAGCGCGGTGCATATGGATTGTGCAAATCTGACACCCAGTACCTTAAAAGTTTGGACAGAGTGGTGGAATATTTGAATAGGTCAAAAAAATATATGAATCTGTTGCTAACTTCACTGAACTTCATATTTCCATCTGTTTCAAGCTACGAATATTTTAAATTGCATATCAACAGAACAAAACTGAAATGTGATCACAAACTGAGCGCTTGCGTTCAATATACTTCATCAGCAGCTTTTTTTCAGTCATTTATATACCTCATGTCAGTTCATTTCAGAGCTACAATTCACCAATGCTTTCATCTGTCTTTTGAAGATTTAGTTATTGGTGATGATGTTATAGCGGATTAGTGTCTGCTTTTATATGTGGTGTCGTTTGGATTAATATTTGCTGGTAGGGAAAATCTAATTGTTCACTTCTGCTATTTATGCTTTGATTTGCATTTCAATTTATTTGTTTCTTAGAAACAGGATAAAGAGCACACAAACATACTGACAGTAATAGGTACTGTACATTGTTATGGGTCAATGATGCTAATATTCAGCACAAATCCATCAATTTTCCCTTTCTGGCTGTTCTTTTTATGAATGAATTATGTAAAAGCACTGTCCATGCGTGTTTCCTCATCGGTTAGTAACGCTGTATTTCATTGCATAACAATTAGTCTATGAGGCTTTTTGGCTAAAAAAAGTGAAATCACGGCTTAATTAGTTATTATTAGATTATTTGTAAATGTCACCTCTCCTGTGCATGAACTGAGCTGTTGAATGGTTAGTGTATGAGGTGGAAAGGCTAAGCTTCAAGCTTCAATTTTGAATGAATTATTTTCTAATTTGTTGCTTATTATGTGGTGAATATACCCCTGTAAAGCATACTACAAGCCTTTTTTGTCTGGCTTTCTCGGATATCTCACCTGTTTGCCAAAAATGACTAATTATATCCCTGGCAATGTCTGACACCGGTCATACACACTGTAATAGACGTGCCAGGCACGAAAGCTTGACAGGATTAGCAACAGTATAACCAAGAAGGACGGGGCTTAGCGAGGGGTCCGTTCTGAAGTCCTAAGTGACCAAATCAAGGCAAAGACAAGTGCCGCTTAACTAGTGCATATGGCAATGAACTCCATATTGTTATAAATGGAATTCTTATGTTTTCATTATATTAGGTTCATTATAAAATGTAAATAAAATATATAATAGATTAGTTAATATACATAAAGTAATGTTTTCAATGTATTTTTAAATAAACGAAAAAGAAAAAAAATATTTATTGAACGTTTGTTATACAGATTGATATATTTACCTTCGGCCCACAGCCCTCAATCAAGATTGATCAACCATTACTAATGGTGTATATATATTTTGCCGGCAGTTAAGACCTCTCTTTTTGTCCTCTTCGAGTAAATTATAAAGTTTTTCCTGAGTGGTTTAGATTAAAAAAGTGAATTCTTAAATGTTGCTCTCACAATCGTGACTGTGTGCGCGCAGTCAGCTGCGAAGCCAAGCGAAAGTAGGCTTAAGAAAAGTTGATCCCGGACAATTCGCGAGACTTAGAACCTGGGACGGACAAATTTTTGAGTCCTAAAAAGGCACAGGGTCTGCAGAGCATGTGAGGCTGTCTATGGGAGTGTCGTCAGGTCTTGTGCAAATAGAACGAAACGGGTAAAGGAGAGAAGACTTTCTACTACTTAATTGATAGCATATGTTTTTGTTATTGAGCGGATACAAAAAAATGTAAGGATGTTAATAATAAAAAAAAAATAAAAAAAAAGTGCCACTAAATGTACTTGCGCGGCCGTTAATATATCTATGCAGCACACCCAAGTAAAGTCTATATGGGGCATGCACTGTAGTTTTTAATATAAATTACTATAGTATATTTTCATGTGTGTCTGACAACTGAAAATAGATCTGGTAGCAAATATGTTTTTTTTTTACCTTGCACCTTTTTCTTAACATGTAATATTGTTTATTTAGGATTTTCATTTTCACAGTCTGATTCCAATGCCTAATCATTAAATTGTTAATATGACTATAACTAAATGGGATATTCTTAAGAATAAGAGAATATGTGTTCTATTGAAGAGTGTATTTGCATTGTGATGACATCATATTGTCATTCTGGCATTATATAATGAGTGGCATAAAATAGTCTTTAACAAAAATATGTATTTTGGTGCAATATATAGTACAACAAAAAAAAAAAGATATCGTGACAAGCCTAATTATACATATGAGTTTTTATGCAGGAACGTCACTGAATAAGCAAAGTATGCAGACAGCATGATATTTCTATTTAGCATATTTGTTCCTGCTGCTTGCAATAGTGCTACTGTGCTGTCATTGCAATGCTGGTAAAATCTTTAGCTGCTTTTCCACTATCGTGCCAAACCGTTCTAAAAACACTTCGGTACGGTTACGGTTGTTTCTCCACTGAGCCTGGAACGGCGCGGCACGATTACAAACCGTTCTCGGCCCGGAATTCTCGGCACGGTTAGACAACCGTGCTGAACTGTGCTGACAGATTCTGTGTGTTGACGTCGCGACTCGGTTGCTAAGCTACCACAGCTGGCTCAGCAGAAGCGCGCTAGTCATCAGACATCCTCAATAAACTACAGTACATTTAATATAAAATAATGATCCAGGTCTAAACGATACAGTTTGAAAAGGGTTTTAAAACCATAGCGTAGTCTTTGGCAGAGAAGTGAATAACTCATCACATTTTTACGAAGATATTTTATTCATTAAAGTTATTATTTTATTGACTTTAATAAAGACCCTTCTTCGCCTGCCTGAAAGTGAGTTTATTGCACGCAGCGCTGTATTTCACAGCACAAAACTCGCTCTGATCCAGGAAAGACATGCCAGCGACTTGCGCTGCTGACTTTTTTTCCTGCTGCGCATCGAATAAAGCGAATAAAGCGAATAAAGTCACGCTTTGCATCGTCGATGTCCAAATTCCACAACAACATCACAATATCCATGGAACACGAACTTGCAGACTCTTTTAACAACGAGGAAATAATTGCACTTTTTAATTCAAAGCCAGGACAGCTTGTTAATACCGGCGAGACCACCTGAAGGGCGGCGTGTTCGTGTTGTAATGTCGGCCGTCCAAAAGACTTTGCTTGAAAGCTTTACGGAGCGGCACTGTAACTGTCCAAGGTACTGTTGTATGATTTATATTATAGCATATGCACTAATAAACAAGTCAAAAGAATGAATGAATTAAATAAATATGGATTCTTAAATGTCAGTATTGCTTTTACTCAAAAAATATCAATAGCTACGTTTTGACAAATGTTTTATAAAAATAAAATTTTCATCATTTCAGCTATAGGCAATTATATGATTCAGTTTTACATAAGTTATATGACATTTATGAGGCATGTAACATGTTTCTGTGTTTTTGTTTTTTTGTGGTGATCTTTAATATAGCTATGCAAATATTTTCTAAAACGTCTAGCAATAATTCGCCTACAGCTTGTTAGTTAATTATGAACACAAAATTATTATAATAATAAAAATAAAATGATTAAAATAAAAAGATAATAGAGCAGCATTTTGCTAAATATAATAGTGCTTTATATGCTTTAAATCCTGCAATATATGTGTTGTTTCATATTCGTTTTTTTTTTTCACTTGCTGCATTCGTTATTTAATGTTTGAATAGTAAAACAAATAACAACCAGCGCTTAATTGGTTTCATTTTACCATCAAAATGTAGTATATTTTATACCATTATCAACTTTTGATATAAAAACGCAGTGTAGTTGAATTAATTGTTAAAAATGAAATAATTTATGTGCTGTGTTTTTGTGAAAGTGCCCGCTCACCTTTGACAAGGCCTGTCCAAAATTATATTTCTGCCACTATAATGCAAATGCACTATTATTGTTGTCTTATCATTGTTTATTTTTTTGTTATGTTCAGAGATTTTAAATATTATTTATTTCCCCTTCAATTATTTTCAATCATCACGTTACATTTTGGTCATTTTCCCTCCAAATAAAATTTAGCCAGAGCTGCGCAACATATAAATAAATAGGGGTGCACATTTAGAATAACAGTGTTTAGTCACATGGTTGCTTTTGCTTTTATGAAAAAAAAAAATAGTTTCGGCTCTTATTTAACTTTAATTGAACAAAGCCGTTTACATTGCGTTACCAAGGCAACCACTGATGCGTTTTGTGTAATGTTTTAAAGAGCTTTGTCGCAGTACGACAGTGGAAAATGAAACCGTATCCGTGCTGTCTGGCCCGGTTTGGCACGGAATGGAACAGTTCTGTTTAAAGAACGATTCAGCACGATAGTGGAAAAGCGGCTTCTGAACCCGTTTACTGTCAATAAATATTTACTTTCAATAAAATGTCGTTATTTTATTACCTTTTTTATGATTATAAACTATGTTACTGAGTTCAATCTGGAAAGTCTTACAAAATTACTTAAATTATTGAATAAAATAAGAACTAGTTATTACAAAGTTGTTTAGGTTTCAGTGCATGCATAAGTTTCGGTTTCTGTTTTGGGCCAGAGTTTTTATTTTGGTGTATTCCTATACTTTTAACATAAACCAGATTTTCAGCATATTTCAGCTATATTTATGAATGGATGCAATAATTTTGGCAGTAAAACAGGTCCAGATTCGCGCTCTTATTCTTATTTTGTTTAATTTTATTTTAGTTTACCTTATCTTATTTCATTCTCTAAGTTTTTATAGTAGCGCACAGTCCGCTGTTTTGTGGTCAGTTATGTTGTTTAATGTAGCACCTTGGTCCTTGAGGAACATTGTTTCGTTTGAAATGACAATAAAGCTGCCTTGACTTGACCTTATAATTTTATATATCAGACAAAAAAATGGTTCTTAAATCAATTTTTTACATCCATAATTAAAATCCTTAACTTGAGTAATGTCAGTAGTATGAAATTAAAACAAGTAATAAAGAGGTTATTATCCCACTACTGCTATTGTTTCTCATATTTCTAAAATGCATAATCACATATTATCATTCAAGAGCTGAATGAATCAGGTTTTTGTTCAGTGTTGTTGTGTTTCCTGTCACTGTGGGCCTCAGAGCACAGTAATACACAGCAGAGTCTGATACTCGCAGATCCCGGATCATCAGAGGAACTAATTTTGCAGTGGAGTTCAGTGTTGCAGAAAATCTCTCCTTAAAATCAGTCGCAGTAATTCCTTCACCATAAGTGAGTTTATTCAGAATGAATGTTGGTGATCTGTTTGGAAGCTGTTTGTACCAGAAGAGGTATATATTTATATCAGTGGTGCTGTAACTACAGCTTATTATAACTTGACCTCTTTCATTTGCACTTATGCTTCTTAAAGGCTGTTCAACTCTGTCCTGTCCTCTGCACACTGGAGAAATGCATAGAAAAATGGATCAATAGCATAAATTATGAGCAAAGCAAACTTAATCATTCAGTTATCATAATGTAAATCATTTCCAGTTGAAGTGCGCAGAAGCAGAAATGCACTTACCATAGTAATGTGCAATGAAACACAGGGAAATGAAAGCCCATCTACACATAGTTGATTTCTGAGGTAAAAGAACAGAAATGGACTCGGCTGTGCTGTCAGAAGCTTTGTGAAGGTGTCTCTCACTGAGCTCTACTTTAAATTCACATGACCTACTCATACATGATGAGAGCAATGCTGACCCCTGCTGGAGAAAACTGGAAATGGCTAAACTTTATATTCTGAAAACAGTGAATAATTCTCCACATTGGTAGAAAGTATGTAAGTGTTTTAGACCCATTTCACCTCACTACACGTAATAACTGCCACTAGTTTAGTTATAAAAAAAAACTGAATGTTTTAGATTAACACCTGATGTCTAAGGAAATGTAAAAAAAATCAAAGCAAGAAAAAACAAATATAGCATGATGGTATTTTTTCCTTTGTTTGTTTTGATGTTTTTTCCACTTGTAAATGAAAGATTTCTGCTATAGTTCTATACTTATACTATTAATTTTATCAATAAAATGGTCAAAAATGCAAGTGCTTCCTTTGAATGGGCATGATGCTTCTAGATATAGAAGAGAAGTGATCTGTATGTCATTTATGAAGCAGGTTTTTGTTCAGTGTTGTTATGTTTCCTGTGACTGTGGGCCTCAGAGCACAGTAATACACAGCAGAGTCTGACACTGCAGCAGAGGAGAGCAGCAGATCCACACGCTTGATTTCTTTTCCAGCTTGATTTTCTTTTCTCAGCTTAGTTGTAAACCTGGAATCTACTTCAGAAATCTTAGTCTCTGTTAGACCCTCTGATATGAGCACAAGATTTTGAGGAGCTGATCCAGGATAGTGACGGTACCATTGAAGATTATATGCTGAGGAATACCTGCAGGATAAAGTTACTTTTGAAGCCACTGCAGCAAACACTTCACTGCTGTCAGGACTGATTTCATCTCCAAAAATGACACCTGGCAAACAATGACAGCTTTAGTATTCAAATAAAGACATTAATTTATTACTGTAATTTTGAAATTTTACACACGCAATGAAGTTGTTATTTATATCAATTTCTGCATATTCTAAATATTTAATTTAAGAATGTTTACATTTCCATTTAATAGGTTTGTTAAAATTTGAAAATTATTAATCCCCACACATACTGTATGTACAATTGGGCTTTTTAATGTAAATGCACGTAAAACATACACAAGCACACTTACATGTGAAGACCGAGAGCAGAATGAGTGAATGAAGAACCATTGTTGAAGTGTGTGTGTGTGTGTTTCTACAGCAGGACTGAGCTTTGAACATTCAAGCAAATGTAACAAGAAAGTCTCTGATCCATGAGCTCAACTCCTCCTCTTTCAGCCTCCTATACAGCTTGATGGCAAAATGTGTTTTTCATATATACATAGTTTAGATCCAGTCATTTTTCGTTAATATTTTACCATAAGATCATACAGATTTAATTTCAAAGATTTTTTTTTTTTTTTTTTTTTGCATATAGTAGAAGAATGATGAAATGCAGTAAACAATGTGCACAACATAGGAACAAATGCTGTAATTAAAGCATTTTTAAATATTCTGTTAGGGTTGTGGGCAATATGACGATATCGTATGGACCAAATGAAAAATCTATCGTTTCATATTATGCTCTATCATTTATTTTGTGGTGTAATGTTGGGTGAGTAAAGTATTTTTAAGAAATAAGAAAGCACAATATTATGTGTATGCAGAGAGAAACAGGAATAACAGCATTGGGAGAAAGTATTTTTGCTTTTTATGTAGCAATATTTTTATTTTCATGTTGGACCTGTAATCATGTTTTATATTTTATAAATATTTATTTTATATTCCTACATTTTTAAGGAAACATTTGCCAAGAAGTGAGAAATATGATCACATTCGAATAAGGGATTTTTTTGAGTATTTACTTTAAAATATAAAAAATCAATATCGTCAATATAGTGGTCAATATAAAAATATTAATTGATTGAATTTATTTCCTAGAGATGGGTTGCAGCTGAAAGGGCATCTGCTGTGTAAAACATATGCTGGATAAGTTGGTGGTTCATTCTGCAGTGGTGACCCCAGATTAATAAAGGGACTAAGCCGAAAAGAAAATGAATGATTGAATGAATTTACAAAAATGATTGACATTTAATCTATCATTATTAGGATATGAGATGGCTGTTTATAATTGTCATATTAATAATAGATTTTTGTAGATTAAAAGGTATTGTCATATTGCCCAGCCCAATTAACATACTACACTCTGGTACCAGCGAGCTGTTTCACAAAAATGGTTTAGAAATCGGGGAATGTAGTCAAAAGCCTGACTTTAATGAGATTAGCTAAATGTCCACGCTTAAATTGGTTCCATAACAGCAAGTTGAAGATCATTTGATTTTACTAATCTGAGTTCAGATAATTGGGCATGTTACTGTCGTGAAACCTTAAAGGTTGAGCATTTATCCATAGATTACTGTATGTTGTGTGCTACTATGGCAACTACGAGAACTGAACGAGCTCTGAAATGAGACACAGCTGTTCACAGCGAGTAAGCGGCGTTGGCTTTTAGAGTTTAAACATATAAAAAATAAATTATCAAATTTTATATTTTGGGGGAAATATCAAATACAATTTTAATAAAAAGGGAAAGAAATCTACATAAACAATAAAAATATATAAAACATTTAGTTAAAATGTTGTAGTTTGTATTAGAATAACTGGATTGAATTTAAATGTATATATCGTTCTACTGTATATTCTAAAAGATGTTTGGTGTGTATTTATATATTTACTATTAAGTGACAATAATTTTTTCATCATTATTAGGTGGTTAAGTGAATTAAAAATAGAATCATTACTTTGATTAAACTTGAACTTAAGACTTAGCCTTAAAGTT
Organism: Danio rerio; assembly: GCF_052040795.2. NCBI lineage: Eukaryota > Metazoa > Chordata > Actinopteri > Cypriniformes > Danionidae > Danio > Danio rerio. The sequence goes on from NC_141022.1 coordinate 39,718,853, forward strand.
AACCTGCCCCAGACCAGGCTAGTTTCTCTGCATAAGTTGCCAGAGTATTTGAGTTTGAACTATCATAAATTTGATATATGAAACCGAATCCGCTATTAATAAACCTGATTTACCAAAATAAGCTTGGCTTTTTCTCTAAGCTTTTTCTATAAGCCCCCAGGACTTGATTAATAATAATAATAATAATAATAATAAACCTGCTAAACAAACCTGTCATTTCATCGTGGTGACCCCGAATGAATAAAGGGACTAAGCAAGAGGAAAATAAATGGATGAATGTATGTGTGATTAGTTGATAGTGTGTGATGTTTCTGTTCAGTTTTTATTGTTCATTGTGTTTTTGTAGAGTGTAGATGAGTTTCCTGTCATTGTGGGCGTCAGTGCACAGTAATACAGCGCAGAGTCAGTCACTTCAGCTTCAGAGATCTCCAGACTCACACGTTTGCTGTTTTTATCAACTTTAGGTAAAAGTCGAGTTTACTTGTGTCTCCGTATTCAAAAATGTATGCGAGGAACTCTGGTCTGAATCCAGGATACTGACGATACCAGTGCAGGTTATTCACAGCGCCTTCATATTTACAGGACAGGGTGACCGTTTCTCCCTCACTTTTAAGTGTCTTGTTTTCCAGTGGTGTTATTGATTGTGCAAACGTCTCCTCTGCAAGACAACCATTAATTAATTCAACTGTTCATTAATTCATGCTAATATATTACTAGGAAATCAGTGCCCAGCTGCATGAATATTGAGAAGGAAAATATTAAACAAACTTCATATTATTGATGAGTTGATTAAAGATTAAATAATAAGTAAACTCTTACTTTCTATCAGTGATAGCAGAAGCAGAACACGGAGAATCTTCATGTTTGCAGTGTAAGAAGCAAAGTTTGAGCTGCTCTTTTTCAGATCTTTACATGCTCCACCTCCTGACTAAGAGGATGAGAACTCTGTAGTAAAGGGACAGTTCACACAAAGATCTAAATGTGCTCACTTTACTCAGTTGTTCCATACTTTCGACTTTCCTGTTTCAGTTGAACACAGAAGATGTTTAGAAAAATGCTGGAATCCTGTAACCATTGACTTCCTTACTGTTTGATTTTCCTATTATGGAGGTTTCCAACATTTTTTAACAATATATGAATATCTTCTTTTGTGTCGTAGACAAATTTGTGACAAGTGAAAGTTGAGAAAATGATGACGGAATGTTACATTTTGAGTGAATTATCCTTTTAACATGATTAAATTATTAAATGTGACACTATAACACTTAATGGTGTCACGTCAGCTTGTCTTGCCAAGTGGGAAAAAACAGGCTTGTTGAAGTGCTTGTTAAACTGCAGAAGCAGGAGACCCGTCGACAGAGCTTAAACCCTCTCCTCTTTCAATGAAGTCGCCGGTGTGTAAGCATTTTGGATTTCCAGTGAGTTATGTTGACAACGTTCGTGTTGTCGACAAAAAAAAAACACAGTTTTGCAAGCTCTGCTATGTATAGTACGTATTACGTACGGTTCGTCCGATAGACAACACCGGCATCGCGATCCTCCGCCCACCCCCGTTGCAAATCCGCTCGCGAAAAGTACACACTCAGGCCCTGTTTACACCGTCTTTGTTTTTAAATGGCATTTTAGAACGACAACGATTTGACATCCACAGTGGCGTGTAGCATTTCTGAGCAGCCCTCCTTCCTCTCTACCTCTGAAAATGCACATCACGTGACCACACAGACACAGACGCACACACACAGCCATGTGCTCCAGACAGCAGGTCCAGGCAGTCAGAGGACTGCTTCAATCTTTCACTCACTTGTACTTAGTCATTTTATCGCACACCTCAGATACTGTTGACTGGTTCCTGTTGGTTGTGCATCTTTTTTTACCGACGCCATTATAACGACACAGATCACTGCCTATTCACGAGTCCCGCAGAAAAAGTGATTGACAGGTGGTAATTATGTGTGTATCTTGCCTTTATTCATTTACTGTATGATTTGTTTATGGGTAAAACAAAGACCCTGCAGGTCAGGTAGTTTAAACGGTAGGCTAGAAATAATTAATTGGTCATTAATTAATTATTTATTCATAATCGAAAATCGAATCGAACCGTGACTTTAGAATCGAAAATGTAATCGAATCAAGGATTTGGAGGATCGTGACACCCTTAATAATATTGCAATAACAAAAAGAGAAATTAAGCTCATGCGATCATAAAGATGATCTTTTTTTTTAATTATGTTGGATGTGTATGTTGGCCTATTACTAATTTAGTCTTATATTTTAGTTTATTAATTGTTTCACCTTTACATCTAAATTTCCATTTATAATTGTGTAATTTAGTAACTCAACATTTAACTTAAAGGAGGATGAATAGATCATGAACAGAGCTCCTGGGAATTATTGTGTAGTGTTGTTTACACTATGCTATACTTTTATTTGACAACATACATCGTTTACACATCAATTTACATATAGCTATGAACAGTGCAATTATTGTATAGTAATATACATGTACATACATTTGTCAATTTTTAGATTTTTATTATTCTTACTTTTTAAATTCTCTCTTATCTGTGTTTTTGTCCTGTCACAATCATCCTTTTGCCCTTTGGAAACTTCTGTTATGAAAGCAAATTTCTTGTATGTGTAAACGCCTGACTTTAAAATGTTCATGTTAAGAGCACATCGCCCTCCTCTGGCTTTTCTAGTCAGTTGCACACATGCATACAGTGCTTCACATTTCCAAATGAGTTTTAAAGACAATAACATTTAATGGTGATTATATCATTTCAGCAGCATCAGTAATATAAAGTAATCTACATTTAGAATATTAGAATGTATAATTTGACTGTCAACTTTCAAGTGACAAGTGAAAGAAACTTGCTAAATTGGTGTATTTGTGGATTTTAAAAATGAAATCATCCACTTAATAAAGTAAAGTGATCAAAGACAACATTTAAAGCATTATTTGTTTGTTGTAGCATTGTCAGTGTTTTTGTGTGTGTGTTGAGTGTGTTTGAGTCACTGTGGGCCTCAGAGCACAGTAATACACAGCAGAGTCTGACACACGCACATCCTGGATCTTCAGTGGAAATGATTTTGAACTTGTGTTGAGTTCGCTGCTAAATCTATCCTTGAATTGCTCTTCATCAGAACTGAATCTGTTCAGCATGTATTCTGGGAATCTGTTGACTTCTTGCTGGTACCAGAAGAGATCCGGCGATGTATCAATGGTTTCATACTGACAGTTGATTATTACATCTTCACCTTCAACAACAGTTTCAACTCTTGAGTTTTGTTCAACTTTATCCAGAGAAACACGACCTGTAATATCAAATAAAACATCACTGATGAGAATCAAATTCACTTATGAGATAATTATCACTAAATGTGCACTTGTGGATTTTGACTTACCCCAGAGAAATGTGAGGAAGAAGATTCTTTGCCAGTTTGCCATTAGAGTAGTTCTTAAAATACTAATTTAGATGTGATGAACTTGTTGAAGTGTTCAGTAGACTGTTGTTTCAGCCTCTCTTTGATGAAGTTGTACTGTAGTAAAACTGTGACCTGTGGGAGGAGTTTGACTGAACACACACAGTTTGACAGTCTCCTCCTTAATGTGCCACAGTCTTAAAGGCTGCTTAATATATGTATGAATGTTCAGACCTGTAGCCAGCCTGGTGACCTCATTTTCTATTTAGTTGTGGTGTTTAAATGCTCCAATGAGTGGCATTTTAAGCTATATTTTTATCTGCATTAGCTTGTTGTATTCTCCCTTTTTGATGTACCAAAAATATTTCCTAAAGATTTATAATAAACAAATATAAAAATGAGCTTCAGGATTTTTTTCTTACCTCTCTTGAAAATTTATCTAACAACAGCCTAATTATCTCAAACAGCAAAAGTCAGTCTAATCACTCGAAAAATGTGGAAAAATATTAAAAAGCCTTTACTGACATGCCTATTTTTTTATGCGCCTACACCTTTTGATAACACTTGACTTCATCATGGTGTAGCTGCAGTTTTAAAGAACAGCCATTTCAACATGTTCTTTCGAACCACCCAAACCCCCAATATCAGTTACAACAATAACAGCAACAATAACAACATCATGCCAGACGAAATCCATATGTTTGCAGTTTTGGAACCTCTTGCAATGTAAAAATTCATTTATAATTTCTTAATAATCATTGTTTATTGTTATTATTAATTTATGTGTAAATACAGGAATATAATGCCATTTTTAATGTTTAAGATTGGGGTGCTCCGTTTGATCGTACGAATATCAGTATTAGCTGATAATCACAAGTAATAACTTGATCGGTACTCGCCAATATGGTGGATTTCATAAACTGATCGCAGGTGTTTTTGAGATTACAAGCAGAGGACGACTCACTCGCGTTCCTGTATATTATGCATAGCTTACAGCAGACACAACATGTGAAGTAAATGAAAAGGTTCGAATCGGTACTCTGTCTTGTTTGGTTCTCTTCACCATCGTCATTCTATCTGCCTTTGACAAGTGACGTCACCCTCGCGAAACGCTGACTTGCATTATGGTACTAGCCGCCGTTTATGGGGTATCCGAGTTAACGTTAGCAGTTACATAGTTTTAGCGTCTTTCACAGAGTAAATACAAAGATTTAGGAAAAGATTAAAATAATTCTGTGTATGCTGAACATGTTCTTTATATCATGTTTTTATCTTATATTATATAAAACACAAAAAGAGACACAGATCTTTCAGCCATTGCACATGTTTATTTACAGGCAGGATTGTGCAGTGGGAAAAGGGTGAGTGGGATATTATGGGGAGGGACGATGATCAGCATCAGCACCATCTGTTGTTGTGGTTGTGTTTGTTGATCCACAGGTGCTTCAGTTTAGGATCATTTCTGTAACGCTGGTGCAGCAGCTCTCTTTCTCTCCTCTCCCTCTCCTTCTGGAGATTCCTCTCCACATTCCCTTCACCTTCTCCTCTGCCCTGGTGAACAGATTCATCTGCACTTTTCTTTTGGTCTTTGGCTGCTCCGGGACATTCTCACTGAGCTTGCTCTCAGCCCCATCAGCAGGAGACACGCAGAACAGAGAGGCCATATCATGTTCAGCCTCAGAGTGTCCAGCTTCACTGAGGTCCTCAAACTCAAACACTTCACTCGTCCATGATTCATCATCCAGCACCTCCTCCTCCTCCTCCTCCTCCTCCTCCTCCTCCCAGGCAATCATCTGTCTTTGGCATCTTTCAGGCTCGAGGAAGGTCTGGATGGTCTCCCCAAACTCACTTTCCTCATCCTCAGTATCAGAAAACATGAGCTCTGAAGCAGATACAGACCAGGCAGAACCTGAAGACTGAGACTGCAGTGAGCTGAGAGAACACACTGATCTCAGAGGAGCACGAGGAGGAGGAATAGGACACACTGTGGAGAACAGCTCATCTGGTGCAGGAACAGGACGTGGAGGAACAGCCAACAGTTTGGGAGGGTCCATATTAAAAGGGCACCCAGGCAGGACAAACTCTTGCTCAGATTCTTCCACAGCACACATCTGTGGTATTTTCACTGGCGGCAGGGGCTTGAATCGAGCGGCTGGAAGGATGAAGTCTCCAGAGTCACTGGGAAGCTTTGGTGGTTTTCCCTTTATGGGCTTTAAGACAGAGGGTCTGGCAGGAGTCTGCAGGGCTTTGACCTCTCTTTTAGCCCCCTTGCGGCGTTTCTTCCTGCACTTGTTGGGATTAGCAGTGAAGTTGCAGGCCTCGCTCTCTGAACATTTATTTACTGCCGCCAGTTCTTGAGCTGCACATTGCTGTGTCTCCCTTCGATGCCAGAAAGGGATAAAACAGTCAAACAGCTTTTTAAATGCACTGCTGAACAGAGCCATCCTGAACACTGAAGGCTGAAAATGAGTTGGTCAGTAAGTCACAGAAGTAGCTCTCAATCACTCGACCACTCAAACACCAACAACAGTTTAGAATGTGAACTGCAGTTTCTGAATTCCAGAACAGAATTCTGTTTATGACATCACACATTCTGCTGAGCTCCTCTGAGTGACACTTCTGAACTATGACAAACAGAAAATGCTCACACTCACAGCAGTGATGCTAATGAAATAAGTTTACAAACACTCCTTCTGCCCCTTTATATTTCACTGTTAAAAATACACAGTTCATCAATAACCATTAACAAGAACAAGGGAAGACAAAAACCTGTTGTGAACATTCAAACATTCTGAAATATTTTCATTTATCAGTTCATGTAGTTTTTGCAATGCTGCTTGACCAGTGTGTTACAGACTTCAGATAACATATACACTGTAAAACAAAATTGACCTTAAATTCACAGTAAATTACTGGCTAATAATTGCAGTAAATTCACAGTAAATTATTGTGAGGTGGTTCACAGTAATTTACTGTGATTTTTGTCACATTAAATTATTGTGAAATTACAGCCATCTAGTGTAACTTTACAGTAGATAATAAATTCTGTTACTGTGATTTCATAGTATTATCTTGTAGAATTAGCTATATTTCACTATAAATTTACAATACAAATACTGTGATTTAGCAGTAGGTTGCAGTTGAAAATCTTGATTTAATTGTAAAGTTACATTTATATCCAGAATTACTGTAATTTAACAATTTGGTGCTGTAAAATTTCAAAGCAAATTTAGGTCACTCAAAAATGAAATTTCTGTCATGATCTACTCACCCTCAGGTTGTTCCAATTCTGTTAAGTATGATTTTAAGATAAAAATATATATATTATATTTGATAAAAATATCAAATATCCCCCTTTGTGTTTAAACAACCCGAGAATGCACAAATTACGACAGAATCTACATTTTGGGTGCTCTGAGAAGGCTCTAAAATAAAAATGAAAACACCCACACATTTTACACATTTACTTAACAGTTTAATTACTTCAGTGTAAACATGTCAGAAAATTCTCAAAAGATGAAGCCTTTTGGAAAATAAAGGCTTTTATATATATATATATATATATATATATATATATATATATATATATATATATATATATATATATATATATAGAGAGAGAGAGAGAGAGAGAGAGAGAGAGAGAGAGAGAGAGAGAGAGAGAGAGAGAGAGAATCAAAACTGCTTGCAAATTATGCAGTCATCTAGTCAAGGTCAGTTATTTTCCTAGTAATTGTACACACTTGTTGGTTGATGTGTCTTCTCTGCTTCTTTAACTTCTTCCGTTTCCAAACTGATGCCCAAAAAGCACCTATAAGCAAAAGAGCTGATAAACTGTTAGCTTCGTTCAACAAATGACGCTGTCTGTTCCAAATCACAACCTTCAGTGGAACACTACACAGAGTAAAATGACTGTTAGCTCAGTTTGAACATGATGACAATACTGTAGTTCAGTCAAACTGCAATCATTTAAACAAAAACATCTAAAAAACATTTCCGTCACAAACACACAATCAAGAACAGTCTAACAGCAAATAGTGGTTTTAATTTACCCAGGCAGAGCATTTCAAAACAGTTGATTTGATTTACAGTACATCTTCCATTTACAGAGTGTAATCTAATGCTGGGTTCACACTTATTGCAAAGTGAACACTTGCATCACGGCACTTGCTCTTGAATACTAGCAGGATGTTTCTTGCATCAAGCTAATTTTTCATGAGTTGAATATTTGTAAAAATGTTTGCAAAAAACTTGATTGTAGAGATACAGCACTTGTGTTTTATTCACTTCAATCAAGTTTTTTGCAAATAATCCAAATATTTTTTCCACATATTTTGCATTTCACTTAATTTGTGCTGCCCAGTAAAAATTCCCCACTATTTATGCATTTGCAATGACTTGTATGTAATCCACTCACCTGAATATGTATGTTCACATTTGGTATAAGAGCTCCATTCTCTTAAAGACAGCTTCCTCTCTGGTCTCCAGCACAGACCAACAAATTGAGTCAGCAACACACCCCTTTATTACAAGTGAGGTGGATTTTATACTCTTTAAAGTGTGAAGTTAATCTATATATTCAAATTGTATGTGTATAATCTGCTTGTAGACTTGCATACCATTAAAACAATTGAAGTGTTATGAAGAGTTAGAAAGGGGAAATGGCCTGAGGAAACAACTAAGGGTCATAAAAAAAGGGATGAAAAGAGAGTGGTAAAAAAGCCTGAGGTGTCTCAGGAAACAGGTGTCAGAGGTGGAATTTGGGGTCAGGGGTTAAACTAGGAGGGATCTTGTGTAATATATGGAGAACAAAGGAAAACAACGGATGTAAAAGGGTATTTAAGTAAGGCCAGAACGTGAGTCAGACAGAATTTTTCAGACAGAGACGCTACTGGGGGTCTCCTGAAAGTTCTCCTTTGTTGTCGACAATAAAGTATATTCTTCTGATATTCATAACCTTCAGACTGAGTTTGATTGAGTAAGAGAAAAACCAAGAAAACCACTACACAAGGGGACAAGAGGAGTCATGACTTGTGCTCCTATACTTTCCTTGTTTAACCCCCCAAAACAAGTCCTGAATTTGTGAAATCCAGGTGAGGTCCCATGACCACTTGACCCTCCAAGGAATAAGACTGTTTATTTGATGTTGTATGAAAGAAAGTGTGTTTGAAGTGAGAAATATGATCACATACGAATGAGTTTTTTTTTTTTTTTACATCAATATAGTGGTCAATATAAACATTTTAATCTATTAAATTTATTTCCCAGAGATGGGTTGCGGCTGGAAGGGCATCCTTTGTGTCAAACATATGCTGGATAAGTTGGCGGTTCATTCCGCTGTGGCGACCCCAGATTAATAAAGAGACTAAGCCGAAAAGAAATTGAATGATTGAATGAATTTACAAAAATGATTGACATTTAAAATATCATTATTAGGATATGAGATGAGCAGCAGTTGAAGATCATTTGATCTTACTAATCTGAGTTCAGAGAATTGGGCATGTTACTGTCGTGAAACCTTAAAGGTCGAGCATTGATGCATAGATTATGTTGTGTGCTACTATGGCAGCTACGAGAACTGAACGAGCTCTGAAATGAGACACAGCTGTTCACAGCGAGTAAGCGGCGTTAGTTTTTAGAGTTTAAACATATAAATAATTAATTATAAAATGTAATATTTTGGGGGAAATATCAAATACAATTTAAACAAAAAGGGAAAAAATCTACATAAACAATAAAAATATATAAAGCATTTAGTTAAAATGTTGTAGTTTGTATTAGAATAACTGGTTTGAATTTAAATGTATATATCGTTCTACAGTTTATTCTATTCTATTATTCATGTTTAGTGTGTATTTATATATTTACAATTAAGTGACTATAAACTTTTAATCATTTTTAAGAGGTTAAGTAAATTAAAAATATAGTTAAATTACGATTAATTAATGTTAACATTACTTTGATTTAGCTTGAACTTAAGACCTAAGCTGCGGTCACACTTGACTTTTCTCCCCATAGACTTCCATTCATACGCACATGAATGCATCAGACCGGAAACGTAAGGTTATGCATTAAGTTTCAAGCTTTTTGAACTCTGACCTGCGAAATCGTCTCACTTGACTGCGTGAGACTAATCGAGGATCAAAACATGACATCTCTGGACAGAAATTTAAAACATGCAGCAATCACTGGCTTTTTTAATGTCTAATAATCTTGTTTAATCCCGCCCCTTTTCGCAGTGCTGTACGACAGAATTTCGCACACACAAACTCTAGTGTAACAGCAGCTTTAGCCTTAGAGTTAACCTGCCCCAGACCAGGCTAGTTTCTCTGCATAAGTTGCCAGAGTATTTGAGTTTGAACTATCATAAATTTGTTATATGAAACCGAATCCGCTATTAATAAACCTGATTTACCAAAATAAGCTTGGCTTTTTCTCTAAGCTTGGTTTATGGTACAGCCCCCAGGACTTGATTAATAATAATAATAATAATAATAATAATAATAATAATAATAATAATAATAATAAACTTGCTAAACAAACCTGTCATTTTATCGTGGTGACCCTGAATGAATAAAGGGACTAAGCCAAGGGAGAATGAATGGATTAATGTGTGTGTGATTAGTTGATAGTGTGTGATGTTTCTGTTCAGTTTTTATTGTTCAATGTGTTTTTGTAGAGTGTAGATGAGTTTCCTGTCATTGTGGGCGTCAGTGCACAGTAATACAGCGCAGAGTCAGTCACTTCAGCTTCAGAGATCTCCAGACTCACACGTTTGCTGTTTTTATCAACTTTAGGTAAAAGTCGTGGAGGAAGAGGTTTACTGGTAGCTCCATGCTCATAAATGTATGCGAGGAACTCTGGTCTGGATCCAGGATACTGACGATACCAGTGCAGGTTATTCACAACGCCTTCATATTTACAGGACAGGGTGACCGTTTCTCCCTCACTTTTAAGTGTCTTGTTTTCCAGTGGTGTTATTGATTGTGCAAACGTCTCCTCTGCAAGACAACCATTAATTAATTCAACTGTTCATTAATTCATGCTAATATATTACAAGGAAATCAGTGCCCAGCTGCATGAATATTGAGAAGGAAAATATTAAACAAACTTCATATTATTGATGAGTTGAATAAAGATTAAATAATAAGTAAACTCTTACTTTCTATCAGTGATAGCAGAAGCAGAACACAGAGCATCTTCATGTTTGCAGTGTAAGAAGCAAAGTTTGAGCTGCTCTTTTTCAGATCTTTACATGCTCCACCTCCTGACTAAGAGGATGAGAACTCTGTAGTAAAGGGACAGTTCACACAAAGATCTAAATGTGCTCACTTTACTCAGTTGTTCCATACTTTCGACTTTCCTGTTTCAGTTGAACACAGAAGATGTTTAGAAAAATGCTGGAATCCTGTAACCATTGACTTCCTTACTATTTGATTTTCCTATTATGGAGGTTTCCAACGTTTAAAAAAAAAAAAAATCTTCTTTTGTGTCGTAGACAAATTTGTGACAAGTAAAAGTTGAGAAAATGATGACGGAATGTTACATTTTGAGTGAATTATCCTTTTAACATGATTAAATTATTAAATGTGACACTATAATACTGCATAATCAAACAAAAAATAGAAATTAAGCTCATGTGATCATAAAGATGATCTTTTTTATTATATTGTAAGCGTATATTGGCCTATTACTAATTTAGTCTAATTTTTTAGTTTATTAGTTGTTTCATTTTTACATCTAAATTTCCATTCATAATTATGTAATTTAGTAACTCATAATTAAACTTAAAGGAGGATGAATAGATCATGAACCGAGCTCTTGAGAACTATTGTGTAGTGTTGTTCACACTATACCCACACTTTAATCTAACAACATACATTGTTTACACTTTAATTTACATATAATATAGGTATGTACAGTGCTATTATTGTTTATAGTAATATACATGTGCATACATTTGTCTATTTTTATTATTATTGCTTTTTAAATTCTTTTATCATCTGTGTGTTTGTCCTGTCAATGTCACCCTGTTGCCCTTGTGGAAACTTCTGTTATGAAAGCAAATTTCTCGTATGTGTTAACGCCTGACTGTGATGAATTGTTCATGTTTAGTGCACATCGCCCTCTTCTGGCTTTTCTAGTCAGTTGCACACACGCATACAGTGCTTCACATTCCCAAATGAGTTTTAAAGACAATAGCATTTAATGGTGATTATATCATTTCAGTAGCATGAGTGATATAAAATTAGGAATATTAGAATGTATCCTTACATTTTAAGTAAAAACTTAGAAATATTAAAACTTAAGAAATATTAAATTTATAATTTGATTGTCTACTTTTAAGTGACAAGTGAAAGAAACTTACTAAATTAGTGTATTTGTGGATTTTAAAAGTAAAATCATCCACTTAATAAATGAATGTGATCAACGATAACATTTAAAGCATTATTTGTTTGCTGTTGCATTGTCAGTGTTTTTGTGTGAGTGTTGAGTGTGTTTGAGTCACTGTGGGCCTCAGAGCACAGTAATACACAGCAGAGTCTGACACTCGTAGATCCTTGATTGTCAGAGGAACTGAAGTTTTGCTGAGAGTTGCGTGAAATCTCTCATTGAATTCTTCCTCAGTGTGTCCAGTTGTGTTGGTGATTTTATTGAGCATGTGTTTGGGGACTCCTTTGACTTTCTGCTGGTACCAGAATAGAGTTGGGTTTGTTGAAGTCTGATATGTGCAGTCAATGGTTACAGTATCACCTTCAAAAGCAGACTGAGTCTTTGTGTCCTGATCAACTTTGTCCTGAGAATCACATCCTGAAATAATCACAACAAAATTAATAAACATGCACTTTACACACATAAAAACATTCATTTTATGTATCACAATGATCATTATTTGATAATTACTCACCCTTGATAAATATAATTATGATCAGAATGCCACTTTTCCAAAAAGCCATTATATGAAGCTGAAATCCTCTGAAAGTGTTGAAGAATCTGCAGAGATGTTGTGCTCCTCTTCCTCTTTCTGGATCTGTTGAAGCAGCAGTCAATTCATATCACTTGCTTAGCTTGCTGGGAGGAGCCTGAGCTGCACTCGCCCTCAGTATACATTGTGTGTTCTGTTATACAGTATTAATTGTTTTGATAAGCTTACATTGCTTCATTCACTGAAACATTCTGATATTTCCTAATGATTACTATAGTCCATACTGTTTTGATGCTGATAATAAGATTGGAACTACTTTCATGTCACATTTCAGACTCTAAATAAACGTGTTGAATACAAATTGACTCATTCTTGTATCTCGGTGGTCTTAAAAATGATTTTAGATAATATAAATACTTATAATTTGGATGTCACTACAGTTTTTTGTCTTCTTTCTACTGTAGATGATTTGTTCTGCATGTTGTTATTGTCACATCCCCAGCTCGTTCCTGCTGCTCCAATCACCATTCTCCCTCACCATCTCGTTCCCTCAGCTCCAATCATCGCTCTCCTTCTCCTGCCACCTCTCATCACACCTGAGCACTCTCACCTGAGTTCTAATTACACACACCTGCAACAGCAATCACAGTCACTATATAGACTTTACATTAATACGTCCTAGTATTAAAATGGCAGTTTAGTACGAAAATGATCCACATCCACACCGTATTGTACGCAGCATTTCTGAACAGCCCTTTGTTTGCTGAAAACATCACGTGACCACACACACACACACACACACACAAACACACACACAATGACATGCCCTCGTCTGACTGAGCTCCAGTGAGTAGTGTACATCGGACAGTTTATCAAGGATGTACTGCTGGATCGCGCCTCACTGTAGTTGTTAAATTAATCTTGTCTCTAACGACTCTTCGGTCTTTTGAATCTATCTGGTAACGTCACAGCATCAGTAAACTGCTTCAGTCTTTCACTTTTACACTTGTACTTAGTAATTTCAGTGAAAACCTCAGATAATGTTGGTTGTGCATCTTTTTACCGATCAACCTCACGCGAAAAAAGTGATTGACAGGTGGTAATTTGTGCATCTTTATTGATTTGTTTATGGGTAAAACAAAGACCATGCAGGTCAGGCAGTTGAAAGGGTAGGCTACAAATAATTAATTCACCTCCGCCTATGATGACGATGCCATTGTCCATCGCGATGTTTCACATTAGACATCGTACGATGCCAAATTGGTCAACATTGTCCAACCCTATCGGCTATAGTATATTGGCTATCTGCCTCCAAATCTTAAGAGTTATCGGTTATTGATATCACCCAAAAAATCCATATCGGAGCATCTTTACGCAAAATCATCTAAATTGTTTTGTTGCGTTCTATAGATCTAAAAGAAAAAACGCTTTGCTTTAACTTTATAATAATGGCTGGTGAACAAGATCCTCCTGAACATTTGTAGAGAGCAGTTTATTATCTCATTTGTGTATTACAGTTGTTATTGTGTATTATGATGACTGCGCCGGCGTGATCTTCTTGCAGTAAAACAATGCAAAAATGCATTAAAGTGTTGTGTACGCATTACAGCCTCACATTTGACAAGCTCTGAGCGAGTGGGCATAACCGCTATTGCAACTGTTTTATAAACACATTTTGAGAGGATAATGTGCTTATGATTGTTTGCAGCTGCCCCACATTATCCAATTTATTATTTAACAATCAGACAATTCCTAAGTGCTTTAGGTTTCACACCACAGACATCTTCGTTTTGAAGACCGCTTCGTCACAGCCAGATACTGCTGCTGCTGCCGCTACAAACACAACAACAACTTCAACAATTACATCTTCAACTACAACTCCAACAACAACAATTAACACCATGAGCAATATCAATTACAACAATAACAGCAACAATAACAACATCATGCCAGACGAAATCCACGCGTTTGCATTTTCTGGCAGAAGTCGGTACCTTTCTTGACTTATTGTGTTCCCTGACATGGAATACACTATTTGAGTTGCAAAATGCAGTTAGATGATCAGCTGTAGCTAATGTGAATGTTTTATCATTAACACATTCACATAAATATGTTAACTGTGTTTGGGATTGAAAGTAATACAGTTTTGGAACCTCTTGCAATGTAAACATTTAATTTATAATTTCTAATAAGCATAGTTGATTATTATTCATTTATTTGTAAATACAGGAATATAATGGCATTTTTAATGTTCAAGATTAGGGATGCTTTATTCGATCGTCCGAACATCAGTATCAGCTAATAATCACAAGTAATAACTTGCTCGGTACTCGTCAAAATGGTGGATTTCATAAACCGATTGCAGGTGTTTATTTTATATATATATTTTATATATATATTTTATATATATATATATATATATATATATATATATTTTATATATATATTTATTTGTATATAATGAAAAGTAGCAGAATGAGATATTGGAACTCTTACTGCATTAATTGTTTTACAGGTTTTATTCAACACCTCACAGGTGTGACTGCATATTTATTGTGGTTTAAGATTAAAGTTTTGATTGTGGTTTTCACTTGATGAGTTCAAAGAGAAAAGAGCTGAAGGTTTTTGTACGACATATCTCATGTTTTGTATCACTGGGCTCTTACTCTTAGAGCACAATAATAGAGAGCTGAATCTGACAGATGCACATTAGTAATAGTGAGTTCAGTGGATGACTCTGATGTTGCAGACTGAAACCGATCATCAGACTTGTATTCATCATTACCCCATGATCGAGCATATCTGTGCACTAAATACTGAGTTTCTCCATTGAGATACTGTCTGTACCAGTAGAGGCAAACATAACTGCTGCTTGTACTGTAAGAGCAGCTCAACTTGACATTTTCTATTTCTTCAGATGTTTTTTCTTTCCCTTTATCTGGTTCAATGCTGTCTCCACACACCAAACCTGCAACACAAAACACAAATGATCAGTTTTGTACTCTGTAAATACAAACATGACTACATTACAGTTAACAATTTATAATTTGTACTTAATTTAATAATCAGCTGATCATGATTGTGTGCCTCTGTTAGAGTTGCTTAGTGCTGCTTTACTGTAGTGATCTCAGATGTGTTAATAATTAAGTAAATACAGTACAGTATTACCTGTGGCCAGAGTGAGAATTAGTACAAAGCGTGTGTTCATGTTCAAGATCAGCTCAGTTCCCTGTTGAAGCTCTCAATCTCTGAGCTGTGAGACACTGCACATCACACACACAAACTTCCTGACCTCTGAACTTCCTGATGCTGTTGATGATTTTGTTTTAAAGGTGTAAAATATCACCAGTTTTTACAATTTTTTAATTTTATACAACATATTTTTCCTGAGGATTGCTGAGCATACAAGCAATTTAACTTGATGGACGATGATAATAGAGAATAGACGATAAAGAATAACGAATATGGGGTATATAAAGAGTTTAAGCAGTTGGTTTCAATACATACTTTTAAAAAGATTTTGAATGATTTGAAATTTGTAACATTGATCTGTAGATGTTCTGACTAGATTTAATTGTCATTGTATGTGTGCTGGGATTTGAAAATAATGGATTTGCCCACCATAAAAAAAAAAAAAAACCTGGTTACTTAATATGTTTTTCTGGAGCTGTTTCATTGTAAATAAACAGTTAAACCAGGGGTGTCCAAACTCGGTCCTGGAGGGCCAGTGTCCTGCATAGTTTAGCTCCAACTTCATTTAACACACCTGCCTGGAAGTTTAGTATACAAAGAAAGAGCTTGATTAGCTGGTTCAGATGTGTTTGATTGGGGTCGCAACTAAGGGTGCTTTCACACCTGTGAATCGATTCAGTTGTTCCGAATCAGAGATTACAAATGTTAAATTTTTGCTCTCGGAGCGTTTCGCTTTCACACTAGGGCTGCTCGATTTTGAGAAAAATCATAATCACAATTATTTTGGTCATAATTGTAATCACGATTATTCTAAACGATTATTAGTTGAAGTCAAATTATTAGCACTTCTGAGAATTTTTTTAAAATAAATATTTCCCAAATGATGTTTAACAGAGCAAGGAATTTGAACAGTATTTCCTCTAATATTTTGTCTTCCGGAGAAAGGCTTATTTGTTTTGTTTTGGCTAGAATAAAAGCAGATTTAAATATTTTGAAACCTATTTTAAGGTCAATATTATTAGCCCCTTCAGGCTAGGAAACTACTGTTATATAATGACTTGCCTAATTACCCTAATTAAGCCTTTGAATCACACTTTGAATTTGAATGTTTGTATTTAAAAAAATATCTAGCCTAATATTATGTACTGTCATCATAGCAAAGATGAAACAAATCAGTTATTAGAAATGAGTGATTAAAACTATTATGTTCAGAATTAAGTTGAAAAAAATCTTCTTTGCATGAAACAGAAATTGGGGAGGAAAAGGGTTGCTAATATTCAGGAGGCCTTATAATTCTGACTTTAACTGCATATATACAGTTATTTTCCACGCTGCAAAGCAGAGAAATAAATAAAATAGAATAAAAATAGTGAACAAACTGTGCTTTAAGCATCTTCACTGTTAGAAAAACACTTTAGCCACAAAAGTCTTCAGTCAAAAGCGGTAAGGGATTTTCTCGTTTTATCAATCATGATTAAAAACAGGCGGCAGTAAGAATTGCGCGCTGTCACTTTAATGGTTTCTCTTTCACGTGTCTTTTGATCCTCAACTCGTTTGCTTATTACAAAATGAGGGTTAATATGAATAATCACTAAACACCGCGTTTTGACACCTATTTGACCTTTAAGCGCTCGCGTTAAGATGACTTTAGATGTCTGGGTTAAACGGTCAGTAATAGGTTTTACTATTATTATTTATAAAAGAAAAAATAAATATTATACATTAGCACCAAAAAAAATTGCAAACAGTTTAGCATATTAAAATTAATAGCTATTATGAAATAGAATCAAGGTATCAAATTTCATTAACCTTTTTATTGACTGTATAACTTACACCAGGCGTGCTTAACCCTGTTCCTGGAGATCGACCTTCCTGCAGATTTCAGTTGCAACCCATATCAAACACACCTGTCTGTAATTATCAAGTGCTGTTCAGGTCCTAATTAATTGGTTTGATTAAGGTGTGTTTGATAACGGTTGGAGGCTGAACTTAGCAGGAAGGTCGATCTCCAGGAACAGGGTTGAGCACCACTGACTTCCACATTTTGATTAATGAGCAACGAATGAATCTCATTTATTTAGATTTTGTAGTTGATTACATTAAATAACAGGTCTCACTTTAAAATAATGTAATGATGCATCACACATCTAACGTTATATTGAAAGCTTTCAAATGCTGTCCTAGCTGTTTATGCTCGTTTTGGACAAAATTAGTTTTGTTTAAAAAATAAAACACCAAGATTGATATTTTTAGATGTTGTTGTTATTATTATTTTTAATTATGTGTCTCTGTCTGTTCAAACCTGCACTCAAAACCCAGACTTTCGCTCCACTTAAAATCGCATATACATTATCTGTTTGGTAAACAGAGTCTGTTTATCACTATGGAGCAGTCTGCTGACAGTCACGCACCGCTATATGAATGTTTTAATGATTGCATAGGAGGGGAGACGGCACCTGTAATGAAAGAGAAGGGAATCCTGTTGCTTTTATATTTATTTCAAAATGTTTTCATGCCTAAATAAAATGAAAGCACAGAACAGACACATTTAAGAGCAAGGGGCAGCCCCGGGCAGTTCGAAGATATGGGTTGCTTATAGCGTGGTTCGGCTCTTTAATTGTTTGCCACCCTTTAAAGAAAGCTGATAATATGAGTAAATTTTGGAAAATACCTTTACAGGATGTTAGCGAGATAGAGCTGTAAAATACAGGAGAATCCTGTGAAAAAAGGGAGGGTTGACGGGTATGTGGATGATTGATGTTATCTGTTGTCGTTATTTGTTCTTGTTAAACCCATGTGAACTGTATAGTGCTTAGTCTTGGCCAGTTTGGTTTGTATCAGGGTCATGGTTTTCACTGTAAAAATATCTGTACACTAGTAGTTTTTCTTTGTGAATATGTGTGAACACTGCCATCCTGTGGCAGACATGAACCAACAGCGCTGTGCACATTACACATGCCAATAATTGGAAATGTTTTAATGATCGTTACATTGTTTTCTAAACTAATGTGAATTCATTTGACGTATCTCTAATTAAAGGTAATAAAAATCTTTGACATTGTCAAACAGATTCACAAATGTAAAGAGATTGTGTTTTCCATCTATTGAGTCTCATTGTGTAAGGTATTTGTATAGAGCTCATGTGTTTCCTGTCACTGTGGGCCTCAGAGCGCAGTAATACACAGCAGAGTCTGATACTGCAGCAGAGGAGAGCAGCAGATCCACATGAATTTTGTCTCTTTTTTCAATGTAAGCAGTGAATCTTGGATCTACTAGAGATTGCTGAGCTTTATTTGTATTACTGATGATTTGTACAAGATATTCAGGTTTTGATCTCCTATACTGACGGTACCAGTAGACATAGTCTGTATATCCAGAGGCTGAAAAACTGCAGGATAGTTTAACATCTGAACCCTTCGCATGAACAGCTTCTGTTTCATCTGGTATGATGACATTTCCATAAACAGAAGCTGAAAATTAAAAAAAAGTTTGAGTTTTTGAGTAAATATAATGTTAATATGTTAATTAAATGTAAATAACCAAACATGACACCTACCTGCTGATGCATATAAGAGAATAAGTGAATGAAGAATCATTGTTGAAGTGTCCATTCAGTCTGACTCTTCTCACAGTGTCTGTCACACAGCATTAGATCATATCAGATCTGTCAACAAAGAGCTCCTCCTCTCTGACACGCAATATACCTGGAATTCAGATGTCAAGAAGGAAAGAGATGAGATATAACAAAAGTGTTATTTAAAATATCATTGTCCATTTGAAATGATTCAAAGTTTAATAATTTATCTCTATTTAACAGCTTTAATTAAAAGTTTAACTGCTTTGATAAAAGTTTTTTTGACCTTAAAGTATTAGTTTATTTTCAGTCAGTCATTTTAAAAGGACAGTTTATTCACAACAACAGCATTGCATCATAGGAAACATGTAATTAGATTTATCAATGTTAGCGTATAGCTCATTCTAATTTGGTAAAAATGAATCCAGATGAATTTGTTTGTGCTGATGCAGTTTGATGTACACAAACTTAAAGAAATAACTTTCATGATTAAAATGAACTAGAAAGTAATTTTATTAATATACAATTGATATAATGATGCCATTCTTTCTCAGCATTTTAGAAAATAGATGGACACATGGATGCACAAACTATATTTAAATGATTGTATTATATATATATATATATATATATATATATATATATATATATATATATATATATATATATATATATATATATATATATATATATATAATAGTTCATTTAACTGTTTTATCTTTAGTATCACTTTTATTGTAGCTTTTAAACCTGAGATGTTTTTATTTGGGAAAGAAAGCATCAAATGCATGTTTGTGTTTTTGTATGTGGTTTGACTTGAGTTTGTCACTGTGGGCTTCAGAGCACAGTAATACACAGCAGAATCAGACACATGCAGATCTCTGATCAGCAGAGGAACTGAATTAGTTGAAAGTTCAGAGTAAAATCTCTCCTGAAACTCTGTGCCATTTTCTCCTCCATATTTGCTTCTCCTCAGGATGTATTTTGGTAGGTCATTTGTTCTCTGGATGTACCAGAATAAGTTTTCTTGCACTGAATCTGTTTTATATTTGCACTTTAATGTCACTGATCCTCCTTCAGTTTCAG
Organism: Danio rerio; assembly: GCF_052040795.2. Lineage (NCBI taxonomy): Eukaryota > Metazoa > Chordata > Actinopteri > Cypriniformes > Danionidae > Danio > Danio rerio. The sequence goes on from NC_141022.1 coordinate 39,739,054, forward strand.
TCAGTTGTTTGTCCGGCTGATCAACTCTGTCTTCTGATCTGCACCCTGTAAAAATTAAAGAATATTAAATGTACAGTAAAATATTTAAGGGAATGAAATTAATTTGGAGCTGATGTAAATGAAAATGCATACCAAGAATGAGTAGTGCAAAGAGAAATATAGTCCTCATCCTGTTCAACATGAGTGTGTTGATGTTGAATTCAGCCTGAACTGCATGTAGATGAGTGACTATGAGAGCTTTGCTTTTGATTATAAAGAAGATCCAAGGTGGAGCTTGTGAATACAGTTAAAAGCTGCTGGATTGTTTTGTTTAATATTGAACACCTATACTGCCCTCTTATGGTTTACTGCAAGTACTGCATAACTAAACTAGAGCATCTAGTTTAATATAATTGAAGTTATTTGCTTTTTTCAGTTAAAGTAGTACAGGATATTCTAGTGTAATTAGTGTAATGTTTGAATCTACCATTTTTGCTCTATTATTTTTTTGTACTCTGCTATAGATTTGTTCCTATTTTTGTCTCATTGTATCAAGTTTTTGTATGGAGCTGATGTGTTTCCTGTGACTGTGGGCTGCAGAGCGCAGTAATACACAGCAGAGTCTGATACTGCAGCAGAGGAGAGCAGCAGATCCACATGCTCCTTTTTAGTAATATTAGCAGTGAATCTTGTGTCTATATCAGACTGAGCAGCTTTTGTTGCAGACCCATAGATGAGGACAAGAAATTCAGGTTTTGATCCTCCATACTGACGGTACCAGTGGAGATAATCTGCACCTCCAGAGGCTGTAAAACTACAGGATAATGTCACATTTGATCCTTCCTCGGTAAAAACATCTGTGTTGATTGGTTTGATGACATTTCCAAAAACAGCCGCTGAAATAAAAAAAGACACATTTGTAATTATTTTGGGAGATGTTTTTAATAAAGCAATTTTAACATTATTAAAAATGTTAATTTACTTACCAGCTGAGGTGCAGAAGAGAATAAGTGAATGAAGCTTCATTGTTAAAGAGTCAGATTGAATGGTTTGAATCTCAGTCTCTGTCAGACACCATTAGATCATGGCAGACATGAAGCTCCTCCTCTCACACACATTATTCCTGAGTTTCAGTTGAGAAGAAGTAGAATTAGAAAAAAGATTCATCGCCATTCATCTAAAGAGCATACATCTTATTTTAGATCAGTAAAATATCAAGCATTAAAATCCATTTTTATATTTTTATTTTAAAATTAATGAGTCCGATTTGTGTTTGTGCATGTCTGTTGCTTGCTATTCATCTATGCTTCCACTGACCTGTTTTTAATGCTTTCTTTAGGATGTAAAATGATGGACAGAAGAATACTGTACATCACAAAACTGCACATATAGATTTAAATGAGGTATATACTTCTTCCTTCTTTTTTTGTGATAACGAGCCACTGTTTTTTTTCTCCAACTACAGCTACATGTTCATTTCCATTTTCCCAGTAAGCAATGATTTAGTTTGCCTGAACCCATGGGGTGGAAACAAGGTTTCATCCAATTTTTTTAATCATGCATAAGTTAAATTCTAAACTTTGGATAAAAAAATGACTACTGAGAGGAGGTAATGACTAATGACAGCAGTGTGAACGGATGTAACAATAAATGTATAGAAATGGAAGTTGAAACAGAAACAATAAGAGGATGGGCAGCCTCTGAGTGAAGATTCCCTCTGATAAAGATGAAATAACTGATACGTTTTTAGAGAAGAGAGTAATCCTGGGGATTATGACTTTACAGTATATAGTCAGGCAAACTGTACCCACTTCTTTGAGATGTTTTAAATGCCAAAAATACTGACAAGAGGCATTTGTGGGAGATTAGCTGAGAAGACCTTAGTGCAGGACATAAAGGATGTTATTGAGGAATATGTTTGAGGAAGATTGTCGTATATTCTGAAGGATTAAAGAAAGTTGGAAGAAGATTGTTTGAAAGAATGACTGCTAGCTATAGGAAATGCATTTAAAATTGTGGTCATCTTTTGTTTATTGTAAATCTTTTTAATATAGAAAGTTATATTTTTCTTGTGTGATGCTAGAATGACAGGGCAATGACAGTGGATAGAGCTGTCACCTTACAGCAAGAAGGTTGCTGGTACAAGCCTCAGCTGGGTCAGTTGGCATATCTGTGTGGACTGGAGTTTGCAAGTTCTCATTCGTGTTTGTGTGGGTTTTCTCCAGGTGCTCCGGTTTCTCCCACAAGTCCATAGACGTGGTACTGGTGAATTGGGTCAGCTAAATTGTCTGTAGTGTACTGTATGTGTGTGAATGAGTGTAGGGGCTTTTTTCAGCAATGGGTTGCAGCTGGAAGTGTATCCGATGTGTAAAACATATGCTGGATATGTTGGCAGTTCATTCCGCTGTTGCAACACCAGATTAATAAAGGGAACAAGCTGAAAAGAGAATGAATGAATGAATGAATGATACTGGAATGACTTAATAGTTAAGGAATTTATAAATTTTTGACATTTTGTATAAAAAAAATATATTTTAGTGCAACAAAAGTTAGATGTTTTGCAAAAAAAAAAAGAAAATTGGAAAGATGTAAAAAAAAAAAAAAAATGGAGAGACAAGGCAGTTAGGGTATCAACACTTGCAGCTTTGCAATATTTAAGAAATCAAGTGTTTAGAAAGCTGCTAAGAAATGATCAACATTAGCCAAACTGCTGAACAGTAGAGAGTAAATGCTTGTCGCCCTCTTCTGCATTGCAAGGTCTATTGCAAGGAAGCTGTAATGTTTAACAATAAAATCAATCAAAATCAAAGTCCAACACTGTAAAAAGTGATTGTTTAAAAAATTGAGTAAACCCATTGCCTTAAAAGCGACAAGTTGACTACACTTAAAAAGCCCATTGCAACTTAGATCTGTTAAATTGATCTAACTTAATTATAATATTTATCCACAGTTTAATTACACTCAAATTAATTCAACACAAAACATTTGTTGTTTGTTTAAACTACTATTTAAAATGAGCTGAATCAACGCAATTCTTTAATTGTTTTATGTTCAATACATTTAATTTGGTAAAAACAAATAAGTTAACTTAATTCCTTTATGTTGTCCCAGCACAAATCGGTTATGTGGAACATTTTTTACAGTGTATTTAAATATTTTAGTTAAGTAATTTTTTCGAGTGCTTTGGACTTATAATTTAGTTGTTTATCTTTATGAATCCCTTATCCATGGAGCACCAACACATTAATTACCCCTGAAATACTTTTTCTTTAAGTTTGAGACAGTAATGTTTTTATGTTTCAATTAGGTTTGGAAATAAAAAATATAAATAATTTAGTGTATAAAATATTAATAAGAAATGTAATTTTGTTCGGGTATGACAAGGGAAGTTTAAATACATGTATTTTGGTATATCAGCATTTAATGTACTTTAGGGTATAAATAGCAAGATTAAACCTACAGTACAGATGTACAGTAACACACAAAATACAAAAGCAACAAAAAAAAAATCATCAACCACCTAGAAAGTACAGCTCATCATGGAGGTTTTTTGAGGGAGTGTTGAGTGTTGTCACTGTGGACCTCAGAGCACAGTAATACACAGCAGAATCAGACACATGCAGGTCCTGGATCAGCAGAGGAACTGATTTTAAAGTTTTGTGTTTTGCACCAAATCTCTATAGTACAGACATCCATTATGTGCAGTCTTGCCAGTTTTATCCTGGCTAATATTGTCCATATCGATATTGGAATTATATCGTATCGACTGAAATTAAGAAATATATCGAGATATGAATTTTTGCCATATCGTCCAGCCCTACTTTGAGTGTGTTTTCTACTTTGGACTTCGTAGCACAGTAAAACACAGCAGAATCAGCCACACACAGATCCTGGATCAACAGAGAAACTGATAGAGTCTAGTGTCAAATATTTCTTCAAATTAAATACTACACAATCCAAGTTTGTAGTGCTACAAACAGTAAATGTAATGATCAGACCGATTTATATTCACAGCTCAGACTGACCTGCTGTTCTTTTGCTGATAAACAGGATCTTTGCCAAAACATCCTGTCAATGCAAATAATATATAATACAGTATGTTAGGAATGTTAAAAAAAATTACACTAATAAAGGTTTCATGTCAATTTTTGATTACTTATTGATTATTTTGATTACTTATCATTGTAATTAAATACTATCATTGTAATTAAATTTGTAATTAAATAATTAAATAACATTCTAATTAAATACTATATAATTAAATAATTAAATAACTGTTATTTTAACTACAATGTTATTTAAATAATTATATAATTATAAATAATAAATAATTATAATATATATATATATATATATATATATATATATATATATATATATATATATATATATATATTGGTGTCATATTTAAGGCCAATACTAATACACTTAACATTTTTGAATATTGTTTCATTATTTATATATTTTTCTATGTTGCAGCGATGTGTGGTTGTGCATGATTTGATTTGGTTGTTACATGTTCAGTGCAGTCGCTACTAACTACTGAACTATGCTGAATACAAATGAAAAGTATGATAATTTAATTGTTGAAGATTCAGTGCAGTTGGTATTAACTACTGTTAAGAAGATAAATTAAAAATACAAAAAACAATATACACAGTAAAAGTACACAATTTGATTTTGACATTTTAAAAGTGAAATTCATGTTGTTTTTAATTGATTCCACAAAGGAAGGATTTGATTTGTGGCTAAATCTATTTAGTGTAATGAAGTGTAAAGGTTTACATAAGTCACGTCACATCAGAGGTTCACACAGTGTTTTTGTGTGTGTGTTGAGTGTGTTTGAGTCACTGTGGGCTGCAGAGCACAGTAATACACAGCAGAGTCTGACACTCGCACATCCTGGATTGTCAGAGGAACTGAAGTTTTGCTGAGAGTTGCATTAAATCTCTCTTTAAATTCTTCCTCAGTGTGTCCAGTTGTAGTGATTTTATTAAGCATGTGTTTGGGGACTCCGTTGACTTTCTGCTGGTACCAGAATAGAGTTGGGCCTGTATAAGAAGTCTGATATGTGCAGTCAATGGTTACAGTATCACCTTCAAAAGCAGACTGAGTCTTTGTGTGCTGATCAACTTTGTCCTGAGAATCACATCCTGAAATAGAATCACAACTAAATGAATAAATATGCAGATTACACACATAACATAAATTTTTTTAATTATATTTGAAAATGATCAATATTTGATAATTTTTTTGATTTACTCACCCATGATGTATATAATTATGATCAGAATGCCACTTTTCCAGAAAGCCATTATATGAAGCTGAAATCCTCTGAAAGTGTTGAAGAATCTGCAGAGATGTTGTGCTCCTCTTCCTCTTTCTGCATCTGTTGAAGCAGCAGTCAATGCATATCACTTGCTCTGCTGCTGGGAGGAGCCTGAGCTGCACTCAAACTCAATATACACTGGTATTGTGTGTGTGTATATTGTAAAATACATACACACACACACACACTCCAGTGTCCCTGTATACTGTATGTGTTTACATTCAGTAAACAGTGTTGAGTTCTGTGAACTGATGACCTTCATGGCCGATCACAGTTATCACTGTTGAGCATGAGAACACAATCGCAAATCAATGCTGTTTAGGAATATGTTCAACAGCGTAAAAATGTTTGCAGGAATTTATGTTTTTAAAAATTCAATATCGATTGGGACCAAATTTCAGTATCGTGACTACCCTACATTTCTGTTATTTTTATTTGATTACTAATTCATTTACATACTAAATTCTTATATTCATTGTTTCCTATCATCGCTTTAAAAATTAGTACTTTTCTTTCATATATTCGTTGCTTTTGTCTCTCTTCTTTCACCCGGCACCAGAAAATCTCACTTGATGTTGCATCTCATCCTCGTAACAACTAAACAACAAAATGCTCATGATTTACTCGAAACAAGGAAACTTATTTGTACACTGCACACACTACATTACTTTTGTAGCAGCCATGATTGAAGCTCTCGAAGATGTAACCACATTGTTTTGTATTTTGTTGGGTTGGTTAGATTGAGGTTTTGATTGTGGTTTTCACTTCATGAGTTTAGACAGAAAAGAGCATCAGGTTTTTGTACGACATGTTTCATGTTTTGTACCACTGGGATCCTACTATTAGAGCACAATAATAGAGAGCTGAATCTGACAGACGTGCATCAGTAATAGTAAGTTCAGTGGATGTATATGATGAAACTGAATGAAAGCGCTCATCAGAAGTGGCTTCATAATCATTATATGATCGAGCATATCTGCGAAGTAAATACTGAGGTTCTCCATGTTTATACTGTCTGTACCAGTAAAGCACAACATATTCAATGCTTGCACTATATGAGCAGCTCAACTTGACCGTTTTTGTTTCTTCAGATGTGTTTTCTGTCCTTTCATCTGGTCCAATGCTGTCTCCACACACCAAACCTGTCAACATTAATAAAAACCCTTTTATTTGTGGAATTCAAGACTTCGCAAATAATATTGCTTACATATTTCACAGAATGTTTTACAAAAATACACATGTAAAATATTTTTGAAAGCCCTTAAGGTAAGTTTTTTTTTAAGTAAATCTCTATGTACAGTGTTTTAATAATGATTCAGTAAATACAGTACCTGTGGCCAGAGTGAGAATCAGTATAAAGCATGTGTTCATGTTCAACGAGATTCAGTTCTCTGTTGAGGCGCTCAGTCTCTGAGCTGTAAGTCACTGCACATCACACACACTCACACACTCTTTGTGTTTGAACACTGCCATCTTGTGACAAAATGTATTGTGTGAATTTTTCATACAAAGACTTGTGAATCTTTTTCATACAAAATCGCACAATGTAAAGAAATGTAATCTTTTTTTTGTCTTTTGATTTTGATACTACCTGCAGTTTTTTTGTTATTATTCTGGCAGACACAGCTTCTTTCTCACTGTCTTTCCCACTGTCTCTATAATTACAGAATCTCATTGTAACAGGTTTTTGTATAGGGCTGGTGTGTTTCCTGTCACTGTGGGCCTCAGAGCACAGTAATACACAGCAGAATCAGACACGCGCAGATCCTGGATCAGCAGAGGAACTGATTTTAAAGTTTTGTCGTGTTTTGCACCAAATCTCTCCTCCTCAAAGTCTTTGTCATTTTGTACAGTTGTAGTGATTATCGTCATCATGTGTTTAGGGATTGTGTTTGGCTTTTGTTGGTACCAGAACAGATATGGGGAAGGATCGCTGGTTTGATATGTACAGCTAATGGTCACAGATCCTTCTTCAACAGAAGTTTCAACTCTTGTATTCTGATCAACACTCTCAGCACAATCACAGCCTGAAACACAATTTAAATCCATATCAATTAATATTCTGCATGCTTTAATTAATTACATTTAGAGACTCAAAATGATCCTACTCACCACAGAAAAATGCAATAAAGAAGATCAAATATATTCCCCAATGTGTCATGATGATAACTGAACTGTTAAACTGACAGGAATGAATACTGAACTCTTGAGTTTAATGAAAGTGAACAGTGGATTTAGCTTTGAGTCTGTTTTAAATACAGTCACATTGACTGGGAGGAGCTTGAGCTCTTCAGTTTCTTTCCTATGAAAGGCCATTTCTGTTTTTATTTGTGTACATGTTTCTTACATTAAAATGTGTGTTTGTGTGTGTGTATGTGTGACAATCAGCATAATTATGTAGAAACAAAACCAAACTGTTGTTTGCTAACATACCAAGTATAAGTAATCCAAGTATTATTGTCCCACTGTCTTTTCTTCAAAATGAAGGCTTCAAGATGGTCTTTAAACAACAGATGGTTCAAATAGAGGAAACACTAAGGGTGCTTTCAGACTTGGTTCAATTGCCAGGAACCGTACCCAGGTCCGATTGCCCGCCCTCCCCTTGCCACCTTCTCGGTTGGTTTGTGTTCACGCTGTTATTTTTCCTTCTGAACTCCAGTACATTGGTGTCATTGAGCTGCTGTTGTGTGTATGACTGTTGCTAGGTGATGGACACGAAAGCAAAGTGCCAAAATGTAAAGATGTACGCACGTCACGGCCGTTCTCAATCCCGCTTGTCAACAAGGTACAGTACGTAATACACAGACAGATACACACACACACACACACACACACACACACACACACACACACACACACACACACGAATGAACGTTATGAAAACAATAGTTTGTTGTACTGTTAGTGGTTTACTTCTATTATTTGGTACAAATGCATTCATACCAGAAGTGAACCAGAACAGAGTTTGCATGAACCGTACCCCAGACCATCTCTTTCTGGTAGACTCGGGTACGGTTCACAAGTGTGCATCCCAGTTCAGAAGACACGTTCACACTAGCTAAATGTACCATACTCTGACGTCAAACGAAACCGGGCGTGGACCAGAAGTGCTAGTGTGAAAGCACCCTTTTCTTTTTGAGTCACTAAGATATATAGTAGAGATGAGCTCATGACACATATCATTGTTGATAACAGATTCCTTTCTCCCTCTCCTGGGTCTTTAAAGAATTGCAGAGTAAGATAAGTAACTTTCTTTAAATTCTAATTAACTTCTTGATTCAAATTTGCAGTGCTGAAAGTAGGGTTGTAACGGTATGAATTTTTCACGGTATGATAATCGTCTAAAACAATACCACGGTTTGACGGTTTCGCGGTATACGGTATGTTACAAATGTTACAAAATAATAGAACAGTGAAGCAAATTTGACTTTTTCCAAATAATATATTTTTAGTTACTATAAACAACACCACTTACAATGAACAAATAAAAAAATAAGAAAATAATAAATAATGTGTCAAAGTCCAAATAAAGTCCAAATAAACATGGTGCAAATCCTCAGTAAAAAATAGATATAAATATTTACTATACTATAAATAGTTACATAACGAAACTAGATTCAATATGGAACATCCTTAGGTTTTATGTGCCAGCATGGGTATGGATGTGGTTGTATGCAATGCAGACAAACAGCTGCATCTTCATTTGCGTCTTTTGAAAACAGCAAGAGCAGCAGTTCGTCTTTGCTGTGTCACTGTTTTGTCATGTTTCTGTGCTGCTGTGCATGCAAAAGTACTTAGTATGAGAATTATTTCATGCAAAACTTTTTTTTTTGCGTTTTATTTAGCCGCGCATAAATGTATGCCTTTCTCTCATTCCGTGTTGTTCAAAAAGCTTGGTCCACAAACAAAAGCGAAACCTATGCTTATTGGTTGTGATATAGCGAGTTTGAACCAATCTGGGCATGGAGGAGGGACAATGCATCAATGTATCATGTCTGATTTGTCCGGAGACACAGTGACGAGCGTTTCTTTGTCAAATCAGCGTTGTCAAATGTTGATGACGTAACCGCACTGATTCCGGAGCCTCCGAAAGTCCGCACTGGAAAGCTGAGATTCTCTTCTTTATGCCAATCTTTGAATTGTATGAATCGGATCAGCGGATCAAAAGTTATTAAACATTTAAGAGCAATACTTATTTTTAGCCGCGGGCGGCTGTCTCAGTCTTTAAGGGTTAAAACCGTTGATATGCAATTGTTCATGGTATGATAATCGTGCACGTTCAAATCGTGGTAAACCGTCATACCGGTATATTGTTACAACCCTAGCTGAAAGTAACAGTGAAGATAATACGTATCAGAATATTAAATATATTAATCTTCACAACTCAGGCTGTGAATGTCAAAACACCCAGTCAATACGAATAATAATTTTACAATACACTGTGTTAAAAATATTAATAAAAATTGTTTAGACTATTGAAGATTTCATGTCATTTTTGATAACTCACTATTGTAATTAAATAAAAAATATATATTTTGGTCTTCTTATTTTATCAAAGAATGTTAAACAGAGCAATGTCATATAGACTTTAAAACAGGCAAAATATTTCTGTGTTGATTTGTAAGACAGTAGATTTTTCACCCTTGTTGACAGTTTGTGGTGTGTTGTATATGAAGATATTGCCACCTTCTGGATAAAAACATTTTATTGTCAAAGTCATATTAAGGCCAGTTTTAATACATTTGTAACATAAAGTAATGATTTTACAGTAACAAAAACAATGAAGCGGTTGTTGGAATAGACTTTATTACAGTACTGACAAAGAGTAACACTATTCTAAAAAGCATAATCTTGTTTGATGTAGCTTTAGTTTTTACATTTAACATTTTAATAATGTTTAATTTTATATATTTTACTATGGTGCAGTGATGTATGGTTGTGTTTTTTTGGTTTGATTTGGTTGTTGAAGGTTCAGTGCAGTCGCTACTAACTACTGATGAACATAATTAAAAAGAAAAGTACAAACAAAGTGCACAGTTTGATTTTACATTTAAAAAAATTAATTCTTGTTGTTTTTTAATGGATTCCAACTAAAAAGGAATTGATTTGTGGCAATCTGTTTGTCAAGTGTAATGAAGTGTAAAGGTTTACATAAGTCACATCAGAGGTACACACAGTGTTTTTGTGTGAGTGTTGAGTGTTTTTGAGTCACTGTGGGCTGCAGAGCACAGTAATACACAGCAGAGTCTGACACTCGCACATTCTTGATTGTCAGAGGAACTGAAGTTTTGCTGAGAGTTGCGTGAAATCTCTCTTTGAATTCATCCTCAGTGTGTCCAGATGTAGAGATTTTATTAAGCATGTGTTTGGGGACTCCGTTGACTTTCTGCTGGTACCAGAATAGAGTCGGTGTTGTATAAGAAGTCTGATATGTGCAGTCAATGGTTACAGTATCACCTTCAAAAGCAGATTGAGTCTTTGTGTGCTGATCAACTTTATCCTGAGAATCACATCCTGAAATAGAATTATGACAAAATAAACAAATATGCAGATTACACACATAAATAACATTAATTTAAAATACATTTGAAAATGATCATTATTTGATAATTACTCACGTTTGATAAATATGATTATGATCAGAATGCCACTTTTCCAGAAAGCCATTATATGAAGCTGAAATCCTCAGAAAGTGTTGAAGAATCTGCAGAGATGTTGTGCTCCTCTTCCTCTTTCTGCATCTGTTGAAGCAGCAGTCAATTCATATCACTTGCTCCGCTCTGCCTGCTGGGAGGAGCCTGAGCTGCACTCAAACTCAATATACATTGGTATTACATACTTTGATCAATGTATATGGTTTTTATTTTGTTACTTTTGTCTGTATGCTGCTGTGGATTTTAGATACAGGTAAAACCTCAGTGAGGGGCCTCGACCATAAAATTACAAAGAACTAAAAGCCTGCACATGATGTAAAAAAATATTTTTATCATGGACATGAATTTATTTGTAGAAAATTATGCTCATGGCTTAAACCAAACGTAATGCAGTGTGTGCAGTGTACTAATTTGTTTTAAGTCTTACTTAGCTGACCATTACCAGTTTGTGAATATTCATGGACAGCCTTCACAATTAAGCCCAGTAAAGTATGGGGTGCCTCAAGGATCAGTTTTAGGCCCTTTGCTGTGTACAATATACATGCTACCCCTGGGAGACATGATTAGAAGACATGGGAACAGCTTTCACTGCTATGCAGATGATACTCAATTATATAATTCAGCTAAACCTGATGAGATGTCTGAAATGTCTAAGCTAACTGAGTGTATTAAAAATGTTAAAGACTGGATGACCAACAATTTTCTTCTCTTAAACTCAGACATAACAAAATTATTACTTATTGGGTCTAAATCCTGTACACAGCAGATCTCACAACCCAACCTACAATTAGAGGGATACAAAGTTAATGTTAGCTCTACTATAAAATATTTGGGTATCATATTAGACAGCAATTTAATTTTTGAGAATCATATCTTCCATGTCACAAAAACAGCCTTCTTTTATCTGAGAAAAATCGCTAAGTTACGAAGTATGCTGTCAATCTGTGATTCAGAAAAGCTAGTTCATGCTTCGATGACTTCTAGGCTGGATTACTGTAATGCTCTGTTCACTAGTTGACCAGCATCCTTTATTAATAAACTTTCTTGCCAGGTCTAGAAAATATGATCATATCACCCCAATTGTATCCTCCTTACATTGGCTGCCTGTTAAGTTTCGTATTGAATTTAAAATATTACTTCTCACCTGTAAAGCTTTAAATAATCTAGCTGTTTATCTAACCAACCTCCCGTCTTGCTACAACCCAACCTGCTCTAAGATCTTAAAACTCAGGGTTTCTGGTAGTACCTAGAATAGCAAAGCCTTCTCATTTATGGCTCCTAAACTCTAGGAATAGCCTTCCTCATATTCTGATGTACTGTAAAATTTTGGCACCAGTGTTTTTCACTCGTATTTTAGTATTGATTGTAATATAAAAATATCAATCATAATAGGAAGAATGTTTTTTTTATGTACTTTGTATAAGATTTGATACAGCAGTTTTTCTTCCCACTGTCTCTATATTTCCCTCTACAGTATGTCTCATTGTAACAGGTTTTTGTATAGGGGCTGGTGTGTTTCCTGTCACTGTGGGCCTCAGAGCACAGTAATACACAGCAGAATCAGACACGCGCAGATCCTGGATCAGCAGAGGAACTGATTTTAAAGTTTTGTCGTGTTTTGCACCAAATCTCTCCTCCTCAAAGTCTTTGTCATTTTGTACAGTTTTAGAGATTATTGTCATCATGTGTTTGGGGATTGTGTTCGGCTTTTGTTGGTACCAAAAGAGATTTGGGGAAACATCACTGGTTTGATATGTACAGTTAATGCTCACAGATCTTCCTTCATCAGCAGTTACAACTCTTGTATTCTGATCAACACTCTCAGCACAATCACAGCCTGAAACACAATTTAAATCCATATCAATTAATATTCTGCATGCTTTAATTAATTACATTTAGAGACTAAATGTACTCACCACCGAAATATGCAGTAAAGAAGATCAAATATCTTTCCCAGTGTGTCATGATGATAACTGAACTGTTCAACTGACAGGAATGAATACTGAACTCTGAGTTTAATGACAGTGAGTTGATTCAGTTTGTCTTTGAGTCTGTTTTAAATACAGTCACATTGACTGGGAGGAGCTTGAGCTCTTCAAACAGCAGCTCATTGTTCTTTTTCCTTATAATATTTTCTGTTTTTACATTTCCTACTTTCAAAAGTCCGACATTTCAGTAACTGTTGTTTGCTTTTTATTTAATTTCGCTACTCATTTATATCCCAGCAGGTATTATTTTTGTTTAAAAGACATCTGATGGACGGTCAGACCTACACTGTAAAAAAAAAAAACTAAGTTGACTCAACGTAAAGGCAACAAACTACAGGACATTTTGAGTTGACTCGACTTTCAACCCATTTACTTCATATGACTTGATTTAAGTTGAGTAAACTCAAATGTCCTAAAGTTTGTTGCCTTAATTCTAAGTTGAGTCAACTTTTTTTTTTCCCCACAGTGTAGTCGTCTTGGCTAAAACCAGGCTAAATTTGGTCTTTCAGTGAAAATCTAACAGACAACTAACAATAGTCCAAAATTAGATAGTCATCAAATTGACAATATTGAATGTCTACATATGAAGTCTGTCTATTTGATGACAAGTTGTTTGATTTGTATTATGGCTCGTTTCCACTGAGTGGTACCACTAAGGCTTGTGTTTACATTCCCAAAAGGGTACCAATTGTGTGGTGAATGACAAAGTTTCAGTCGATGTCATTCTCGCTCAAGGAAATGTCAAAATAAAGCTGTACAGGTCGTTCACATGCTACATGAGAAGCACTTCTCACAAAACAGATGCTTTATACACATAAATACTTTTGTATAAATTACTAACCTTTCTGTGAACAGGATTTGATTATAACTGCAGATCAATGTCAGTGTGAAATAGTCTTCTGTAACATCTGCAATTATATAAAATAAATAAATAAATGCAACATGAACACACACAGACCCTTACAGTCTCCGATATGTTAGCAACTACAAATAAACTACACACAGCATACATTTAGTCTTTATTTGGGTTCAAAAACAACACGCAACATAGCTTACAGTGCAAACCTCATCTATATCTTTAATCTTCACCAGCACATATAACCTCTGTTAGACAGTAATATCCATATCACCCATGCCTACCTTTTTTCGGTATTTCTTTTGAATATCTCTTACTACTATCTTCATTCCCCATAAATTATTAAGATTTTAGTAGCGATTTATGAAATGACTTGACTGTAAAGTTCATAATGAATTTATGAGTTTAACTTCTGTCATCATCACTTTATAAAAAATCTAAATTAAGATGTTTTAAAATTGATTCACTGCTTTAAATCACTAGAACCCGTTCAGTTCAGTCTTGTTTGTTCCGCAGGTGTCTTTACACAGTCTGTGTGGTTTTCCAGAAGTGGTTTGATACTCATTTGATAACTGGCTTTCAAAGCAAGAGTTTTGGCTATGAGTTTTTGTAAAGCGTCTCAGCTCTTTGTATCACTGGGCTGTACAGACGGCTCTTCACAGCACAGTAATAGAGAGCTGAATCTGACAGAGCCGCTTCAGCAGTACTGAGTTCAGTGGAGGAATATGCTGCAATTGACTGAAAACGATCTTCTGAATGATCTTCTTTAGAGCTCCAGGATCGAGCACCTTTATATAGTAAATATTGCAGCTCTCCATCAGGGTTCTGTCTGAACCAGTAAAGCAAAACATAATTGCTGCTTGATTCAAATGAGCAGCTCAATCTCATAGACTCTCCTTCTCTACTCATCACATTAGTTTCTTTTTCATTTGGTCCAATGCTGTCGGAAAGTGCACCTGGAATTTAATATAAACACTTGACAACACAGCACTTTACATTTAGAGTCAAAACACTTCAACAGTGAGTTACCTGATACTGCTGTGAGAATCAGCAGGAGATATTTGACCATGATGCTTCTTTAAATCGCTACTTTATGAAACATTTGGTGTGTGCAGATAATGTTGAATGTTGACTTTATAAAGCAGTGAGCTGAAGAGGTGATTGGATATTATTTTGTGGGTGTGGTTAGTGATAATACCAGACCTGTGGCATAGGCAGAATAGGCAAATGCTAAGGGTCTTACATCCAGGGGGCGCCAGAAATGGGGGAAGAAAATAAAGTGTAACTTCCCCTGTTCTTAAAACTAGTTGGTATTATGACTTGAGAAAATAATCTGAATTAAAATCTATATATATAGAGAGAGAGATACCTGCTATACAATTTATTTAGTTTTTTTTGATGGGTCAACAAGCTCAATGTGTCAAAACATCCCAAACTGCCTGGTTTCACAGAGGGGGGAAAAAAAGAAAAGAGGAGAAAAACTGCGACATAGAAGAAGAAAGATTTTAAAAAGACTTAATGAAACCTGCAGAAACCCTGTATAAAACATTCTACACTATTCTATATTAATGTAGCTGTGAGATGATTCGAGAGACACCAAATCAAATTTTATATTTTATTTTAAATCTCATTTCTATAGTGTATTAATAAAACATAATTGATGGTTCATAACTTTTAATATTTACCACAACTGGCCAACAAATAACTCTAAAAATTAGCAATGCTTCTTAAGAAATGTAACAAAAATAGATATAAATTAGTGCTGTCAACTGATTAAAAAAATGAACTAATTAATCACACTTTTTTTTGAAAATTAATCACATTTAAAAGACTAAAACTTGTAATTTTGACTATTCAAATGTAAAATTATTGTAAACGCAAGACAAAAACTATTTCATGTAAACAACATACCCACAATAAACCATCAAGATCCTGGCTTTACAGCCATATTTATTACAGAAATAAAAACACAGGCATGTTAGTGCCATTTAAATTTCAAAACAATCAATGCCAATAAAGAAAAAAAAAAATTTTCCAAGTTGGATTCTAAGTGGACTGCAAACAAATGCCAAAATACAGGCATTGCAGATATGAAAAATGGAAAATTATAATAATAGTAATAATAATAATAAAGAATTGAATACAAACAATTGCATTCATTGTAAAGTTGTATTGCTTTGAGTTGAGAACATGAATTATAAAGTAGAAACAATTTTGCTCAGTCCTTCCTTACATTCATCCAGTTAAGACAGTCCAGTCCAGACAGCCCATGTCTCTTGGAACTTGCGGGAGTATTCGCAAATGCAGTAAAACTCTAGAATGCCCGCAAATGAATGATAATCTCCCGGAAATCACGCGTCTTCCGCCCGGTCCTTAAATACGTTGCACATCCCTCTCCATCGCATCCCTCCTAGCTCTTTAGGTACGTCGCGCGCAACTCACCCCCATTGCTCTTCAGGTACGTCGTGCGCAACTCACCCACACCGCTCTTCAGGTACGTCGTGCGCAACTCACCCCCACCGCTCTTCAGGTATGTCGTGCGCAACTCACCCCCACCACTCTTCAGGTACGTCTCGCGCGCACATGCCCCATTCAGATACGTCGCTCACTCAACCCCTGACACAGACACACACACAGACAGACACACACAACGCGCCGGAGCGACTCCCTTCAGATCCAACACGCATGAACGCTCTGGAGAGCCTAGTGATGCGACATTAATTGTTTTATACTGAAACTTGCCTTCAAAAAGTGCTTCCTTGGTCTTATCCATATTTCTTTGCATGCTGAACCATCCACCACAACAGGAAGTAAAAAAA
Organism: Danio rerio; assembly: GCF_052040795.2. Lineage (NCBI taxonomy): Eukaryota > Metazoa > Chordata > Actinopteri > Cypriniformes > Danionidae > Danio > Danio rerio. Next base: position 39,755,679 of record NC_141022.1, read on the forward strand.
ATAATTGCAACTGCGTTAATTGCGTACATTTTTTTAATGCATTAAATATTTCAAATTAATCGCATGCGTTAACGCACTAATTTTGACAGCACTAATATAAATATTACTTTACTGTGTTTAAAGCAATATTTAGAGTCTTTTAGAACCCTTTTTGGAGGGAGCTATCCATTTAGGGGGCATTTTGATGCAATGCAAATAGATTTTATTTTCTTTGTTTTATATTACAATGTTATTTATTACAGTAAATTGTTTAGTTTTTCTGTCGTGAACCCATTTTATTATTATTTATTTTGGTCTTGTCTTACTGCCATTAACGCAGCCGGTGTTTCCGTATTGTGGTGTATATGATCTGTGTGGTTTATAAGAGATAAATGTGGTTTGCAGTCATATCATTACTGTGTTTTATCTTGTGTGTGAGTTTTTGTAAAGCGTCTCAGGCATTTTGTATCACTGGGCTACTACTCTTAGAGCACAATAATAGAGAGCTGAATCTGACAGAGATACACTCTTAATAAAGAGGTTAGTGGATGTTTGGTATGTAGTAGATTCAAAGCGCTGATCTGGGATATGCTGCATGTTCTGTGCTCGAGCACCTTTCCACAGTAAAAACTGAGGTTCTGCGTTAGAAAGATATTTGTACCAGTAAATCCAAACATCATTGCTGTTTGAACTGTATGAGCAGGTCAGTGTCACAGACTCTCCTTCATTACTGACTATCACTTCTTTGTCTTTTGGCCAAATGTTGTTAGGAAACACACCTGCAAATGAAGTTTTGATAGCACAAAATTACAGGAAAAAACAGTTTAACTAAAGCGAATATTTTTAAAAACGAATCTCGTATAAAATGACTGAGCTTGTTATTAAGTACTTTACCTGATAATGTTATGACAAGCAGCAGGAGTTGTTTCTTCATGTTCATGCTTTTGATCAGATCTCTTCACATTTATGTTTTGAGTTCAAGGTGAATGGTGAGTCAGTTTATATGGAGAGGTGTGCTCTTTTGTTTATTAATGAAATGGGTGTGGCTTGTGACATCACACGGTCAACAGAAAAAGTGGAGAGGAAAAAAAAACAGGTACACTGCCACTTTAGCCAACATAGGCTCTTTCTGAAAACGTAGCTCTATATTCATTTCTGGAGATCGCAAATTATGTAGACAGAAGTATGTATGGCTGCATTTCGTGTCGAACGCTACGCTTGACACCATTCCTTTTTCGCACTACCAGCTGACCTTTTACCTCTGTATGCTCTGCTTTCCTGTTTTTACCAATTTGTCCAGTAGTGCGCTATGTATGTCATTAGACTTGGAGTTGATCACGCTGACGGGGTTAGAGTCTGATGAAGAATGGTTCCAAAAAGCAGGTAAGACAAACACAATCCAAAAAATAAAATAAACAGGTAAGTAGGGTGAGAATGTGGTGAAATCTGAAAATGTGGTAAAAATCAGGCAGAGGCTTTTTTTGGATAGCTTTTTTTAAAACTGTCGATTGGGTTTAGGGAAGGCGATAGGTGGGTCAATGTGTGCTATTAAAAACACTATTGGTTGGGTTTAAAAAAAGAAGAGGATGGGTCAGTCGGTAGGCCGGTTGGTCGGTCGGTCAGTCGACAGCAGCCTTTGGTGTGATTTACATGAGAACAGCAGGCACGAATGGCACCAACAAGACAAATTTGAGATCTCAAAAAGCGTACACAGTGGCCTCTGGTGGATTCTGGAAAACAAAAACTGCAAAAAATTTACCTCTTGGGACATATGTGGTGCTCTCCAAAAATGTATAGCGGTACATTTTCAGAATGAGTCTGGGTTGTCTTTAACTCTCAAAAGACAAATTTAAAAGGACAACATTTCAACCTACTGTACTACCTACTGTACTTCATCAGGTCACACGAGTAATCTCAAGATATAGTCAAACTCTACACATCACACCTCAAACGCCACAATCAACAAATAAGTAAACAAACAAGAAAAAAATAAATGCATAAGTCAAAAAACAGAAAAAGACTGCAAAAATATACAGTATATACACACACATACATAAACACACTTAAACACATAAAAAAAAAATTATATTGTTTGGCGTGATTGAGCACCCGCCTTCAAGAATTTCCTTGATAGATCCTAGCACACTGATGTTTTTCTTGCTATAAACAAACAAAAATTCTGTCACAGCATTATCATGTAAAAATAAACATATGTTTGTTTGCTCACATACCAAGAATAAATGATCCAAATGTTATTCGCTATGTTTCCATTCAAAAATGCGAATAAACTTTATGCGCAAAACTGGATTATTGCATAAAAGTTGTGTGAATGAAGCATCGTTTCCATCCAAAGAGTCAAATCGAACAAAAACGTCACTTCCTGATTAACTGGCACCAAATATCAACCGTAAAAACTGCATTTGCTGCAGTAGGAGAAGCTGCATCAATCTTTTCTAAATGAATGCGCCTCAGAAGACAATCCTGACAAGCAGTGAGCGCGCAGTGGCGTTTGAAGGTGTCAGACGCGGAGCACAGACGCTCTTGATTCTGGAGGTCATTAATAATATAATAACATTAATACTGAAATGGTAAGGCGTTTTATAATGACCAAAACAACATTTCAGATGTTTTGTAATGTGCTCAGACTGACATTTTATACATTCACACACATTTTAAGCATCACATCATCTCTTTTAACAAAATCACATGACTTTTTTTAATGCGCATGCTGGAGTTTGTGCGGTAAAAGTGTTTCCATCTCAGTTTATGCGCATCTTTTTTTATCGAATAAAAAGTTTATCCTACCCAGTTAGGCGCATCATGGTGTTTCCATCAACTAAAAAAAATAGATGAATGGAAACATAGCTATTGTCACAGCTATCATTTTATTGTCTTTTCTTTAAGACGAAAGATTCAGTATGGTCTTTAAAGTCACTGAGAAACACAAAGTCATAAGATGTTAACATTAGGTTAGATTTAGGTTGTGATGTCAGGTGACTAATTCAATGTCTAGCCAGCGTATAAGGACAACGCTATTTTAATGTCCAATAACAATGTCAAATGGTTAATTTTAGTTTGTGTTGGAAAGTGACTAAAATCCAACATCGAGCCAACATCTTAAACCAACATATTGACATCTAATAAGGACATTTATTCGTCAGGTATGATAACCAAAATCCAACATCTGATAGACGTCATAGGGGTAACCTCCACACAACGTCAAACTGTAACAAGTGGTGCTCGCTGCAGAGCCATCCGATGTTGGACACTGACGTTGGTCTGACGTTGGGTTCTGACATCAACCTGATTTTCATTTCCACTCAAAATCCAACGTCCCATAACGTCATATTGATATACTGTGCCTGCAGAGTAATATTTCATAAGCAAATGAGAAACCTCATAACATTGATGATCATTTACATCACCTTAATATTATAAATCTCAAATTTCTCCCTCCCCTAGGATTGCAAATAGAAGCTTTTTTATTAATATATGCATATATGATTGTAAATTAAATAGAAACATACATTTTTTTATCATCCTTTAGCTGTGAAATATTTCTGGTAAAGCTTGTGTGTCATGTTAGGATTGTGCATGACTGAAATTTACCTAAATATAAATTATTTTTATGTTGATCTTATATTAAATATTTAATAAATTGTATGTTATAACAGCTTTCCCAGATATGGGTTGCGGCTGGAAGGGCATACACTGCGTAAAAACTTGCTGGATAAGTTGGCGGTTCATTCCGCTGTGGTGTCCCCGGATTAATAAAGGGACTAAGCCGACAAGAAAATGAATGAATGTTATAACAGCCCATTACAACTGTAGTCTTGACTTTCTTCAAAGTAATATGCAAAATCTGAGCTTCAACTGTGATATTTATACTAAAATGAACTGAATAAGTTTTAGTTTAACTCTAGAACTTCACCAGCATTCTACCACTGCTCTGCTGCCTGCCTGGAATTACTAAAGTGTTCCATAATCTGAAATATTTTGCTGTTATTTAATTTTGTTTTCTTCTTCTATGCCTGTCACAATAATCAATATGTTGACTTATATTTGGAGATGACCTCAATCATTTTTGCTTTTGAAATATATATTTACAAATTCACAAATAACATTAAAGCCATTTTACAATGACATTTACATTCTAACTCCCTCAGATTAAAATTGGAAATTTACCTTATACAACATTTAATTGTATATATAATAGGACATTTACCTTTTAATTATAGACCTGCAAATGATAGAATTTAGGGTTGGGCAATGTCGACCAATTTTGTCTAATGTGAAACATCGACAATGGCATCATCGTCGTAAGCTGCATTAAATAAATTATTTATGAATAATTCATTCATTCTTTCTTTTTTTTTTTTAGTTCCTTTATTAATTAGGGGTCGTCACAGCGAAATTAAACGCCAACTTATCCAGGATGTTTTACCTAGCGGATGCCCTTCCAGCTGCAACCCATTACTAGAAAACACCCATATACTGTCATTCACACACATACACTACAGACAATTTAGCTTACCCAATTCACCCATAGCGCATGTCTTTGGACTTGTGGGGAGAAACCGTAGCACCCAGAGGAAACCCACATGAACACGGGGAGAGCTTGCAAACTCCACACAGAAATACCAACTGAAACCAGCAACCTTCTTGCTGTGAGGCGATTATGGTACCCGCTGCTCCACCATGACGCCCTAATTAATTCATAATGAATTAATTATTTGTGGCATACTGTTTCAACTACCTTATCTGCATGGTCTTTGTTTTACTCATAACCAAATCATAAATAAATAAAGATAAGTTACACACAAATTTCCACCTGTCAATCACTTTTTCCGCAGGACTCTTGCATGAATATGCAGAGTGATCTGTGTTGTTATAATGGTGTCGACAAACTTGGTTGGTGAAAAGGTGCACAACCAACAGTATCTGAGGTTTTCACTAAATTTACTAAAATTACTAAGTACAAACATGAAATCAAAAGATTAAAGCAGTGAACTGATGTTGTGACACGTTACCTGATAGATTCAAAAGACAGAAGAGTCGTGAGATAGAGACAAGATGAATTAAATATACGTTAACAACTATAGTAAGAAATGATTCAGCAGTACATCCTTGATAAACTGTCCAACGGGCACTGCTCTCTGGGGTTTTGTGCTCAAAGCACCTGCTGACTGCCTGGAGCTCAGATGTGCGTATATGCTGCAGCGCATACCAGTGTGTGTTGTGTGCGTGCATGCGTGCGTGCGTGCATCCGTGTGTGTGTGTGATCTCACGTGATGCGCGTTTTCAGCGGTATAGTGTAGATAGAGCCAGTGTGGATGTGGGTCATTTTCATTCTAAAATGCCATTTTAAAACTAAGATGGGTTTGTGTAGTGTGTATTTTTTGCAAGCGGGTTGCTGCTGCGATGGGGGCATGGTGGAGGATCGCGATGCTGACTCAACATCCTAATGTCTATCAGCCATCGGCAATGGACAATGGCATTATCTATCACCCCAACCCTAATAGAATCTAAATAACTTTAGGAATTTTAAAGTATTTATGCCTATTTGCATTGTTATGTTTATCATTATATAATCAGTGGCATAAAAATGATCTCTAAATAACAATTTAATGTCAATCGCTTATCCAACAATTTCTGTGACAGTATACAGTATTGCACAGCAGAAATTGCTTATCGTGACAGGTCTATCTTTATCTGTGTTAAGTTTCTTTTACACAGTCTACATTAAACGTGCTATAAAAATAAAACAAATTAGTTGAATATTTACTTAATTAATTACTTTTATTTGTATTGCAAAACCATCCGTTTTCACTATACCCACTCAATCATTTGAGCTATGCAGTTGAAAATTCAGCTTTGGATTCAGTGTATGGAGTAATGCTAGGAGATACTGTAACTTTAATTCATGTGTCACCGACTCGGTCCCAGTCATTCCCCTCGCTGGCCAGCAGAGGCCATCATCTCCGGACTTCTAAGCATTACATCATACATTTACCCTGATCATGCACACCTGAACTGAATCCCGCTAATGACCCACGTACCCTTTATAAGCCAGCACCAAACGCTCATTCAGTGCGAAGTCTTGTTTAGCCCCGGCCAGCATTTCTGAGCGTTATTCCTGCCTGACTCCTTGTGTATTACTCCAGCCTGTTCCTTGACTCTGCTTCGCCTTCTGCCTGCCCACGACCCACGCCTTGTATACGGACTCTGATACTCGCTGCCTGCCCACGAACCACGCCTGTTATACGGACTCTGATGTTCGCTACCTGCCCACGACCCACGCCTGGTTCACGGACTCTGATACTAGCAGCCTGCCCTCGATCTATGCCTGGTAATACTCTCTGTGTCTATTCATCGCCAGTCTTTATTCATCATAGACTGTTGTTGTTGTGTGTTTGCACGTTAGTGCATATTGTGTGTGTGAATAAGTGCTTGAGCAATAAATACTGCATAATGGATCCCTCCGTGTCAGTCTCCTCGTTACATCATGATTGATACTATTTAAACAGCACAAACAACTAATTCCTCTAGTTTGCTTTCAATTCAGCTTTTTTTTCCAATTCAGCTGTATTTGTATAGCGCTTTTACAATGTAGATTGTGTCAAAGCAGCTTCACATAAATGGTCATAGAAACTGGAACAGTGTGGTTCAGGTTTTAGTGTTTAAGTTCAGTTCAGTTTAGCTCAGTTCAGTGTGATTTAATCATTACTGAGAGTTCAAACACTGAAGAGCAAATTCATCGATGCGTAGTTCTAACAATCCTGAACCATGCGAGGCAGTGGCGACAGCGGAGAAGGAAAAAAAACTTCACCTGATGGGAGAGAAGAAAAAAAACCTTGAGGGAACCAGACTCAGTTGGGCACGACCATTTTAATTTCTCTGCTGGCCAAAAGTCTTGTGCAGAGCTTCATTCGCCGTGGTTTAGGCTGGAAGATGGCCTCAGCGAAGACTCGTCTGTCCCTGGAGCGTCGCTGGAATCAGACTCATGTTCTCCACTCCCCACGACCATCAGCGCAGCAGCAGCTCAGGATATGGCCTGGTCCCGGATATGGAATCCTTGGGATCATCACGTCGCCGGTCTTGGATCCAATCAGTGACTCCGCATAATCTGAGGACCTCGGGATGAGTATCCCCAGGTGAAAATAGAGAATAAAGAGAATAATTAGCGTAGCTGCTGTTCATAGTGTATATAAGCAAGATGCAGAAGCCTGTGTGGAACCTGCTAGGTGATGCATTGAGTGTATGCTTTACTAAACAGATAGGTCTTTAATCTAGTTTTGAACTGGGAGAGTGTGTCTGAGCCTCGAACGTTATCAGGAAGGCTATTCCAGAGTGTAGGAGCCATGAAAGAGAAGGCTCGACCTCCTTTACTCGATTTTGCTATTCTAGGTACTACCAGAAGCCCTGAATTTTGAGATCTTAAAGAGCGAGTTGGTTTGTAGCGAGACAGAAGGTTGGTTAGATAAACAGGAGCTAGATTATTTAGAGCTTTATAGGTGAGAAGTAATATTTTAAATTCAATACGAAACTTAACAGGCAGCCAGTGTAAGGAGGATAAAATTGGGGTTATATGATCATATTTTCTAGACCTGGTCAGAACTCTGGCTGCTGCATTTTCATATCCTCTCTTCTCTATACACTTCATGTACTTGAAATGTTCAGCAGGTGCTTCCACATTCTGTTATTTACAGTCTCAGTGGTTTACTAAAGAAATAAATGTGGTATGATAAACGTTTGATTACTGTCTTTTTAAGCATTAGTGGTGTGTGTGAGTTTTTGTAAAGCCTCACAGGCATTTTGTATCACTGGGCTACAACTCTTAGAGCACAATAATAGAGAGCTGAATCTGACAGAGTTACACCAGGAATAGTGAGTTCAGTGGAGGTTTGGGAGGTAGTCGGACGGAACCGTGAATCTATTTTATCCTCTCCTCCATATGACCGAGCTCCTTTAATTAGTAAATACTCAGGTTCTCTGTTAGTAAATTGTCTGTACCAGAAAAGATAAACATTATTGCTCTGTGTATCATATGAGCAACTCAGTGTTACAGATTCTCCTTCTTTCCTGGTTTTAATTGCATCTTTGTCAGTTGGTCCAATGCTGTCCGGTAACACACCTTAAAGTAAGATAAGACACTTCACAACTAGAGCCATTTCAATAAAAAAAATAATAAAACAGAAATATTAACATTACACAGTAATATAAACAATGTACCTGATATAATTATGGGAATCAGTAAGTAATAGAGCTCCATGCTGATTTTCAGATTTGAGCTTTTTTTTAAGTATGGACAATCCTGCTATGTTGGTTTGAATGGTAAATTATATCATTATTATGTTAACAGTCTACTTAAATCATAGACAAATAAATGCCCTGAGTATCTGACATGCTTTATATTAATAGTGTTGGTGTGGACTATGATATTAAGACCCGCCCCTTTTTAATTCAAGTCAAACATTATATTTAAACTGCAGATTGTTTTTGAAAATGTCTTTGAACTTAAACTTTTGTCAAAGTTTAAATGTATCAATATTAAAGCTATGTTATTCCTGAAAGAAAAAATATATAATATCTATGAGTGACTGGAAGCTATGCTAAGGTTAACTAGCTTAGCATATATCTTGCTGTCTGCAAATTACAGTAATTTAAACATACCATAAAACTCCTTTAAGTGCATACAATTCAACACAACTACACAAGCATCATTTTAACCTTTATAACCGAACGTTAACGTTACTTTGTCAACAGTCTATTGTCTTAATTACCGCGCTAACAGAGCTAACTTACGTAAACAGAGAGCAGCAGATTGCAGACATCAATAATGCAGCGTAATGGAATAATATACCGATCAAACTCCGCTTTAAGTACGCTACAAGTTTAAAAACTGCCTCTGGAACCCAGTTCAGATACAAAAAATTATTTAACAAAGATAGTAATGCAGTAAAGTATTTTTCGCTCTGCCAAGCCTTTTCTGTTGCTGTAAGGAGCAGCAGCCTGCGTCAGTCCCCTTTTACCCTGGCCCCACCCCGCCCTCCCGACTCCTGAACGTCTGTCTCACTCACTCCCATAAGTGCATACTATTCGACACAACTGCACAAGCATCGTTTTCACCTTTATAAACGAATGTTAACGTTACTCTGTCAACAGTCTATTGTCTAATTTACCGCGCTAACAAAGCTAACGTTACGTAAACAGAGAGCACCCGATTGCAAATGTCAAAAATGGAATGTTCTGATCAAACAAGTTTATAAAATGCCTCTGTAACCCAATTAAGGTACAAAAATCTATTTAACAAAAATAGTGATGCAGTGAAGTATTTTGTTTC